>NC_067480.1:55118392-55443392 GCF_947179515.1 Apodemus sylvaticus | reverse complement strand
ACAGATTGGTGTACTTAATGATATATGATTTCTCAAGTTTTTGCAAGGAAAAAAATATCCTTAACAAAATATCAGGACAAATCACAAACTTCAAAAAGGTGTTAACAACAGACATCATAGATAAAGAATGACCTTAGTGTGTTGATAAGAAGGAATCATTGCCAGCCTAAGTGTGACTTTGCTCTTGTGCTTATGATTTTGAAAAAATATGTTTTATATACATTTAAATATTTACTAATTAAATTTTATTCTGACTTGAATTTGCTTCAAAATAACTAAGTATAGAGTATAGAAGAAAACAGCAACATGAATTGGCAAATGCTAGAGCAGAGGCTTAAGAAGCTAGAAGACCTATTATGTCCTCTTGAATACACTGGATATTTTTCACCCTTAGAAGACAAAATATTTTTTTAAAAAAATACTTGTATAAAGTATATAATTAGCCATCAGTGAATGTCAGTTACTCTTACTAGAATCATGCTCACGTGTGTGGCTAACAATGGAAGAGATACACAGATACACAGGTCCTAATAAATCCTCATCTGATTATGGGTTTGCCTAAATAAAAGTTGCTATTTCTATCATCATGGTTGAATGGATGCTCTTAGCTTTAGCATAAAGCCAAATACTAGGACCTACTCAATATAAGGGCGATAACATTATTCAATTCACAACTTCTAAGCATTGATAGTGTGTTGAAAAATAAAGATATCTGAGGCTACAGAGAAATGCCTTATTGAAGAGGGTCTGGTTTCAGAGGAGGTAGATAGTATGTCCAGAGTCAACTAGATGTGTTAGGGTGGGGCAGCAGGGCTCTGTGTCTGGAGAGTTTTATGGCCTGCTACAAGAGTCCTAGTTTCCTCAGGTTCCATGTGCTCAGACCCTTAGGGAGGCTGAGGTGATCTCAAAGTATTGCAAATCATCTCTGGGAAACCTGGTCCATGACTCCACTGACCACTCACTAAGTAAGCTCAAACAATGGCTTGCAATCAAAATTCAACAAAGTCTCAAGAACATAACGGCAGAAGAAACTGCAAAAGCCCAGGGTTTGAGGCCGAACACCACTTGTTAAGACAATACACACCTGTAATCCTAGATGAAGACAAAGGGATCAAAGTTCAAGGTCACCCTCATGTACACTGAGATGTCAAGGTCATTCTATGCGATGGATAAGACTCTGCTTTAAAAAAGTCATAAAAGTGTTCAGCATTCGACTTAACCTTCTGATGTTAAGGTACACTAGGAAAAAGCAATAGAAAACTTATCAAGATTACAACATAGTAGTAGTTTTCAAAGACACATCCAATATGATCACAGACATCTAAGAAGCTTGAGTCATGGGGCCAGTCCCTGGGTTTGCATGTCTTTATCTCCCAGCATGGAGCACATGAGTCTTACCTCAAACCTTCTGCCATCTTGCTCACAAAACCTGAATTGTTCAACCCAAGTAGCACCATATCATGTAGGGAGTCCACGAGCTCTGGACTTTTCATCAGAATGGAAAAAAACCACACTTACTAACAAGCAACTTCCTGTGCTGGATCTAAGGCCATCCTCATCTGTGATGGGAAAATGGATAAGCAGCCCAGGAGCTGCGTACATGGCCATGGGCTGAGCTGATGATAGTCTGGTGTGCCCACAGTCTGCCTTTGCAGATGACAGGACAGTGACTATAACACTTTCCCTGCCCTCTGCTCGCCAGCCCAGCAGTGGCAAATGATGGCCTGACCTACTTTTGAAAATAAAATGTTGCTGGAATCCAGCCATGCCCACTTATTTACTGATTGCCTACAGCTGCCGATTTGTTGTTTTCTTGTGACTTGTTTTGTTGTGTCTCATGGGATTTTGTGTAGTGTTTTGTTGTGTGTTAGTGTGGTGTGGTATATTATGTTTTCTCATATTGTATGTTTTTGGGGTTTTTTGTGTTCTGTCAAATTGAGTTTTGTTCTGTCATATTTTGTTGTGCTGGGTTTTGTGGTCTTCTGATTTATTGTATGGTATTATGTTTTGTTTTGTGAGATTTTTTTTTGGTTGGACTTTGGTGGTACCCGTCCTTTGGTCTGTTGTGGGATCCTATTCTCAGGTGAATAGATTTGTGTTTATTATCTCCCCAGGAGATGTTTTGTCACACAACAACAAAACTGATGCATGACAGGGGATACAAGAGAACTAAAGAAGAGTTGGGGAGTGTCTGTGCATGGTCCTGGCTATGAGTAGCGCGACATGAAACTAAGGCTAAGAAGCCTGACAGAGGAGTACGTGTGCAGTAAATAGAAATTCTGATAGAGCTGTTCTTTCATCTGCAGTGTGTGTTAGTGTGACTGTGCACTAGGACCACGGTTGCATCATTCTTGCTATGTGTTGTGAGACAAGCAACGGAGGCTGAGCCCTTCAGGATTTGAGCATCTGTGGGAGGAATCCCAAGACAGCAGTATTCATCAGTGTGGTATGGGGTGCCATGCCTACTTGATGAGTGGGGTCCACCAGGTGAATATAGAAATACACTGAAAACAGTTGAAGTTTTAGAGGAAAATTTTGCAGTCTTGAGGTTAATGCACACGGGTCAAGATTGTTGACAGCTGTAGCAGAGGTTGCCTGGCCACTGTTGTGAGCGCTTAGAAATGCAACTGAGGCCAAGATGTAGGCCAAGCAAGAAGTTGTCTGTGTAAAGGAGCAATAGCAACAAGAAAAAGAAATGCTACAGCATCCTCTGTGTTAGCTTCTGATCTGACAAGTAAAGTAGATGAACAAGAGGATGAGATGGAGGTTCTGGTTGTCACTTCTTAAGGTTTGGTGACTGGAAGGAAAAGAAAAGATGAGTTAGATCTCTGTTCAAGAGCCCTTCCTGGTATCTAATAACTTGGAAGCCATGGGAAGATTCGGAGTGCAAGGAAGAAAGCAATGTGGCAAAACTAACAGAAGATACCCTGAGGTCTGACCTTTAATACAAACCAAATGGGAAAATCTGTAATCCAGCCTGCAGATGGGGTCATTAAAAATGGTCCAGTGCAAGAAACTATGGTAATCAGGAACTACTCAGCGCCCGAGCTGCTGGAATTGGGTCTGACTGTTAAACAGAAGTGAAAGAACCTGCCACAGCCTGGCTTCTGGGGCTATGGGACATGGGAGCAGATGGGGCCAGCTTGGCTGCTGCAGAGGAAGAAAAAACTGAGCAGTGTAACTTGCATCTTTTGCCTTCCGGCAAAGGCTGCATAACCTGAGAGGATATGAGGGAGCGCAGCCCCTTGTGGACTGACTTATCGAAGCCATTAGGAACATTTGTTATCTCCATCTGAGACCCCCATAAATGTCCACTGATGGAAAACGAGAGAGGAGGGGCAGGCATCATTGAAGGACTGAAGAAAAAGAGAGGCTGAGATTGGTACAGGGCCTTGATGGCTTTTTCTGAGCCCCTGTAAGATGACACCTTTATGAAGTAGGAGAGGTGGACAGGAGTGATCTAGCCTGTCATGTGAATAGGGTTCATAGGGTACTAAAGCAAATGGGAGAAGTTAATAGTCAGTGGGTCCTATCCAAGTTACCTGAAGACAAATGTGGCTAGAATTGTGTCAACCTGCCTTTCCTAGGGAAAATACTGATAGAAAGCCAACTTTCAAAGACTCACAACTTCTGCACTTGTGAGTCTTTGAAAGGCCTCAAGCCTGACCAGCAGTACACCAAAGGGTTAAAAGAAACAGAAGACATGGCGGTACAGGTTCCCATGGGACCTCTTATGGAAGAAGGTGTCCCAGGATAGGAGCTGTCCAAGCCACTCCTCTGATGGGCTGGACAATGTTGCCCACAAGTGATAACTGGTAACCAGAGGTCTCATATTGAGTTACAGATTTATTGCTCCCCAACTAAAGTTCAAAATACTTGAGATTTTGTGGATACTGGAGCTAAGAATACCTTAATTAATGGCAACCTCTCAAAGAATCAGAGGCAGTTTTTGGGGGGGGGTAGTTTGGGGTGGGTAGTTATTCCCCTGACCCCAAGAATATATGGTGTGTACTTTTCCACTGAACAAAAACATTCTGGGGGTGGGTATATTGCTAGGCCACACTCTGTATACAGCTCTTGGAGATTTCCACCTAAGAGGTTGTGCAGTGAAGCATGCATGGTGAGAAAAGATGGGAACCTGTAAAACTGCCCACTCTAATCGGGGTGAAGGAAGTCACAAAATATAGACTACACTGGGAGCCTTGAAAATAGAAAGGGTAGAGATTACTTGTCCCACTTGGGGCCCTTTCAACAGCACAATATGTCCATCAAAAAAGCCAGATGGCTCCCGAGATTGACTGTGGAGTATGGAGGCCTAAATAAGGCAGTTTCTCCATCCACACTTCTGAAACAAGTATTCCTCTTTTAACTGAACAAGTAATACTAGTAACGATGTGTTTCATGCCAATATTAGACCTTGCTAATGCATTTTTAAAAGATTCCTTTAGCTTCTGGGTCCCAAGACCAATTTGTATTCATATGGAATAGTCAACAGTGGACATTCAGAATACTTCTGCAAGGTTACATTCACAGTCCTACTATTTGTCATGGGATGGTGACCGGGGACTTGCTTTGTTATCCTGTCCACTGTCTGTAAAAAGAATTTATTGTGTGGATGCCATAATGTTCTGCATATATGGATGCCATGATGCTGTGAACATGCCTCTAGCAGGTTCATCTAAAGGAACAAGGACATGACATCAATCTACAGAAGGTACAAGGGCCAGACACAGCTGTAAAATTCTTGGGGTTATTATGGTCTGGTAGGATGCATGTGGTACCTGACAATGCAAGGGACAACATGCTACAACAGACAGTGATTGTCAATGTAAAGGAGTCACAGGCATTTGGGGGCTCTGGGGACACTGGAAGACATATATGCCCCCTCTTGCCTGAGCTACAATCCTCTGTGTAACTTGAATAGGAAGGTGTTGTATGAAATTGGGACATGAAAGCTTTAAGCAGGTTACGATCTCTGTAGGTCAAGCTAAACAGCAATGTGTCCCTCCACCCCAGTGTCCTTTTCTATTGGACTTCACCAGGATTTCAAAAGGGTCTAGGTGAGGACAATGGCAAAAGCATCCTGAGCAACTGGTCCCAGTGGGGTTTTGGTCTCAGCCATGGAAGGGAGCAAAGATCAGTACACAGCACTAGAACAGCATGTTGGCAGTATATAAAGCATTGCAGCAGGCAATCTGTACCTGGATCTACCCCAGTAGCCATAAAAACAGCTTACCCAATAAGGGGCTGGCCAAACCACTTTCTGGTGTTTGAAAGAATCAAACTCTACAAAGGTGGCACACTTAGAACAATAAGGCTTGGTGTCTACAAGTGCCATCGCCACCACCATGCAGATTTTCCTAGCACCAGCGATCTTTAAAGCCACTGAAGAATCCCCCAGTAATTGAACCAACAGCTAAGTCAGATAAAGTACTAGACAAGATACCCTTCTAGTGTCCTGGAATGCAGGATAGAAGTCCGGAAAGCAGGACAGTACTTGTAGATACACCAAACAAGAATGGGTAGCTGTGGCAAGACAGATGAACACAGATACCATGTGGCTGGAATAGAGAGAAAAAGAACAGAGTTAAGGCAGTAAGAACATAGTAACTCGTGAGATGTGGCTTGTGACTGCCTGTTCCAACACTGGACTGTATATGGAGGCCTTGCTTTATGGATGGTCCAGTGGGAAAAAAGAGGATTGACTGGTGTTGGGACACTATGGGGCAACAAATATGGAAAGAAATACGTAACAGAGTTCAACAGGAATCAGAATCCCTGGTAGTTTTCCATGTGGTAACCCACATGGAAATAAGTCCCACTGGAAATCAAGAAGCAGATACCATTACCAAGGTTCAAGCCATTTTCCCTCAGATATCCTTGGAAGCTGCCCACTGGGTCCAAATAAAATCTGGTTACAGAAGATCCAACATAGGTTGAAAAATAGCTAAGTCTGCTGTCACTCCTATGAAATATTCTGATATTTTGCTGCTGTCTGTGGAGGTTTGAGGGTGCTTGACCCATGGGAAGTGGCACTAATAGGAGGTGTAGTCTTGTTGGAGGAAGTATGTCACTGTGTAGGTGGGCTTTGAGAACTCCTATACTCTAGCTTTGCCCAGTGCAGAAGACAGTCTCCTCCTGGATACCTTCAAATCCGGATGTAGAACTCTTGGCTCTTCCAGTACCATATCTACCTGGACACAGCTATGCTTCCTACTATGATGATAATGGACTGAACCTCTGACACAGTAAGCCAGCTCTAATTAAATGTTTTTCATTTAAGAGTTACCGTGGTCATGGTAGCTCTTCACAGCAAGAAAACCCTAACTTAGACACTATCTAAACATATGAGGCTTATTCCTAGCCTTGACAGATGGTACATCAATCAACTTGTCCCATGGGACATTGATAGGTGGACTTTATAGGGCCTATGCCCAACAGTGAGGCATACACATATGCCCTCACCCATGTGAATGCAGCCACAGATGTCTTACAAGTATGTCCACAAGAGCAAGCAGGAATGGAAGCCACTATTTAAGGTCTCATCCAACTAAGTAGTCTGGATGGTCAGCCACAAAGACTCAATAGTGACAGAAGTAGACATTCTCCAAGCGTTGATATACAGAACTGGGCTGAAGACAAACGGGTACAAGGGTTCTTCCCCCTACCTCGCGAGCAACTGGGGCTGAGTTCACTGAAAGGAAAATTGGTTATTAAAACAACAGTTTAAAAAAATTTAAATCCATCTGGGTAGTGGTGGTGCACACCTTTTTATTCCAGCACTCAAGAGGCAGAGGTAGGTGGATCTATGAGTTTGAGGCCAGCCTGGTCTACAGAGTGAATTCCAGGTCAGCCAGGGCTACACAGAGAAATCCTGTCTTGAAAAACAAAGCAAGCAAACAACAACAACAACAAAATTTAAACCCAAATCAAACTCTACGTGGGTGGAAAAAGGCACTCCCAGAATCCATTAAGTTGAATGAAAATCCCAGTGCCAGGAGTGGGCTACCTCCCTATGAGTTGTTTGCTAGGGAAGCCCCTAAGGCCTCACAGTCCATATTGCTATGGCTAGTGCTGTTGGTTTCTTGTTGGAACAGGGCCCTGTTGCAGCAGACGCCGCCATATGCTTTGACTGCAGGGCATGGAGAAATGAAACTGTGAATGAGCTGAAAACTCCCATCCTGCTGGCTGGCGTTAACAGTGCCAGAAGGGCAGCACGAACTGCTGGTGGACCACTTTCACCAGTGTTCCTGCTTGGCCATGAACCCTACGGGCCGGGTATGCCTGTTTATGCAACAGTGTCTCCTCTGAGGACCAACAGTCTTCCAGTTGAATTTAGGGCCCACTCCACAAGAGAAAGTTCATGTCTGATACTTCTGTACATGAAGCCAGAATGAAAACCTGTGACTGGTAGGTCCTAGGTCCCAGCAGGCAAGCAATTTCTTTTGTTTTCCTGGATAGGTCTGATGTACTTGTCCAACTGCCCTTTAAACATTTGTGTTTCCACAAATGAGATCACCCGTGTTGGCCTCCACTCATAATCACTGGTTAGGCTCCTGAACAAGTAACTGTTACTGTGGCATGGTATCCTATTTCCTTCTTAGTCATAGGCAGAAATCATCTGTAGTCACACTTCCAAGGCTCAGGGATCTTTGGGAGGATGTGAGGGAGGTATTCAAAAAGAGTGAAACGGTCAGAGGAAGGGGTGGAGAGTCGTGTAACAGTTTTCTTCAAGGTGGAAGCATTGTATCATGCAGGGAAACCTCTTAAGCAGGAAGGTAAGTAACTCTAAGTAGTTTCAGGAATTCCCTAAAGTTGACCAAATTCACTAGCCCTGATGGAGTAAACAATAAATCCTGAGAGTCCTTCTCAAGAAGAGCAGAACCAAGCTGCAAAAAAAAGTTGGAGACATGACCAAGTAGCTGCCTGGAATAAGCAGAAACCACCTGAGCTGCTGCAGGCTGTGCAGCTCCAGGTTCCCAGGATTGTAAGCTGTCACCATGTTGAGGGGGGCTTTGGTGACCCAGGTGTCTTTGACTCATTTCTGCTCCTGTAAGTAATCCCTCACCCATATTCCTGTAAGCAATTCCAATAAAAGCCGTTGATTCAGGAGGTCAGCATGCAGAAGAATGCGCATCGATCCATTCTTATCTCCTTGTACCAAGCTCAACTCCAAATGGATCAAGGACCTCCACATAAAACCTGACACACTGAAACTAATAGAAAAGAAACTGGGGAAGACCCTGGAGGACACAGGGGGAAAAGTTCCTGAATAGAACACCAATAGCTTAAGCTCTAAGATCAAGAATTGACAAATGGGACCTCATAAAATTACAAAGTTTCTGTAAGGCAAAGGACACCGTCAAAAGAACAAAATGTCAACCACCAGACTGGGAAAGGATCTTCACCAACCCTAAATCCAACAGAGGCCTAATATCTAATATATACAAAGAACTCAAGAAAGTAGAACCCAGAGAACCAAATAACCCTATTAAAAAGTGGGGTACGGAGCTAAACAAAGAATTTTCACATGAAGAACTTCGGAGAGCTGAGAAACACCTTAAGAAATGTTCAACATCATTAATCATTAGGGAAATGCAAATCAAAACAACCCTGAGATTTCACCTCACACCAGTCAGAATGGCTAAGGTCAAAAACTCAGGAGACAGCAGGTGTTGGCAAGGATGTGGAGAAAGAGGAACACTCCTCCACTGCTGGTGGGATTGCAAGATGGTGCAACCACTTTGGAAATCAGTCTGGCGGTTCCTCAGAAAACTGGGCATGTCACTTCCTGAGGACCCTGTTATACCACTCCTGGGCATATATCCAGAGGACTCTTCAGCCTGCAATAAGGACACATGCTCAAATATGTTCATAGAAGCCCTATTTGTAGTAGCCAGAAGCTGAAAAGAACCTAGGTGTCCTTCAATGGAGGAATGGATACAAAAAATGTGGTATATTTACACAATGGAGTAGTATTCAGCCATTAGAAACAATGAATTCATGAAATTCTTAGACACATGGATGGAGCTGGAGAACATCATACTAAGTGAGGTCTCAAAAGATCAATCATGGTATGCACTCACTGATAAGTGGATATTAGCCTAGAAACTTTGAATACCCAGGACATAATCCACAAATTAAATGATGTCCAAAAAGAATGGAGGAGTTGGCCCCGGGTTCTGGAAAGACTCAGTGCAAGAGTATAGGGGAATTCCAGAACAGGGAGGTGGGAAGGGGTGGATGGAAGAATAGGGGGACAGAAGAGGGGTTATGGGACTTGCGGGGAGTGGGGACCCAGAAAAGGGGAAATCATTTGCAATGTAAATAAAATAATAAAATAAAAAATAAAGAAAAAAAAAGGGAAAAAAAAGCCATTGATTCACTAAGCCGGACTTTGGTGTTATTGTTGGTCTGTATGGGATCTCTCCCTGGGTGAATAGGTATGTGTTGCAAACACCAGGAAAAAGTTTGAAACACAATATGCATTTTGCTTTGTCTTTTTGTGGTGTTGTATTGTGATTTGTTTTGTTCTGCTCTATTCTTTTCTTGTATTGTGTTTTGCTGTGTTGTATTGTCTTTTGTGGTGTGTATTTTGTTACTGTGTTCTATTGTGTTTTGTTATATGTTGTGCTGTCCTTGTTTTATTGTGTGTTGTGTTATGTTTTCTTCTGTTTATTTTATTTTGCTGTGTTGTGTTGGCTTGTGTTTTTTTGTGTTATTGTGTATTCTGTTGCATTTTGTTGTGGTATGGTAGTTACTGTGATGTTTGTTGTGTTACGTGCTGTATTTATTGTGTTGTGTTTGGTTGTGTTTTGCTTTTTTGTGTTGTATTACATTGTGTTATTTTGCTACGTTCTGTGTTTTTTTTGTGCTCTGTATTGTGTTGTATTGGTATGTTATATCTTTTAGGATTGTATTGTGTATACTTCTGTTGTGTTTTATTGTTATTTTGTATGGTGTTGTGTTGCATGCTGTTTGTTGTTGTAGTGTGATATGTTTTCTTTTGTTGTGTTGTAGGCTGTTATGTTGTGTCGTCATGTGTTGTACTGTGTGGTGTTTTGTGATATTGTGCTGTACTGTGTATTGTTATGGTGATTTATGTCATCTTCTGTGTTGTATTGTGTTTTGTTGTGTTGTAGTGCTCTTTTGTTGTGTGTTGTGGTGTGTATTATGCTATGTTTTGTTGTCTGTTGTACTGAGTTTTGCTATGTTGTATTATGGGCTGTTGTAGTAATGTGTTGAGTTGTGATATTGTGTTGTGTTATGGTGGTATGTTATGTTATGGAGTTGTGTTCTGTTGTTACAAGTAAAGAGTGGTTTTAACAGAGACCACAAAGTACACAAAGCCTCAACTGTTTGCCCCTGGCATCCGGAGTACATTTGCCTTAGCTCTTAGCTGCAGTGTGCCCAGCCTCTGAGACACCTGCACCATCGTCTTGAGATGCTCATGCCTGATCTCAACAACTGGAGCCACCTCCATTGACCTTATCCACCAGCCAAAGACGCCACGGTGATCAGATCCTAGATGCTGTGGGATTTTAAGTCTGCTTTCTGGGACCAAGGAAATGACCACAGACGACCAAGGAATCCATGTGCCAAGGGTATAAATATAACTTGACTTCGGGGTTTTGTGTTTTCTAGTGTTGGGAACTCATGCTAATCTACTTTCACATTTACTAGGCAGGTACTACACCACTGAACTATGGCCCTATGAGTTTATTTGGTCATGACTTCTCTGTCACTAGATCCAAGCTGCTCTATCTCACTGGCCACAGTGACCACTATTCAGGAGCCCTCAGAACACTGGGGCATCACCCTTTTCCTATGTGACAGTCTTCATTGTCAGTTTGATCAAATAAATCACTTGGAAGATGGTGGGGCACTTCCAGTTGTATCTGTCAGAGACTTGGCATTTGGGACAATTAACTGTGGGAGAAAGATCCATTGTTAGTGATGGCATCCCCATCCAGTAGGATAAGAGACCAGGAAAAACAAACAAACAAACAAACAAACAAATAAGCAAGCAAACCCTGAGAGAACAGGAAGCCAGCACAGGCTGTCAGGCTTCATTCTGTCCCTGAAGGGGTGCTGACCACTGCTCCCATCAGTGTGCCCACCCTGCTCCAGCTTCTCTGGCCTTTCAATGCAGACTCACCACCACCCGTGGGTGGCTTTCTAGGGATCTGCGCAGTCTTCAGCAAAGGGCAGGCTGAACTGCAAGTAGGTTCTCTGCCTCTTCAACATGAAAACAGCCCTTGCTGGACTAAGCCTCCTGTCCTGTAACCCAACTCAAGAGATACCTGTGTGGGGTGCATGTGTGTTCCTCCTCCTAGAAATTTAGCCTATTCTTCAGTTCTGGGTTTCATATTTGAAAATTGACAGAAAAAGGAAGACAGAGTTTTAAGGCAACTGCTCCTAGTCTCCTGGCCATTATCTCTGATTATTTCTGTCAGTGCATGCCGACGGGTTACCCATGACAGGTACCCATCAGTTTCACATCTAGGAATGCCATATTCTATTAACCATCTCTGTAAGTGTCTCTAAGGCAGGCTGCCTTAGCTGGCACTCCTTACAATAATCATATCTTCCTGGCCTCTGTTGTAGCAGGCCCTATCATTCCAGTTGTTGTCAGCATCTCGGGTCTGCGTTAGTACTCTGGACCATACAGTCGACTCCGGTGACAGGTTAGTATGATATGCTCCTCTCACTGCCAATTCCTATGCCCTCGATAGTAGCAGACCCTCTGGCATTGCCAGGGAATGGAGACTTCCAGTGGGCCTTCGAAGCTTCTTAACTAAACTTTTGAATTGCTTCCTTTGTGTCTGCCATGATAATTTGGGTACTTTATCTCCTGGGGACAATAACTGCTCCCCCATTTCTAGGTTCTATTCTAATGGCAAGCTCATGGTCTCTTCCAAGACGTCTACCATTGTGTTAAATCCTGTCTCATTGTGTTAGATTCCCCCCTACTTAATCATATTCCTGTTGCTGGGAACAAGCTCTCTCATAACTTCATCACATGTAAACAAATTTCATGCTCAGAGTAGCACCTGCTAGCTAGGCCTGGCAGTTCCTTTACCCCACACAGCTCTGTGACTCCTGGGAGTTCCCAAGGATCCCCAGCTGACTAATGCTGTGACTTCACCCTGAATATAGGCCAAGGGGTCAGGAAGCAGACAGGCTGGTTCTTGAGGAAGCAAATCTCCATGAGTAGGGGGGGGGGGCAGGACTCTACTGTCTTTAGTAAGGAGAGCGTCCTGATTCATAATAGGAAATTATAGAATAGCATAGTGATGGACATTTCAAGAATGTGATGAACAATTGGAATTTTAGGAATGATCCAACTGGAAGTCTGCATTTCAAAAGCAAGGCTCTATT
Source organism: Apodemus sylvaticus (assembly GCF_947179515.1). Lineage (NCBI taxonomy): Eukaryota > Metazoa > Chordata > Mammalia > Rodentia > Muridae > Apodemus > Apodemus sylvaticus. The sequence continues at coordinate 55,431,011 of NC_067480.1, read as the reverse complement.
TTTTTCATCAAATAGGACCTCTGACCTTAGCATAACAGACAGGTCTCGGTTGGCTGTTTAACGTTCTCTGGTGTTTGGTCACCTGCTTACGTCTTGGGTCTGTCCAGGTCTTCTGCTTTCAGTGCCCCTTCCAGGGGAGCTGTCTGCTTTTCACACATGGCTTTTCAAATACTTAAAAATCCCTTCCAGCTTTTTATCACCTGCTACAACATCAGCAGTCTGTGCAACAGCTATGCTGTCCATCCGCGGCCCACAGAGTTCCCACGCACTTCTCAACTGCCTGCGCGGTCCACCAGCTACATTGCTACACTCATTTGGTTCACTGTTGGAATTTCCCTGTGGTGAGGATTAGCACCACAATCCATGCCAGGTGCTTTATAGCCTCCCCTTTAGATGGGGATGGAGACTTCATTACTAACAGGGAAGTGTGTTTCAGGCCTGGAACTTCATCATTTGTTAAGCACACTCTCGGTACAAGATGGAGTGAAGATAACTGTATATGGGAGAGCAACAATTAGGCTTATGGAAATTATAGATAATTAATTTTCCAACTCTTGGATTGGGTAGCAGATTCACTGTTGTTTATTATATTACCTGGTAATTTACATGCATATGTATAATCTTTTGGGGCTTAGTTAATTTTTTTTCAGATTAAGAAGGCAAAAATTTCATTTATGATTCTTTATATTATATACCATCTCATGCTATCATAATTAGAAAAGTCACAGACACACACACACACACACACACACACACACTGCATTACTACAGTTAATTTTTTTCTTAGCCTTCCAAATGCTTTCAAGCAGGTTATATGCTTTTTGTTATTGTTGAGAAAATCAATGGACATTCCCTAAGATGTGTGATAGTGGGTCTCCTTGTCACATTTCTATTGTACTCATGTATTTTGATCCTTTATTCTGAATGAAAATGCTTGAGTGATCTTTTAGTAACTGTAATGCAGTTTGGTTTTTAACCAATAGGCATGGCTGCATCCCTAGAAGCCCTGATCACACAGGGTCTGGAGCTACCTTTCTCAGTGGATTAAAGGAGCATCTTCTCCATCCAGCTCTGAGAAACCTCCAGGACCTGGCTTCATTAAGTTTTATCTTTCCATAAACTTTGATGCAATATTAATGCAATGATTCTTTCATTTTTTGCATGATAGACTCCTTAAATATTAATAAGAGTATGCATGGACCAAGGATGTTAAATTAGATCTTAGATGTTTGGGAGGTTGTTTTGTTTTGTTTTTTAAGCAAGAGAAAAATGATTTCGTCCGTGTCTTGCCAGTATATATTTAGCTGGTTAAAGAATGGGAAAGAAGAATGAAGGGAGACAGAGAAGCCCAAGGAGAGCAGATAAGACCCTGGAAACAAAAAACAAAATTGAACTAAGACGCATTAAAGATATTCCAGGAGAATCAGTGATGGCCACCATAAAAAGGCAGAAGTTAAATGTACCTCTAGTTTCTAATCAGGAAGAAATAATGCTGCCAGCAATGGTAATTTAATAGGTTTGGCAGATAAATGGTTAACTCTTGTTTTATGCACCTTGGTCATGAGATGCTCATAAAGCCATAATGAAATGGCAATTTTCTTCCACATATGTATACTCTTGTGAATGGGTACCATGGAGGTACACGTGTGTTCACATGCATGTGGTCACATGTTTATGTGTAGCTGCATTTCAGACCCAAGGCTGATACTAAATGTCTTACTCAATGGTTCTCCATGTTTGAGATTGAGGCCGGGTCTCTACTTGAACCAACCACTCACCTGTCTTTTCACAGTCTGGGCAATTACCAAAGGGACATGTTTTAAAATTCTTAAGCCGTCTGTAAAACTTCTCATCTGCATTGTCTTAGCTGTGCCCGTCCTGTTCCTCCAGGTCTGTGAGAAGGAAGAAAAGAGAAAACCTGGGCTAGAAGCAGTCATGGTCCAGTCCTAGAACCACAGGTAAATCCATGGAGGCCCAACATGGACTTTTCCTTCCTATTATTCTCCACTCAATCTATGTAAAGTCATAGTATAGAGCTGTAGGGATGGCTCAGAAGGTAACACACTTACTGCCCAAGCATGTAGACTGGAGTGCAGATTCCTAAACACATGTCAACAGAAACCATGTAGGAGCTAAAAGGGTGTAGTGGTCACTTGTATTCCTGGCACAGAAGGCAAGACAGGGAAACGGCCCAGCCAGACTCACCAACATGATAAGAGCTTGGTTCAAGTAGAGACCCAACCTCAATATCAAACACGAAGGACTGTCAAGAAAGGCACTTAGTGTCAGCCTTAGCTCTGACATGCAGCTACACATAAACATGTGACCACAAGCATGTGGACACACATGTATACCCCCACGGTACCCATACATAAGAGTATACATATAAGGGAAAAATTACCATGCAAATATTTTTAAACTCTAACAAGTCTGGTTTTCATAAGTTTGTGATATGGTATACCTCATGGTATAAACCAAGGATTATACACTGACAGCCACAGTCCATAATTCCCACTTGGCCCACACAGAAATAATCAATGTGTGACAGTGGGCCTACTGAATATCAATATACAGCAATAAGCCAACTGATTCTTTATAAAAAGGGATATATAAAGCATTAGCAGCAGGCCTGCCTTGGGCTTTTATGTTTAGTTGAGCTTTGCTGACCTTAAAATAGATTTGCATTTGGGGGAAATGTAAAACTTCCTCAATTGAGTAGGACTTAATTCAGCATAAACTGTGGGGAGCAGGGGAATAGTTGTCTCTGGAGAGACTCTCTACATACTAGTAAATGTGAAAGCAAGGTTGAATATTATTATCTTTCTGAAGTTTTCACTTTCTAGTGAGGTTTAAGAATGACTTCAAGCTGGACAAAAATATCATTCAATGGTACGGCTCCTCAAAGCTGTTCCCACGGCTGGGATTTTTTTTTTTTCATCTATTTTAGGTGAGTGACTTTCATTTTGGTAGCCTTCCCTGTAGTTATGTCATGAAGCCACTAAATGGTGACAAAAATGCAGAGAGGTTGCAAATTTGGAAGACACTATACTTGGTGACTGGCCATAACTTCCTCAGCAACGATTTTCATTTTTGGAGTCACAGCAGTATAAATATAGTGTTGTGGGCACATCTGTGTCAAATTTTGTCATCTTGTCCCTGACCTTTCCTACTCTACCTGCTGCACACTTCACAACCTTTAGCACCATTCACAGTCCCTTCCCCAAGTTTCCTGAATATTATTTCAGTGGCTTCTGAGGCAGTCTGTAAGGCCAGCATTTTTACAAACTATCATGGAGGCTAATACAGCCTGGAGGAACCGGGGCCTTTAGAGCTTAAATATTTTACCTGATTATGTTAGTCAGGAAACTCTAGAGAAGCAAGACCAATACTGTACATGCATGTGTGTGTATGTGTACATGTGTGTGTGTGTGTGTGTATGCATGCATGTCCTTGAGCGTCTGATCTTCTTGTCTTTCCATTCTGGGTGCTGGATTTACAGGGCCACAATACCATTCCTGATTTATGTGATGCTTCGGAACAAACCCGGGACTTTTTGTCAATGGTAAATAAATACTAACTGGCATACATCCCCAGTATCACAACCTCAGGTTTATCAACTGTGAGAACATCCCAAGCCCATGTCATCCCCAGATCATCAAGGATGTCTTGAATGATAAAATTAAGTGGGAGTGGACCGAGGAGCAGTTGATAATCTCCTACATCAGAACCATCGTAGTGCCATGGGTCATTAACGTTACAGTAGGCATTCTTCTTGTCACCATCATTCTTTCTTGGAGATCCAATCCTTCTACAAACAGTAAGATACTGATACATCTGTGAAATCACACAGCCTTGCTCCTTGGGTGAGAGGAGGAACAAAAAAGTCAGGTTATCCAATCATGTCCCCTAGTGATAGTGATTGGTCCAGAGGTATAGACGCTCCCCAAGCACTGCTAATTCTGGCACTGGTGTATGGGAATCCACAGAAAATGATCTTTGTTTATATCCAGTACTTATTGAAGCTTACCCGCCAAGCAAAATGGGAATACAGTGGAATGCAGAAAAGTAGTTCAAAAAATGTCACAGACCATTTGGACTCTTGGAAATATTTCTGAGACTTTCAGTTACATGGAATAAACACGTACAAGCCTGGTTTGCTTGTTTGGTGGAACTGAAACTTTGAGAAGCTACATGAGAAGTTTGGTCGAAAGTACACATTAGGTTGAGGGGTTTTGTTGTTGTTGTTTTAACTTGGAGTTGTGAGTCTTGACTTGAAGACAGAGAAGGGAAAACTCTTGCTAGCTTTAGATCTTGCTCGGCCTCGGTTAGTGGAACTGCATTGTTAAATCTCCGAGGGCATCGGAGGCAAGCAGAGCCCTGGCGCAGCCTCTCTGCTCTTTATTTGCTGTGTCCCATAAAAACAGCACTCTTGGCTTTCAGTTCCTTGTGCTCTCAGGTCTCTTCCGGGAGGATTTGGAGCCATCTCCAGCACTCCCACTAGGATCCAGCTCTCTGCTTGGAGAAGCATCTATGGAATCCTAAGTACTCTAGGCCAGCCTCACCTCCCTATTAGCAATTTAAGCAGTTTGCCATCACATCTGGGGACCTGACCCTTTTTTCTCTCTGACTCTGCAGATGCTGAGCCATGAATCGAGATCACTAAGGGAAAGTTTCTCCCCCTAACACTTTGGAGCAGTATTTTAGTTCATTCTCTTTGGAGCTAACAGACTTCCAACTATGAATAATCTGAAAACAAGCATTTTCCTCCCACTACAAGCGTGGTTAAACGAGTAACTCATTAATCAATTTCAATGACCTGGCACCATTTGAATGAGAGGTCTGGAGACCATCATCATGGCTGTTATGGTTCCTGGCTTGGAAATTTGGCTACTTAAAACATATGCAAAAAGGAGGTGAGGTTCAGGTTCACACGCTCTGATAATTCACCACTAAAGATAAACATATACTCAAGAGGCAAGTATTATGTAAACACATTTAGAAAGACTTCTCAGCATCTGCATACAGAAGCTGCCATCCTCTACCCAGGGAAGCTGAGGGCACAGCATACAAAGAAAGCTTTATCTTTGGGGGAGCCAGCATCTGCTGAGGCACTTCTCTGGTTCAGGCTGGGAAATGAAACATGATTCATTGCTCTGTCTTAAGTAGTTGCACGGTTGCTATTCTTTAAGTATCTCAGTAGCACAGCCTGCTTTCATTAGAAACTCAATGCCTATCCTTAGCATCAATATTGGGTTGCAAAATACTAATTGAGAAGCCCAAAGCCAATGTGCCTGAGTGCTCAACCTATGTCTAGTAGACCCCCTGGCACTCAGTAGGTGGTTAAGAATAGCACTTGCCATTCTGTCCACCCTTTCTGTTTTACCCCACATTCATCAATTGATTTGTGAAAATCAGAATAACCTTGCAGATGCATTAGAACACAAGCCCTGTAAGATCATTACAATTGGATCTTCCATGGCATGGCTTTAAATAGGAAGTGCCCTCACTTAGGATGCCCTTAAAGATGTAACAGCCTGCCTGCAAGCTTTCCCTGACACTTCTCATATGTAGAAAACAGGGCTCATGTTTGCACAGGCCATTTTGCTCCCAACAGAAATGTGCAAAGCAAGGCCTAAAAGAATTGCCGTTTAGTGAAGCAGGCAGTTGAAACTATTTAACTTAAAAATTAGGTTTGGGGATTATCTGAGGTCCTCAACTATTCATACAAATTGTGTTCTTCATTATCATGGGTAAATAGGAGAGGCTGGGCAGAGTGTGTAAATTTACTGCCAATCGTTACAGCAGGAAGCCTCCAGAATCATCCATTCCTAGATTTATGGGGTTTGAATGTGAAATGTCTGCCATGGATCACACACCCATCATGATGGTGAGTTGCTTTGGCTGAGCTATGCGAGATGCAAGTCTCTGCCAAGATTTGGAGGGATGGGGGCAGGACGTGGAAGGGGAGGAAGGCATGCTCCTTGATCACTTCTGACTTCTTGGAAGGCAGAACGCCCAAGCCTGCACTCCAGCATAGATCAGCTTGTCCGGAGTGGGCCAACCTCCTGAGGGACCCTAGTTCCTCTCCATCCCCCCAGCCTCCCATGCTGCCTGCCTGTTCCACGTCTCTATTAGATGTAGTGAAATAACTTTCCAGCCTGAAACTCAAGTGTCTCCACAGGCATCTTTTTACATTTAGGCAGATGGTTTAGTTTCTTCCCTCTTGTTTTGAGTTTGTTTACGGTTTTGTGATTTTATATAATTATACATAACATTATTGGAGAAGCACTGAGGTTTTTCCTGGCTCTTAATTATCTGGGGTCTGATTCTTGCTTTCAGGATTTACTAAGTTGAGAGCTAGCATTTCTGGTTACTGGCTAATAATACCTTTCCATTCTTCCTTCCCAAATCAGACCTTGGGAAGACCATCATCTGGTGCCTCAGCAGGCCCCTCTGGGGCCTAAATATTAGAGGCCTGGAATGTTAAGGCCAACTCTGTGAATAATTAACTTCACAAGCTTGAACAAGTCCAGTGCTCCTGGATCCCTAGAAGGTTAGATTTGTGTGTTCACTCCACTGGGCCCTGGTGTCCAGATCTGTGGTCAAATATGATTCGAAGGGCAACTTTACATCAGTAGGGTTTAAATAGAGCAGATTTCTCTCCATAATGGAGATAGATTTCACTCAATCTGGTGAGGTCTTAACAGTATCAATAAAGACCAAGACCTACTTGACTCGTGTAAGAGTATACTAGCTGAGTGTGGGACCATGTCTGTGAGCCCAGAGCTTGAAGGTAAGGCAGAGGATCAAAAATTTGAGGTCATTCTTGGATATATAGCATAGGGAGTTTAAGGTTAACCTGGGCTACATGAGACTGTCTTCAAACAAAGCAAAACAGCAACAATCAAGTGTATTGTACCTCAGACAGCAGTGCAGTATGGCATTATGATACACGTGCTAGCTCATTCCTCTATGTCCAGACTGTTGGTCCAACTAACAGATTCATGTTCTCTCTCTCTCTCTCTCTCTCTCTCTCTCTCTCTCTCTCTCTCTCTCTCTCTCTCCCTCTCTCCCTTTCACCCCCTCCCCTCCCCCTTCCTCTTCCTTCCCCCTCCCCCTCTCTCCTGACTCCCAGGGTCTCCCTGTCTTCCCCTACCCTCTACATTTCTCTATGTGGAGTTCCCCTGTTTCTTACCCCCATTTCTGAGCGGGGAGAGCTCTAGTCTCTTGTCTCCCACAGGTCCCTCTTCTCTTCACAAAGGTGCTCGGATTGTCTCCAGATGAACTGCTATGCTCTTGTATGATCTTCCCACCAAGACCAGACTGACAATGCAGGAACTCTCTCATACATCCTATTTCCTATAATTTACAATTCTCCCACTGAAGCTTTGTAGAAAATTTATTATGTGCCTGACACTGAGGGTCCAAAGATGAAGAAGGCACTGCACCTATATCTAAAAAATATACACCACGGACTCAAGCTTTCTAAGGAAGATGACATGAGATATTCTCAAACCCCTAACGTAAAGAACACAGAATTATTTTTTAGCCTCCTGACTTTTTTCCTAAACCATATTTTTTGCTCAGTCACATATAACCTATGAATATTTTCACACCACTTTAACTTTGCTCAAGCACAATTTCTTACACACAGAAGTCATGTTTTCCTGATCCACATAAACAATGGCTACATCTGTTCTTTTAGCCAGAGATACAGCATTATCAGTGGTGAACAGAGGCCCAATAAAACTAATGGGTCAGTGGGTTTGTCCATTCACCTGGGACTGAGCCTTGGACCAAGGCCACACACTTGGACTTAAAATTTAACGCTACTGCCTGAACAACCCTGCTGGTCCTCCTTGTCTTCAGGCTGCCTTTGTTCTCTTGTCTGAGATTTGTGCTAGATGCTTGAATGCTGGGGGCTGAGTGCAGATCGTTTTTTTTTCTTTTTCCTGCCCCACCCGCCTCTGCCGCTGCTGCGGTTCTGTTATATGGGATGTCATAGCTTACCTTGTCCTTGTCCCTACTCCACTCCGGTACAGCCCTGAGTCTGTCATTCTGGTCTAATTTCAAGCCCTGACAAGAAGCTAAGCCAGTTGTTTTAGTTTTATCATATATAAAGTAAATTATTTAAATTTTCAGCAAACGTGTTGGTATTTTCTACTATGTGACCATCTCCTGTATTATTATTCTTTTGAGCTTGGTAAACAGTCTCTTTATGTCTTTTGTTATTAACATTATATAATATATAAAAGTATATTATCATCAGTGTGCTCAGCTCAGTAAATTTCCACAAAATAAATCTGCCTTCTGAGCAGCCAGCACCCAGGCTGAAGGACAGAATAACTAGGGCCCCAAAAGCTCTTCCAGTTACGTCTGCTCCTCAGAGCAGCAGTCACTGTCTCTGCTTGCGTGGTCTTAGCTTTATATAATTGGAATCACATCATCATATTGCCCAGTGAAAGTCACATGGTCATATTACCCAATAAAAGGCCCCCGACAAACAATCCTTGCAATCAGGCAAGATTTTCTTAGAGACTCTTCTCAGTCCTTCTTCCTTCCCCATTCCTCTCACAGACATAAACCCATATTGTCACGTGATCACCTCTTCCATCTATGTCAGTCCATAGCTGTACTTTCCTCTACCTTATTTTTCAAAATCTCTAGACTTCACTTCTGTTGTGCCTGCTTTAGAGATTGCTTTCCTGGCCTCAACTGTGTATGTATGTGCGGGTGTGTGTACATGTGCGTGTATGAATGTGTGTGTGTCTCATGCATGCATCAGTCTTTCTTGACTTTATATATATGAGAGTCACTCATGAGTCACCCCCCCATTAAAAAACTAATTATGTCATCAATAGAGTGGAAGGAAGAACCTAGTTTATATACAAAATGAAATGTTCAGTTATAAAGGGGAGTGAAAATATGTCCTTCCAGGCTCTGCGCTTGCCTCAGAGCTCTTACCTAGTATACATGAGTTAAATTCAGCACCCAGTATCACACATACATATATGCACACATACACAGGAATTACTTTAACTAGAGGTGGTGTCACACACCTGCAATCCCACCACTTGGGAATTATAGGCAGGTGGATCAGGACTACAAGGACTTTGTCAGCTACATAGTGACTTTGAAGCTACCGTGGGCTACATCAGGCTCTACATAAACAACTACAAAATTAAAGAAAGGAGGGAAATCCTGCTTTTTTCCAGGAAAGTGGATATTATGTGAAGTAAGCCAGACTCAGAAAAATATCAGATTTCCTCTCATTTGTGTATCCTGTTTTATATAGATACATAAAATCATCTATACAGAAACATACACATATATAACATGAAAATAGAACCAAGACTACTGAAGGAAGGAAGAGGAGTATGAAGAGGAGGAGATGAGAAGGAGATAGAGTCAGAGTGCTCGGTATTCATTAGGAAAATGTCTTTCTAAAGCCCATTGCTATGTATAAGGAATGTGCAACAATAAAAAAGATGAGTGTGGAAAAAAAGCACAGTTCTCAAGTCCTCTTTTCAACAATAGTATACTGTTGGAGGACATGCTGGGAGCTGCCATTTAGAAACAAAAACCCACATCCATGTGACAAAAACAGAAATAAAAAGCCTAATTATACATTAATAAGGCTATTTAAAGTCTCTTGGTATACATGTTAAAGTGTTCTAGGCAGCTGTAGTCTCTTTTTCATCTTTGTGATTGATTCTACTCCTTCAACTGCCAATAAACTTCAGCCTTCGGTCAAATCCTCACTAACACAGACTCAAGTGTGTGTGTCTGATAAGAATGTGGCCCACAGCCAGCCCCGAAATGAAATCACTCTCTAGAACAGGTAAAAAGTATGGGATCTTGATATCTGCATTATGCCAGGTACTGAGGGCAAGCCTAGAGTGGCAATATATTCCACTCAGTAGCCTGGCACTAGAGGATTCCATGGCGCGGTTCCACCATATTAGGTATTTCCTTCAGCGCCCCATGTTCACCTTAGGAGATAAATATTTCTCCATTTTAATGAGTCCTTCAGCTTTGCCCTGGGTCACTCCAAACCTCAAGGATCATTTGGACAGGGCTGCATGCCTTCAAAGTCACAGGAAACCTTGAGTCCAGCTCTAACACAGCTTTTGTGATGCAGGGTTTCTAGGAGGAGTTCCCAAGACAGCCTGGAAAAGCAAAGAGGTTGGGGAAGACTTCCAGAACAGAGTTGTTCCAGAGAGGAGTCCTCATTTTTCCATTCCCTCTGTGGTTTGGGCAGGTCACTCAGTCTCTCAGAGCCTCATTTATACAATAAAGAGATCAAACTGGGCTGGTCTGAAGTCTTGCATGGTCTCCTTGAAGAGAGGGCTAGACGGTACTGACTTTTGACTGCACAGCAACCTAAATCATGTTCTTAATGGTTCAGTGACTTTCATTTTGTACTTTACTAGAATATAATCTTCTGGGTTGCATTGCCTCAAATACTGGGTAACCCTGCTTTCCATCTGGTACCCATTCTGTGGGCATGCCAGGGAATTTCATTTCCTGTTGAGACTGAAATCTTTGAGACCCCTAATTTCAAGTTAAAAGGAGATAAAAATTGGCCCTGCTTTTCTGACCTTAGAAAAGATGAACATTCTATAATCCTTTCGCGTTAGAAACATGTCCATAATGCTGCACAGAATTCAATGTCATTACCATGCAACAGCTGCAGTGCATATGGACAATTTTGAGTTTAAACTTTTAAGTACACACAATAGAATCATTACATCATTTCTACTTGGATATATAATTTTAATCATAAGAAGCAACATATTCAGAACTCTAGGACTGTGGAATTAGTCACTTTGAAATGTACTTTGGGTTTTGAATTTCTGTCAATGACCTAAAAATAGTTAAAGAAGTGTGTTTGCTTTTATTTTAAATACAAATTCCATTTGACTTGATCATCTGTCATCTGAGGCTTCTAGCTTCCCTCTGCCTGAATCTGTAACGCCTGGAAATAACAGCTTAGCATGTAAGCATAGACAACGGACATGCCACTACACTCAAAGAACGTGCTCGCTATTACTGTGTGTGACTATTTAATATTTTAAGAACTTAACAGCATATAAAAGATTTTTATCTTCCTAAAGCTCTAATTTTCTCTGGAGTTTTAATTTCATTTTCCAAGAATATTTACTTCTTATTTTTAAAACAGTCATAGAAAGCTCAGAAAAATATGCCTGGAAATTTAATAAGTCCCCTTGAGTTTACTACAGAGTAGGGACAAAGAAGGAATTAGCACTTGTTATATTTTATATGCTAACTCCTGTGTTGCATGCTTTCACACACTCTCAATTCATTATAAACAGAACCTAATTATAAAACAAAGGTGAGTGGTAAGGAAATTGGGGAGTTAATAGAAATGTGGTGACGGTGACTGGATCCATAGTGAGCGCTACCAATACTTATTTTAAGTTCAGGTTGATAATTAGTCTTTATTGGAACACCCTGAAGACACCAACTCTACTGTGTAATTAAGATGAAACCTCCAGAGCTCACCTTAAGAGCTAAAAAGGCTTTCAGCATCTTAACCCTTCCATTGCCTCTATCCTGTCACACTAGTATAATAATAAACTCACATTTTAGTTAGTCTTTCTTTGTTCAGCTGATTTTCTAGGAAATCTAAGAGATTTGCAAGAGGCGATGTGTTTTTCACTGAGTGTTGTGAAAATGGATTGCATTTGGATTTAATAGACTTGGCTGGTATAAAGTAAGACATTTTTAGGTTACTTCTAATTTAAGTTTTGAATTGTTAATGAATCTGTAAGAAAAATAGCAATTTAAAAAATAATAGTACTTTTAAAAGACCCATTTATTCCTCTAAAATGTACTGAAATTGTCCAACCATGTTAAAATAGAAATCACTAGAGAGGCAGAAGATCTTTTATCCTTCTTGACAATGAGTTGTCACTAAGATAAAAGATATTTTTTAAATCTATGCAAAAAAGAGAGAAAGAATAGAAGAAGGAATAAGAGAATAAAGAAAGAGATCTGCCCATGCCAGAGCAAATGTGTAGAGGTTGCAGAATAAAAGACATTTTCAGCCATGCATAAATAAAAAAAATGTACGGATAAAAGCATTTTGAGAAGTTGTACATGTTTTAGTTTACCAAAGTGAAATATTAATGAATGGGACTCTAGCACTTAAAAGAGGCACCTTAATAACTGTAGCAGCAAATACTTTATCCATTTGGCTGCACTCTCCCAAGAGTTATGAATGAATTGAATAAAAGACATACACATACCAGCTAATTTTGATATGCCTGGACTAGCTCAATGGTTGGACGCTTCTAAACCTCCCCAGAGCTAGCGCACACACCCCTTCAGTATTCTTCAGTTAACATAGTTTAAAATCTCTATTTCATCTTTGCTATCCCAGACCAGATCAGGGGAGGGCGGGATGGCCCCTGGGGCCACTTCCTGGAACCTTATGTGTTGGCAGGCTGTCAGGTCTGTTACAGCACTGTTCTTCTCTCTCGCCCCCCTTGCCCAGGCAATCTAAAAGTCCCGCTTCCATCTCACTGCCCAGCCACTGGCAGTAGGGCAATTCTTTATTACCAATCAAATCCAACTGCAGAAAGGAACCCTCAGTATCTGGAAACATGGCTTTGGGGTATCAAATAAGAGAAAACATTAAAACTAATCCCCAATCAATAATTATTATTAACATTTGATTGCAAAGAAACATCACATCGGATTCTCACTTGATTCTCTCTTCATACTGACCCATCTTACAGGTGGTACTACTGCTGGGGATGGGCCAAGCTTAGAGTGTCCCTGAGTGAATGGTTTTGAGCCGTTTGATGCAGCTGTCCTCTGTGCTTTGCTGTTGATACAGCTTGTCGACATTTAGCTCCTGGTGGTCTAGCCAAATTGAAGAGGTTGTGTAGATGAGAGGCTTAGGTTTCTAAAACTTGAACCTGTATAAAGGATCACACACAGAATTTATTAGGCTTCAGATCCTCAAGTAGAACTCCAAAGAGCCTGACTCTAGGTCTCCAGGCACCCTAGAATTCACATTTTAACAACATTTCAGGAAATATTTCTGCTGCAATTTTCTACAATATTCCTTGAGTAATAGTTGTGGGTTTCTGGTTTTATTTAATATAGTATCTGGTAAAAGCATGGACTACTAGAGCCACAGGGAAAAGCCCATCAAACCAGCAGTTAGTGCTCACGTGGCTGCTTGGTGTAGTTATAAGCTGCACAGCTGAAAGAACACTGCTTATATGGATTTCTCCAACTGAAGCTGTAACCTGGGAAGCTTTCAATTTTCCCATATCCTGGAATATAGCCATTGCTTGCCTAATAAGACAGATGTGGGGTCAGAAAATGAATTTAAAGAGAAAATCAGACATTGCCTTTAGAAGCCAGAGATCTGGGGAACTTGCTATTTAGTCAAGCCTGCCTATTTAGAATTGCGTTCCAAGGAACAAAGGGCATCTTAAACTTGAGGAGATGGACTGACTTTCCTCTGTTCAAAACTCTAATTGATTTTGGTGGCAGAGCCTCTGGCAGTGTCAGGTATCACGAGTGGGAGTTAGGAGCAGAGACTGAAAGAAAGCACACCCTCTAAGCAACTGGACAGTAGCCTCCCTCACAGAGGAGATCAGGAGCCACGGTGAGATGCCACCTGTAGACCCCCAGTCTCAGAGACTCCAGAACAATCTGTGAGCAACACAGGAAAAGAACCTAAACCCCAGTAAACATTAACAATATGACCTTCCCTGAGTTTACGGGCTAGGGAACAAAAGAAATAAAAGATGTCAGCCAAGGTAAGGCTACAGATCCCAGGTATTCCTCTGTGTGGTGAGAATAACTTTATTATTTTACTATGAGGCACACACTATGAGAAACACAGTTTCTTGATTGATTTCTGCGACTTGCAGACTGCCACTCACAGTCTCACTTCGGCCTGTTCTCGGGCCATGATGCCTGACACAACCCAGAACCTGTGTGTATGACTGCATCAAATGAGCAGTTTTACTAAGCTCAGACCCATGGAGTAGTGGAGACCATTCCTTCCTCCTCCTCTTAGCATCTCTGCCACAGCCTGCAGAATAGGAAAACCTACCTCAACTGAAAGCTATAGGAAGAGCATATTCATTCACACTGTAGTGCTTCTAAGGAAGAGTGATTTATAATATATATGTGTATATATATAAATCCAGCTGATTTATTCAGGAAAGGAAGCTGAATTGTTTTCCACTTGGCTCTTCTTTGTTGCTGATGGAGTCCAGGGTGGAAAGCATTCTTCTTTGCCTTGTAGGGCTCTGTCTCCCACAGGAGAGAATCCTGTCCTTGTATAATGATAGCTACATGACCAATTTACCTCATAACCGCTTGGCTGCTATTTCAAGCTATGTTCTCCCTTCAGGTTTCAATAAGAAACAGACAGCATTAAATTGGGACACCTTAAAAAAGTTATATTTACAAGGGAGCCGTTTACAAAGATGGGATTCCAGTACAGCAAACCCTGAAGGGTAGCACCAGGACTGAGCTGATACTATAGAAGGATAGTAAGGGAGTATCAGAAACCACAAGAGAGGATCATGGGTAAGGTCTCCATGGGAGGAGCCGTGATCTTCAAAGTGCAGAGCAGGGACAAGGGATGCAGCCAGCTTGAAATAATCCCATAGGAAGAACGCTAAGAAGGCACGGACCCCTACCTCTGAACCACTTTTCTCTGATGCTCCCCTTTCCCGCCATCTCTCCCTGTCAGCTGAATGCAATTAGAGGCACCGGCTATCATGAGGGTCACACAGGACCACCTCGGCACTCAATGATCTCTAGGTGAAAGCACCAGAAACTGCTTAATAGGTTGTTCAAGCCGGTAGTCTATACAGCTCACACGAGCGGCTGTAGAGTCAAGCCCCGGCAGCCCACCAGGCAAAGCCTAAAACCACATCCTTTATCAAGTGCTCTTCCTCCCATCCCATGTCCCCCTCACCCTACATGTACAGCTAAGGGTCACCTCCTAAATAAACTATTTCACTGGTTTCCTTGACTCAAGTTCTGCTCTGAGGGTACCCAATTTGTGCCAGTAGAACATATGGAGTATACTAATCAATAGAAGAGAACCCATAACAGGTTTTGTCCATCATTTAGCATATGGAAGACAATGCCAAAAGAAATAATTCAAACAAAGGGATTTTGTCCAAGGAAGGGATTTGGAATAGAGCTGTGAAAACAGGTGGGCAGGGAACAGTGGCTATTTATTACAACTTTGTAAAAGTGCTTGATTATTTCATACACATGTGTTTCTTTTATGAAAATAAAAATGATATTAAAATATGTTTTTGACTTGCAAAACTGGAACAACGAAAAACTAGAGGAAGATGAAATACAGGATGATTAAGCTGGAGGAAAATATTTTGTTGGAAGAAGTGTAATCTTTAAGGTCAAGCCTAAAACAATTCGAAGATACTGGAAATTGCAATCTATTCAATATAAAAGGAGGCGCTGTCTAACTGATTATAAGAATGAGAATATAATACAGAAAGACAGACCAAAAGATGTGAAGGCGATTTAAGATCTCGAAACAAATTGAAGTGACATTCCACAAGACAATTCAAAAATAAAAGGTACTGAATCATTTCTCTTAAAGCCAAATAGAATGCCCATAAAGCCATGACCTGGGACATATACCCCAGGGAACAAAATGGCCCAACTAAATGACAGCAGGAAATTTAGGCAGGCTGATAGAAAAAATTCAAATGATGGACACAGAAAAATGCAAACAGTTTTAGGTAGGTGAATGTTGCAGTGTTGTAGTGGGAATCTGGGTCCTATGAAAAAAAATGCACTCTAAAAATTTGTAGCTCCATCATCTCTGCTCCCAGGGGTGAGTGACAGACCACAGATAAGAACTATCAACTCTAGGAGAGGTATAATAACTCAACAATGTGAAGGCAGGCATATACAGAGAGGAAAGGAAAGTGGGTCTGAGAAGTAGAGGTGGCACGGGGTAAGCTTCTCACCTTTAAATGGTGTTAGTCTGTAGCTGAAGTTGGCACCATGCCCAGCAGCTGCTGCACCAATGACAGAAAAGCCAGTTACTCTTCCCCCAAAGGACTAGAAGACACAACACCGGAAATCCAAATCAGGACGCAAGAATACAAGAGAGAGATCCCAGAAACCACGGTGGAGAATGAGACCTCTGATACCTGTAAGTGTCTACACGAGCTCCGAAGTGCAAGAAAAGCTGGAGAACCAAAACAAAATCCGAATTTGAATGAAAACATTTTAAAGCTTGGGTCTAAGCAAGTGAATTGACTGGCAAGCCAGAAGAGGTTGGGGTGGGTAAGGACAAGTCAACACTCTGCAGGGAAAATTACGTTCAGTCTTGACAATATAATAAACTGGCATCTATGACACAGCTCAACATAGCCAGCACATAAAAGCCAGAACAAGGTTATGAAAAGAACAGCAATTGATATAGACCAATCTGAAAAATAAAAATCTGATTTCAGAATTAACAGGCCTAAGTTTAAAGCAGCTATTAAACTCTGGTCATTGGAGTGTAGGAAAATATGCTCAAAATAAATGAAAAGACGAACAATTGTTAGAGGGGAAGTTTGAAAGAATCTAAAAGAATTTCTAAAAGATAGATAGATAGATAGATAGATAGATAGATAGATAGATAGATAGATAGATAGATAATAAAAATAATAGAGAAAACAAAGTAATGTGAAGACAAACCAATAGAAATTATCCAATCTAAAGAACAGGCTTGTGTGTGTGTGTGTGTGTGTGTGTGTGTGTGTGTGAGAGAGAGAGAGAGAGAGAGAGAGAGAGAGAGAGAGAGAGAGAGAGAGAGAGAAAGTACAGATATTAGGGGGCAGATATTAGGGGGCCAGTGAGACATTATCAAAATATCTGACATTTATGCTTGTAGTTCCAGAAAAGTACTAAAGAGAATGGGAAGGCATGGGGATGTAGTTTAGGTTGTAGAGTTCATAAAGTTCTGGGTTCTGTCCCAAGCATCCGAGAGACCCAGCACAGCAGCACACGCTTGACACCCTAGCACCTGGGGGATGGGGGGAGGGGCAGGAGTATTAGAGTTTGCAGTCGTCTTCCTCTCCATGGCAAGTTTGAGAGCAGACCCTGGGTTCCACAAGACCGTTGGAATGGCAGGAAGGGGGAAATAAAAGAATATTTTTATTTCAAAATTTAAAATACATGGTAAAAGTCACAGGTTTATGGATTGAAGAAGCCCATCAAAGCCTGAGCAGAACTGTGAGGAAGGAAAGTATGGGGAAGCCATGATACTCAGACGGAAGGAAAAAGCTCCCTCCCGAAAGCCTTAAAAGCCTCCAGAAGAAAACACATCTCTGGTTCATTGTTAACTTCTCATCTGAAATAATAGAAGTCAGAAGACAATATAAAAACATTATATATATATATTAAGGTGAAAAAGAAACGCACCAGACAAAATATCTTTCAAGTTTGAGGATGAAATAAAGGTATTTTCAAATTGGAAGTAAACAGACATAGTAAAAGGGATTCTTTATCAGAAGTCTTATACTGCAGGAAATACAAAGAAGTCTTTAGGCTGGAGAGGAATGAAAACTAGATAGAAATTGTGAACCTGGAAAAAGAATTAAAACTCTGGAAAATGTAATGAGTGACTAACTTTAAACCCACGTTTTCTTTAGCTTTTAAAAGTACAAGTTAGACTTCAGTGTGGCTTCAGTGGGTATAGCAAGCTCAGTATAAAGGAAAGCGGGTAAATGAAATTTGATCTCAACATTTCTGCACATAGAACTGGTCAATAATAACTCTGGTGGGTCATTAGAAAGATAAAGGATAAGTAATACGCTTCTTAGAGCAATTAGAGAAAAGAGTGTAAGCAAAAGAGACTGGGTGGAATTTTAAAATATGTTTTTGGTCTAAAAGAAAACACAAAAGAGGAAAGCATCATTGAAATACTCTGCCTACATCTAACTACCTCGATAATGAGGCAGAGAATAAGGGGCAGTCAAGGGCCCATCCCCAAATAAGACGTCATAGCGCTTCCTCTATAGCTCGGGGAACATATAGCAGAAACAAAGGCAAGAAGAGATAAGGACTGGAATATACAAGCAGAAAGGCTGCAAAATACCATCCTCTGGGCATGGTATAACTGTTGTAACCATGAGTTCACAGTAGCCATGATTTGTACTCTTGGCCTATGTGAGACTGACCATGTCAACCTTCAGTTGTAGATCAGGGAGGAGCTCCTGGGACCTCAGCCTTCACTCCTGAAGTGTTAGCTATTGATGGATTGTTGTTAGGAGAAATGTTATTGTCTTCAGTTACAGGGCTCTTAGTGGACAGCTCCAATAGCCACATAGACAGTCCTAGTTAACTTAGTACACCCTAAAACAAAACAGACCATAATGTGAGGAAGAGTTCTGATGCGAAAAGAGCAGGTAAATAGGGATGGGAGGAAGTTAGGAGAGGGCGGGCAGTGGCAGTCATCAGTATGTGGTATCTACACGTATAAAATTATCAAAGGAAAAATTCAGTCATTAAAAGAATAAAAGCAATTCGAATGGGAAGAGTCTTGAAAAAAGAACATCTGAATGATACATGGCCATCCAGATCTAGGAGGTGTCAGCTGCTAGCCATTAACCATTTCTTTTACCTCTTGCTCATGCAGTACGTGGCAACTGATTTGCCAAAGGCAGACTTAAGTATATGGACTAAAGTCATGCTTTTAAAATGGAAACCTAGGAAAAATAGCTTCATGACTATGGATGAACAACATGTTTTGTTTTTGATCAGACATAAAAAGCAATATTTGATTTGGAGGAGATAAAGAATGAGACTTAGTTCATCTGAAAGAGTGTAAGTCTGTTTATAAAGGTATAATAAGTAAGATAGCAGTGCCAACAGAGATTCTGACAAGCACTGGTAACCTCGGAAGGTAGGGAGAGGTTATCAGAACCCAGAAGGAGAGCCATCAAGAGGCACTGTGGTCAACAGAATGCTAAGAAATGACCTTAGGTAGGGGACGCAGCCATCCTGAGGCCATCCTATAGGAAGGGATCCAGGACAGCCAAGAGACTAGCATAATTCTCATTATCTCAACTAGGCATCCTACTTGACTGAATGCAACATGAAGCCAAAGGCGAGACCCAGTTATATAGCTGTAGAAGCCACTGTGTGGACCCTGTATACGTCACTTGGCATTTATAGTCCCATGATGTACTTGTCAAAAAATATCTTTTGTTATTTTTACCATGTGATTGCATTCTAAGGGCCATTCTACCGTGTAGATGCGTGCTCGGACCTTTGTCGATGCTGAGGCTCATGGCTTCTTCTCCCTCATCCTGCTCATTACAAGCCTAAGGATTCCAGAAACCACCCTTTCTCAGCACACACCCCACCATGCATGACTGACCTAGCCAGTCTGGGCTCCCCAGAAGACTCCAAGTGGCTACTGGCTAGCAGCTGACACACCAGCATTTTTCAACAACTAATCTTCTCATGCTGTAAGGGAGGAGTGGATCAGGCAGGGGGGTTGTGTGTTGTTAATACTTGAGATGGACTGTGAGGCACGAACGTTTATCTTGGAATTAAAACTAAGTAGCTGAACCAAACTTTGAATGTGTGGGAGAGAGTAGGCAACAGTTGGGTAATTGAAAGCACTTGTAATAGGAAAGGCTAAATCACCAACATAGCGGAGCACCGTCACCGGGTTAGATAGCAAGTTCAGAAAGTAGTTTTATTAAACATCAACTGTTTAGCATTCTTTCTTTCCTTCATTTCTCACATTTTTTCCTTCCTTTTCTTTGAACTTTACTGAGGTTCCTGATAAAGTCTAATAGAAGTGAGCATGGCACAGAGGAGCATACTCTTTGCAACTCTGAATTGCAATTGTCATATCTTTCAGTTAAGTAAGAAAGGGGAGAGCCCTCACCATGAGTCCGCAGTTTAGCATGTTCCAGACCGGAAGCCCCTGGACAGGAAACAGAAACGGAGACAGAGTCATGTGTGAGCCAAAGACGGAGCCCAGGCGACCCTAGCCAAGGTTGTGGTAGACTCGAGTGCGGGAGAGCGCAGGAAGCCCTGGGCAAGCACGGAGGCAGCCGTAAGGTGCCGTCATTCTGGAGTGGTACCCAAGATTTGGTAAGACACTGTTTCAGTGTTGTCATAGGTCGAAGATGGAAAATCATAAACCAAGTACTAGGAAAGATGATTTAATATTTAATATCATATCCAGGAAAATTAAACAGCTTCCAGAGTCAGACAGGAATCTGTTTGAATATGGATCAGCATATATTGGATTTAATGCTGCTTTTGAGGGCCTAATAGCAAACAGTCTATTTCTGCAAATCTTGAAAGTGACATAAGCTCAAATAGCTTCTCACTTACCAATGGCTGTGATCCCATTTTTGACAGCAAACCTGCCCTACCATAGTTTTGTAAGTTTACCTTTGAGTGCAGGTGATGTGAACTGTGAAGCCTGTACCATGACACGGGGTGCACTAACTGGTTTTGTTCTGGATGGTCCGTACCCTATCCTTTTGGCTATGCCCGTGAAGGGGGGCCCTGTTGCCAGGTATGAATCTAGCCCCCTACCACAGTGAGAAAACATCTTCAATTACTGGATTACAGATTCTAAGCCTGTCTTTAGAAAAAAATGTTATTTGCTACTTTACTGTTTGCTGCATATCTTGGATCTAGACAATATAAAGCCCTCATAAAGGCCCTTCAGTTGCTTGAACCCAACTTAGAAATTCATTGATTTGAAGCAAACATGTGCAACGAAAATAAAATGGTGAAAATTAAAAAGAAAAAAGAAAAAGAAAAGAAAAGAGAAAAGTCAAGCTATTGCCTCACACAGAGGATGGTCGTGTGCTCAGCTAAAGTTCGGCCCCAGCATGTTAAGGCTGCAACCAAGGACTTGCTCAATGTCCACTGCTTGCAGCCTTGGGCCAGGAACATTGAGTGAGCAAACTCTATACCTGTGCTCTATACCTGAAGGTAAATGTTAGGTGGTCTTTTATTAAACTAAACACGTTCGCAAAGATACTGAAACCATGGGGAGTTGCACAGCAGTGAATGGATACTTGGCAGTGTGCAGATGTCTACAGCCATCCTCTTTGCAGCTAGAGCGTGTTATTGAAGGATATACATCTCCAAGCACTGGTTCACCAGTTCTGCCATTCGGTACTAGAGAGTTCTTTGGTCAAATTTTGATCTCCCACTGTTAAGCCTGCTTAGAAAATGCAGACAGTGATAACCATCATCCAGAGAGAAACTGAGATTTAAGGGGAGAGGAGACAACTGAACATGGGGTGTGTGTGTGTGTGTGTGTGTGTGTGTGTGTGTGTGTGTGTGTGTGTGTAGGGGGGGGTGTTTCCTGGGGGGGGTCTGCTGGGTGGTGCCGTAGGTAGCATACATCTATAGTACAGTGCCAGGAAGCCATGGCAGGAGGATTGTTTAGGAGTTTGAGACCAGCCCAGGCAGCATAGTGAGACCCTGTCTTGAAACAAATAAATAAACACAAAGACGATGATAAGATGTCTCTGCACTGGTCCATTTGCCATCTCTGGCCTCACAATAGCTTGATACATTTACAAGCTACCTCAAGATATTTGAGACATTTCTTGTTAATTCCTTCCCACTGGGAAGGCCCATCCTTAGTAGGGAGATCTAAGCAAGCTGAGAGAATTCAAACTTGATAAGCCAATAACCCAATGGCTCAGAGAACAAAACAGTGTTCATTTATCCCCTGCTATAAAAACAAGAAAGTTAATGAGAAACTCAAAAAATACAATAATAAAGGTTATATTCTTTAACATGGGCAAGCAATTACATTGCATTATTGCCATATTAATCCCGAATACAAAATTCTGAAGACCTCTGCTGATTCATAGAAGCAGATTTTCTTATGATTGATACAAACTGGCATGTTTGAGCAAATTATATCCATAATGTAAAACAATAAACTTCAACTCAGACCTCCCACATGAACTAAGCACAAACTAAAAATGGCTCATAGACAAAATGTAAATTCCCAAATTGTCAGCTATCTGGAAGAGAGCATAGTAGAAAGAGCTGTGACCTGCTGTTCGTCAGAGCTCTTGTATATGACCCCTTGAGCACAATTCTACAGAACAATATGGGACATCACCAAAACAAACAACTTCTATTTGTCAAGAGTCACAGACAAAGGGATGAGCAGACAAGCCACAGACTGGGAAAAAACATTTCCAAATCACATATAAGATAAAGAAAAATTAGATTTTTGTGTATCCAATGTGTGTAAAGAGCTGTCAACATTCAAACCTAGAAAACAAACATGCTTTAAAATAGGCAGAAGAAGATTGTAGCTGGCAGCTGAGTGCAGAAAACGGTGTTCGGCATCAGTCCTTGGAAAATGAAATGAAAACCTCAACAAGGGGTTGGAGACATGGCTCAGCAGGTAAGAGCCCTTGCAGCACACTCATGAAGACCAAAGTTCAGATCCCAGCACCCACATTGTGAACTGGGCTTTCTGCAGACCTGTAACTCCAGCTCTGAGGGATTGAACACTGGCCTCCATGCACACACAGGCAAGTGCACCTATGCACACATACACACACATGTTCATATACTTTCCCTCCTCTCTCTCTCTCTTACACCCCAACAACCCCACACCAAAAAAAAAAAAAGGAAAGAAGGAAAGAAAGAACTCTTTTAAAGGGCCTAAAACCTCAACAAGATATCAAGATATGACAATGTATCTATTAGAGAGGGAAAAAGACTGTATCAAGTGTTGGTGAAGGGACAGACAACAGAAAGCTCACAACCAGAAGATAGCAGAAACTTTGGGGAAAGCTCCGTCATTTCCTATGAAGGCAATCACACAATGACCATATAATCCGTCAATTCCATTACTATTGATTTACCCGGTAGGGCATAAAGTCCACAAAAAGACTATTGTATACATGTTTACAGCAGCTTAATTCATAATAAATAGAAAGGAAGACAACACAAATCTCCCACAGAAGATGAATGAAGCGGCAGAGGCTGCACACCAGTTCCACAGGACAGCACTCAGCAATGAACAGGAATGGACTAGCCACGGACAAAGCAGTGCAGGGAGGCCTGAGGGTAACTACAAGGAGAAGGAGAGGCCAAGTCCTAACAAGAAAGAAGCCCATCTAGATGAAGTCGTGTAAATGGAAGCTACGCTGTGAGGCCTCATTGCCAATTCTCTACAGTTTTTCTCTGTTTGCTCACGTCTTTCTCTTCTTCTCCTCACTTCCTTCTCCTCCACCCCTGCTCTCTCTTCCCCTCTGCCTTCTTCATGCTTTTCCTCCTTTTGAGACACAGTCTTTCTATGTGGCCCAGGCTAGGTTTGAGTGCACAGTCCTCCTGCCTGAACCTCCCGAGTGCTGGGGCTGCAGGCATGTAACACCCAATAGTGCTTTCACCCCTCACTCTGTGGCTCCTGGGGTCTTTGCAGAGTCCTTCTCCTGAAGACTCCCTGCCATGACTGAGTTCTATTTGAGCTCTCGATCTTCCTCCAGTCTCACCCCGAATCAGCTTCTGTTACCCACTTTAAATATTGTGCTTTTAGTGACCTTTCCTGCTTTACACGCTCTGGTCATTAACTCTATATGTCCGTCTTACTCTGGTATCGTGAACTGCAGCCACTAGCTTTAGATCTCTGTATCCTCTCTCCATCTTTATGTCCCCTTCACACACCTCCAACCCCCAACCCCCAGTACTCCAACAACTCTCAAAGCCTAGGGAGTGCTGGAGTACCTTATCCGGCCTTAAAACATACACCTCCAGTTCTTGAGCATGCAGCAAACATTAACAGGGAACAAAATGGTTATTTTTAAAATATGATTAGGTTTCACTTATTTAGTATTTTGCTGTGATATAACTGGCACACAACACATAGCATGCATTTGAAAACACACAGCTTGTTAAGTTGTGGTATCTGTGTGTATCTGCTCATCTCTCACTGTGTCACGATGGACAACAGTAGCCACACATTGCCTCTTCGTGTTCCCTAATGTGCCTCTCTTTCTCCGTACCCCACTGCTAGATAGTCACAGAGCTAATTTTCCTCCCAGGGCAGCTTTTGTTTTACATGACTTCATCTAGATGGGCTTCTATCCTGTTAGGACTTGGCCTCTTCTACTCCTTGAGTTACCCTCAGGTCTCCCCGCACTGCTTCGTCCATGCCTAGTCCATTCCTTTCCATTGCTGAGTGGCGTCCTGTGGAACTGGCGTGCTGCCGCTGCAGTTTCCTTCATTCATCTTCTGAGGGAGATTGGTGCTATCTTCCCTTTCTATTTATTACAAAATAAGTGTCTATAAACATTTGCTGAATCCTTCGGTAGAGCCCTCTGATAGTTTGAATGTGCCTGGCTCAGGCAGTGGCACTATTAGGAAGTGTGGCCTTGTAAGAGTAGGTGTGGTCTTGTTGGAGGAAGTGTGTCATTGTGGGCGTGGGCTTTAAGACCCTCATCCTAGCTCCCTGGAAGCCAATCTTCTGTTTGCCTTCAGAACAAGCTATAGAACTCTCAGCAACTCCTGCACCATGCTTGCCTGGATGCTGCCATGTTCCTGCCTTGATGATAATGGACTGAAACTCTGAACCTGTAAGTCAGCCGCAGTTAAATGTTGCCCCTATAAGAGTTGCCTTGGTCATGGTGTCTGTTCCCAGCAGTAAAACCCTAACTAAGACAAGCACATTGTACATCATGGTAAGAAGCCAGACACCGTTGTTCTTGCCCTGCATGTTGGTTGTTGGAAAGGAAGCAGGCAGGATGAGTACACATGCCTGTGTCTAGCCTTGTCTCTCCAGCCTCCTTTTCTTTTCTTCCAGATGCACACAATCAGTGCTCACATTCTGAGTAGAATTCATGGCCATTGTCGTTTTATTCATTGGCAGCTTCACTATGTTCCTCAGGCTCTCCCTCCATCCTAGCTCCATCTGGTCCTCTGCAGACCGTGGGAAAGGGTGATCTGTATCAGCCATTTCCACTACTATCTCTCTTCTTGTGTCTGAGGCATCCAGCAAGTCTAAGTCCTGATTGGATAGGAAGAGTCTGGCCCTGTATGTCAGTGGTGGCCTAGGACCTGCCCACCAGGCTAGGTAGGCAGGCAGGCACCCATGAATTGGTTTCCCAGATGGGAAGTGTAGTGAGCTATTTTCAAACTCTTAACCTCTCCATGTCTACTGCTGCTGCAGTTCATTTCAGCACAGTAACCCACCTGGCCCCTTCCCTGATTGGGTCCTTTTCTATTCAGAGCTGAAGGCACTGGCTGACTATCTGCAAATCATCTGCCACCCTGCCTGGGGCTCACTAGCAAAGGAGAATCCTTAATGGAGAGTCCTAGGTTGGGTTTGAGCAGTTCTCTTTTCTAGAGAACTTGGCTTCAAGCAAGATTGCTAGTGCAACCTTTATCTTATGTTCTAGTCCGTGTAACTATACTGTGTCCTTCTTTCCTATCTTGACCCAGAATTCTTGAAACAATCACTGACCTCTGCTTTCTGGTTTTCAGAGCCTGACTTGTTAGCTGACTATGCCTATGTAGCAATTTCAATTAGCAGACAGTAATCAAATTAGAAAATAACAGTGACTTAAACAAAAAGGTGTGTGTGTGTGTGTGTGTGTGTGTGTGTGTGTGTGTGTGTGTGTGTGTAGACAGCGTAGAAATGCTATGTCAGTTCCTCAGTGGCCAGGGACTATGGTGGTTTGGATGAGGATGGCCCCTACAAGGTCACAGATTTGAATGCATGTTTCTCAGGGCGTGGTACTATATGAGAGGACTAGAAGGTGTGGCTTTGTAGGAGGAAGTGTGTCATTCTAGGTGTCTAAAGCCCAAGCCAGTCTCAACATCTCTCTTCTGCTGCATGTGGATTCAGATACAGACCTCTCAGCTACTTCATCATGTCTGCCTGTGTACCACCAATGAACCAAACCTCTGAGACTGTACACCAGCCCCAACTAAATGCCTTCCTTTGTAAGAGTTGCCTTGGTCATGGTGTCTTCTCACAGCAAAAGAACACTGACTAAGGCAGGGACTGGTGTGTGTGTGTGTGTGTGTGTGTGTGTGTGTGTGTGTGTGTGTGTGTGTTTTAATAGAACAGCATCCCTAACTTCATCTGTGCCTCGTGGTCCAAACTGTCTGTTCAAGCCCCAGCCATCAATGTTGTCTTCCAAGAAAAAGGATGGAGAATGAGGACAGAGAGGGACAAATACGGAAAAGCACCTTTTTATCCTCTTCTCAACAGAACTTTCTAGACAGCTTTCCCTGTTTGCTCTGCTATTGCATTGCTTATAAATTTGCCAAATGACAAACCTTGCTACACTGGAAAAACGAAAGCAGGGCCTATCGGTGAGAGGGGAAAGAGTAGATTCAGGGTGGGCAGTGAGCACCTCTGACATAATTGTTCAGGTTAGAAACATACGATTCTTGTCCTCCCTGTCCCAGCGCACCACCCAGCACTCTCTGCCCTTATGTCTGCTGACAGACTTAAGTTCATCTGTCTTTCTGCTGGCAACCCACCTGGGTCTCCCCAATCCATCTCCTTCTACATCTGCAGCTATTCTTTCCCTATATGTTATTCCTTACTGGCCTCCCGATGCATTGGCACCAGGCTAGAGCTACTTGCCTACAGCATTCTGGTAAACAGGACCTTCTGGCATTGCTAAAGATGTGTGTGATTTTCTTGGGGCACATGCAGGAGAAGCAGGCATAAGAGAAAGGCAGTGACAGGCATCATGGCAGAACAACCACTCTGCGGCAGGCTACACTTTACCCTGCTCATCTGGCACGAATGCCAGGGCCCCCTCCCTTCTCATCCACTCTCTAATCAATCAACATCTGCAGAATCCATCTCAGTGTCCTGACGTCCCTCCCTGTCTGGCAGGGGCAGGGCCACCTTCAGAAACATCCCCATCTTCATGGTCTCCTGGGAGCTATGTCACTTCTAACCACAAGTCTTCTGTTTCAATTTCATCCTGGAAATTATATTTTTTTTATTTTCCCCCTCACCTGGCCTGTCAGACACCCATTCTCTTTAAGAGCACTTCCTGAGTGTGTCCTGAGACTACTGATAAGCTAGTTTATTTCCAGGGGGTGCTGCTGGAGCAGGCAGATGTTGGCTTGAGAGAGACAATGACTAAAAATAAAAATAAAAAAGATGCAAAAATATAATTTGCCAAGCTGTTTGTGGTTTAAAATTGGCTATGGGAGGATTATTGACAACATGGGAATGGGCGAGCATTACGAATGAGGCCTTTCTGATTCCCTGAACGGAGGCTCAGCAGCACACCATTTCCTGCTCTTCTTCCTAATTGCCCATCTGAATGCTCACACCCAGGGGCCATTTCTTACCCCAGAGTCCAGTCTTTCAGTTCATTTTGTCTCAATAACCCATCCATACCAGCTCTCTGCAGTGACTTAGCATTTGGGCTTCTATATCCATGCATCCACTTGTAACTTTTGACAATGGAATATGTATTTTGAAAATACATTCTGGTTCCTAAAACGTCTCTTCCAAAACTGCTGACAATACTGTTGAGAACCGTTAATGAGAACCGCTCTCCACCCTGGGTTTGTTTTGTGTTGTTGGAGAGAGACATGGTTTCTCCCTGAACCTAGAGTTCACCAGCTGACTAGACTGGTTGCTTTAGAACACATAAAAATCAGAGAGTTCTTTTTTTGTAGCAGTAGAATCTGCCTACGTGAAATGATGCTGCAGTCGGGTGAATTCATCAATCAGCACGAGAAATGACTCATTGCAGAGTATTAACTTCTGAAATGTCCCTAGCAGGAGGAAAAGAGCCAATTAATTATTATAGGTATTTCAAAAAGACTAGTGCAAACTGTTCAGTGATAAAACTGCACAAGCCAACCACAGTACTGGGTTGCTTTGCCCCTGGTAGGAGTTACAGCCACTCAGATCCTGTTGCTAGAGGTGACCTATGATGTTTCAGAGTTGGGTGACCTATGTCTCTGATTAATAACGATGAAAAATAAATTAATTATTCCTCATCACTGAATCATGCAATCCACTGAATATATGAAATTGTTCAAACGTGGAAGAAATCACAGATTAAAAAAGGATGAAGGATAAAGCGTAGAAACGATAGACTTTTTAAAGGCAGTGCTAGTTTTTTAAAGGTAGTCCGGCTTTGAGCAGACATACATGGTGGCTGTATGTCTGTGGAATCTGTGTGTCATGTGCTGTGGAGACCCTTGGTTCACAACTGAGCTTCGCCAATAGCTCCATGACTCGGAAGTAAGTCGCTTAATCCCTCTGATCCTTATTTATTTGTTTTTTCATCTGTAAAATGGGGATGAAAGCGCCTTCTTCCTATGAAGACTGGGAGACTAAATGAGATGATACACCCTTCAGCTTTAGAATGGTGGCTTATAAACAAGTGGTTTAAAACCAAGTCTTCATCCCGGCAGACATCCGTCCATGTTCATTATTGAATCTGGTGTCATTCCTCAGGGCTGTGCACCTCCGGTTTGCTCTGTGTGGTTGAGACATGGGCTCTCCCTGAATCTGGAGTTCACCAGCTGGCTGGCCCGGCTGGCCCTCTCTGGCTGGTCTCTGCCCTCCATTTATGGATGCACACTGCCACGCCCAGTTTCTATGTGAGTGGCAGAGATCTGAACTCGGGTCCTCATGCTTGTACAAGTATGTCATCTACTGAGCTGGCTCTGCAGCCTATGCCTCACGACATTCATTCCTTCATTCATTCATTCACTTATTTATTATTTATTTAGTTTACAACCTGACTGCAGTTTCCCCTCCCTTTTCTCCCCCTAACCTCTCGCTCTCCCTTTCTCCTCCTCCTCACCCCAATCCACTCCTTCTCTGTTTCTCTCAGAAAAGGGCAGGCCTCCCTGGATATCAACCAGGCAAGGCATATCAAGCTGCAGTAAGACCAGGCACCTCCTATCCTATTAGGGCTAACTGAGGCAACTCAGTAGGAAGAAAGGGTCTCAAGGGCAGGCAACAGAGTGGGGACAGCCCCTGCCCACTGTTAGGAGTTCCATATGAAAACGGAACTACACAGCCAGAATGTAACCACATTCAATTTTGATGGTATTTCTCTAGCCTTTACACTATGCCGGAAACTGAGTGTGCCTCACACTCAGTCTCCCACAAGAATCTCAGGTAGGCAGTGGTGACATTAAGCTATTCTGTCAGTAAGGACACTAATCTTCAGTAAATCACATGGCTCTTCCAAGTTCTTGTGAGTAGTGAGAAAAAGCTTGGTTCACTATATTTTAGGAACTTTCATTTAAGCGACAGAAAGATGTAAGCCCACGGCTGGTATTAAAATCCAAGGCATCCCAATATTTAGTATTCTGCTGGGAAATCTTCCTTCATGGTCAACTGAGCCCTCGCATGCCGGAGCATAAACTATTCTTGTTCTGTCTCCGGCAGAGGACCGCAAAGCTCATCAGCGCCTGTGTGTTTTCACTTGAAGACTCTCAGAAGTTGCCCTCCTGACTTATCTTCCCTAGGTTTTAAAAACACAGTAGGCTTTACCCAGGAATCCTATTTATTAACCAAAGAATAATCTCAACAGAAGCACTTGCACTTTCCCTCCCAGTAACTTTTCAATTAGACTTTAAATCTAAAGTTCCTTATTAGGGAAGCAGGGCACAGCATCCTTTGGCTGAACTAACTTGCTTGTCTGGAAGAAATGAATATAGACCCTCCCCTTGGCTTGGACCTCCTTATCCCTCCAACTTCCTATTTAAAGGCTATCACTACATCATTATACCACAACATATTTTAAGGAGTTTTTAAATTTTCGGTTTTGTGTGACATTTTCTTTTATAAGCCTAAGCCTAGATTTCTTTATATTGAGTTGTATACTCAGGAAGACAAGTGGCAGCATAGATTGAGAGATGAGCATGTAGCAATGTTAATCATTCATTCATTCATTCATTCATTCATCTGCCCTGGGTTGGGAGTAATGCTAGGATCCAAGAATAAATGCTTGAAGAAAGTATGGATTTATGTGAACAGAGTACAGGAATCAGCAGGACTGTGAGAGGTGGATGGTAAAGACACAGGTAGAGGGATCTGGTCAAGACCCTTGGGTAACCAGACTGTGGCCCTAATATCATTTCAACTACTCATTGGAGTGCTGTCTGTCGTGGGTTGGACTGACTCCTCCAAGCAAAGATCTGCTGCAGTCCTAACCCTGAGCATTTTTGAATATGACCCTATTAGCAGATGACGTCTTCAAATGAAAGTCACCAGACTGATCTGTAGTCCAATATGAATAGCATCCTATGCAAAGAGAAATATGAATAGAGACAGATAGAGATTGTGGGAAGACAATGAGAAGGGAGACAAGGAGAAATTAACCATCTCCAACCAAAGATAAAGGCCTAGAACAGAGCCTTCCTTCCCAGCCCTTGATAGGAACCAACTGCTGGCCTCTGGGTCTGGGACACACGGCCTCTAGCACAAAGAGATAGCACATGTGTATTGTTTAGCCTTCCTAAACATGGTCCTAAGTCCACAGGAAGTGAATACAATATCAACACATTATACATACAATATTATACATACATTTTACATTCCAGAATGTACTCTAGTAAAGGCAAGCACCATAACAGAGGAAATTTGGGTACAAGCATGCAGAAAACAACCAACCAGATACATGCACACAACTGCCTCTGACTTGTTTTTGTGTGGAAATGATGAGAAATCAGAAGAGTTCTCCTCTTTAAATATAGACTCTGAGTTTACAAGAGCACTTGTACCTACAAGGCCGTCTGCACTTCTGGGCATCCAAGAGCAACATCAAGCAGGACTATTAATAAGATAAATACTATACAATAATGAGGGGAATGTTAGAGTACAGTTGACTTAAATAGATAACACGTTGTGTTAAGTAAAAGTCAAGATACCACTGCTTAAGTGTGAGCAGACACAGATGTTCTTTCTATCTCCCTCTTCATAAGGCTTATGACAGAGCTGCTCTTGGTGGATGGAAGCTAACCACTCATCAGAGAATGAATGTGTGTTTCAAGTGGATGGCAGCCTAGTCATGTGTAACTTAGACAACTTTTGCCATCTGTCTTCCTACTAACACAAGGTAGATTGAACCTAGAACTGCCTTCTTAAAAATGCATACTGATCTGTTGTTTAAAATCAAACCCAACCTTATAATGGGTGTAAGTTCCTTAAGGAGCAGCTTCTGAGAAGGGGGTTTAGCCTAAGAAAATGAGAAGCAGTGGAGACAGTTGACAGGTCAGCCGGGTCACACTGCTATTTTCTCTGGGTTTTGTCATTATTTGTTTCCAGGCTCGCAAGCTCAAGCCTTTTCTTTCCCCCCGAGCCTCCTGCTCTTCTGGAACACCCCCAAGCAGAGCCATGGTGCCAGGTGACAGCCCGACCAGCATCAGCTGAATGTCAGAGCATGACTCAGGGCTCTGAAGCCACCTGAGTGAGCCTTCATTGGTGCCTATTTCTCCCTCAACCCCCACTTGGCCAATGTCCACAATGGTTCCTCTCTCAGTGTCGCTTGGTCCTGTCCTTCCACATCTAAAATAATATGAAGATACACAAAATAATGTATAAGGGGGAAAACCAGGAGTGCACAAAGATTAGAGTGGAAGTCCCCTACATTTCAGCCTCTCTCTGAGGGTGTCACAGTGGAAATGCCCTTCAATTTCTACTTTCTGTCTTCCTAGAGCTCTCACTGCACCGAATGCCATGACTTATTGCTTAAAAACTAACACATTCTTCCTTGTCAACACATACATCTCTCCTGTTTAGAAGTAGATTTTATTTACATATGTGTCTATCTGTA
This sequence comes from Apodemus sylvaticus, assembly GCF_947179515.1. Taxonomy (NCBI): domain Eukaryota; kingdom Metazoa; phylum Chordata; class Mammalia; order Rodentia; family Muridae; genus Apodemus; species Apodemus sylvaticus. The sequence goes on along the minus strand of NC_067480.1, from coordinate 55,399,188 downwards.
TATCTATGCATGTATGCATACATACATATGAGTACTCATGGAGGCCAGAGCTGTCAGATCCCCTAGCACTGGAGCTATAGGCAAGCATGAGCTGAATGCTTCTCTTCTACAAACAGCATGCACTCTTAATCACTTAGCCATCTCTCTGACCTCTCTCCCTTATTTTAAAGTGCTTAGGATGCCACACTGTAGACACACTCAACTTATTTACCTAATCTTCCATACGTAGATATTAAGGTGTGCTCCACATTTTCTGTCTTACCATAACACTACAATGGACAGCTGTGTAAATGTATTTCTGTGCACAGTATTTCCATAGGATAGATGGTTTATTGGCAAAGGGCAGCCGAGGTTATGTGCAGCTTTAGTGTTTGTGAGTACTGAACGTTGCTTTCTGAGCATGTATATCAGGTCATAACTCAGCCAACTAGATACACAAGAGTCCTTTCTTTTTATATACACTGACACTTAGGAGAAAGACATATTTTTGCCATAATAAGTAAAACCCATGTTGTCGTGTGCTGATTTACATTCTGACCATTGGTGAGTTTGAATATGGTTGCATTAGCTTTAGAACATATTCCTCTTTTTGAGGGCTGCTTCTGCATATCCTCCATCCATTTGAAATATTTCACTACTTCTCCTTTCCCACAGAAGTTTTTACAATCTGCATTAGACCTTTACTTCTATGCATAGAAATAATGATTTTTATCATACTTGTTTACTTTTTCTATAACTGCTTCTGGTATTTTTTTAAATCATATTTCTAACTAATATTGTGAAGATAACCAACAATACAAGATGGTCCTTTATCATTTTTAGGATGTTTTCAGCTTTAAAATGTTTACATTATTAATCTCTCTGGAATTTCCTCTGAAATATGGAGGCAGATACTTATGTAAAACTCACAAGGAAGTTTTTTTTTTTTATTCACATTTCCATTTACTATGGGTCTATAGCATGTAGACGTCTTCACATAACCAAGGGACCAGTCTCTCCCATCTTCAGCTAAGGGGTCAGCAGACATTCCTACAGCACACACCCAGTCATTGCTTGTTTGCTTTTTCTTGAACTATGTGTTTCTAGAATACAGCCACACCCACTTGTTTACACTATCATAGGTGTGTTTATAATGCACCAGGCAGGAGCATTGAATACTTACGATACTGACCTTGGGAAGAACCATTTTTGCTATTTACCCTTTCACAGAGAAGGCTCATTGGCTCCTGCATGTAGTTTCAGGGTCCTTAGTTTCTATATAAGAGAGAAAAACCATGTAGGGCAGAGGTTTTCAACCTGTGGGTCACAACCCCTTAAGTGGTTGAATAGCACTTTCACAGGGGTTGCCTGTAAAACCATTGGGAACTCAGATATTGACATTATAATTCAAAACAGTAGCAAGATTACAGTTATGAAATAACAAATAACTTTACGGTTTGGGTCACCACCACATGAGGAGCTGAATTAAAGGTACGCAGCATTGGGAAGCACTGAGGTGGGAGACTCTTCCTGGGTGCAAACCGGAGGTATAGTGTGGCCTTTCCACATTCCTGCTAATGACTAGAACACCTCCCATGCCTTCACCCCATGACCTGGAAAGCTAAGAAATATGAGCTAGTGTGTGCACGGGAAGAGACTGATGGACCACTTGACCACAGTGCTGTCTACAAGTATGAATTTTTACTGTTCCCGGAGTTGCTAGGGTCTGGGCTGCATAGTTTTATGTCAACTTAATACAAATTAAGGTCATCTGAGACAACGGAATCTCAACTGAGAAAATGCCTCCATATGATAGGTAAGCCCATAGGGCATATTCTTAATCAGTGATCAATGAGAGAGGGCCCAGACCATTGTGAGTGGTGGTGCCATCCCAGGGCTGGTGGTCCTGAGTTCTATAAGAAGGCAAGATGAGCAAGCCATGGGGAGCAAGCCAGTAAGCAGCACCCATCCATAGCCTCTGCATCAGCTCCTGCCTCCAGGTTCCTGTCCTGACTGAGTTCCTGTCATGACTTTTCTTCAATGATGAACAAAGACATGGGCATGTTAGCTGAATAAACCCTTTTCTTTCCAACTTATTTTGATGTTTTGTAATAGAACCCCTAACTTAGACAGGGCCAGAGCTTGGGCTCTGACAGCCCTAACAAGGCAGGCTCAGCAGTCCATCCTCAATATGCCAATAAAGAGACAAGTAACAGTGGCCAGAGGCAGGATCATGAATTCAAGATCATTCTTGACAAGATAGAAGTTTTAGGCCATGCTAGGCTATGAGGGGATGGGGAGGGAGGGAAACAAGGGAGGAGAGAGTATATGAATTAATCGGAAGAAGGATTTACTGTGCTACATTGGGAAGAGAAACAAATGGAGTCCAGTGTCATGCTCCCTGGATTCCACCATGGGGCTGAAGTTTCAGTTGAGAATAGCAGGTGTGGAGGTATTTGTAACTGAGCGTCCTGGTCGGGTGTGGTCGTGCCCATCCCTCATCCCTGACCCCGCCTTGTCCCCATCCCTCATCTCCAGCAAAGAGGACTGATGGAGTTGTCAGAATTTCACGCAGTCTTTTCCTGGGAGACAAGCACCCCTTCTGCTTCTCACAGGAGCCTCAGACTTTTCCTTCCTCAGCATGAGACTCCAAGGGAAATTCTACTTCCGTGGGGACTATTGTTTCCATAGTCTGATCCCCGTTAGAATATCTTCACTATTACCAGATGGTTATGCTACCTCCCGATTTGGAACCAAAGAGACCCAGATTGCAATGAAGAAACAAAGGGCCCAGACCCAGAGGCTCAGAACAAGTTTTATTCCGTACTTGAACCGTGTCCACTAAAGACCGCAGATGCCATACTGCTCAGTGTCTGTCACCGGGCTCCTGCCTGACAGAGCTGCCACCTCTCTGTGCCTTACTGTTCACAGTGCTGGGAGGAGATGAACATGGAGACCTGTGCCCTCTCTCCATAGTTCTACCTCCAACCACTCTCATCCACAGCATTGCCTGGAGCAAGTTGCAGGACCATGATCCAGTCAAACGAAGGGGAGAAATCCCATCAGTTGAAGAGCTGCAATATCTGCAAACAGGTAAGGTTTATGCATCACCTCCCAGAACGAGATAACCTGGATCCCACCCAGTAATGGAACCCAGTCAAAGTCCCGAATCTTTCTGTGTTAACCAGTCCTATCTGGCCAAATGCTGCCTGGAGCCCTGGAGCCTAGCAACTACTTCACTCCCTTTGTACACCACTTACTCAAATAGTGACGGTTGAACATTGTGCAATTGATGAAAGCCTTAAGCTAGCTTTCCTGAAGGTGTTCCTGGCTCTGAATGACCGACACCTACAGGTTTGGGAATCCATTGGAAAGCTGGGAAGGTGACATTTTAGGGAACTCCCTACTGTTCTGTCAGCTTTACTGACCCCTCCCTGTGCTTGCAACAAAGTACACTGGGTAGAGGGTGAAGGAGACAGTAGCTGCAGGTTTAAATACCGCTTTAAAATTTAAACATTAGGAAATATAAACCAACATAGTTTGCCCTTATATATTTGGACATTTGCTGCTGAGCTATTTGTTTGCTTCAGAAGGGATCTCTAGTTTTATAATTTAGTTAATAAAACAGTAAAATGAGACTTCTGGAATATAATCTTGCAAAATAATTCTGAAGAGAGTCATATTGGCATAACCTCCTGGTTATCATTTCAAACAATGTACTTTTTTCCAAGCAAGTCACCAACATCTACTTAAAACCCCAAATCGTTCTCTTTTTTTCACATTCCATTTCTTTGGGTTTTTACCCCTCCAGGTAATATTAGGCTGGACCTATTTTATATGATTTTAAGAATTATTTACATTTGACTCATCCAAACACTGTCTTGTTAGTTACTTGATGTGTAAGAGGCTTTTACTGACATTTCAGCAAGCACTTTAAACCTTAACGTTTTACTTTTTTTAGACCAAATTAGTTTGAGCAACCAAAGGTCTAAGTTTGATTTGAAACTATCTGTAAAATGTTCAGCACTCTGATTTCTTTTGCTGAGAACGCCTGGGAGATACTATTGTTTGCTGTGGGTTCTCACGCCCCTGCCCTTTCTGCTTTCCTGGACTGGGTCTCCACCCCCTGGAGATGAGCTGGAGTCAGATTCATCTTTCTGTAACTGCTGCTCTGTTTTTACATCAGTCCCACGTTTTGACTTCTCTGCTCTTGGCCCACAAAGCAGTTATTATTATAGGTATGACTTACTGGAAAGCCACCCTCAAATATGAAAAGGCCAGGTCTGGCTTCTGAAAACCCTTTCATCCCTCTGGTCTTGAAAGCATTTTTCTGTCAGACTTCAGTAAGCAAGTTGGATTTGGAGTCCCCGGGAAGGTTATGAAGTGGTAGAAGAAAGGAATGAAGCCTGAGTTCAATGTTATCCCAGAGCCCATCCTGAGGGAAGCGATAATTTATTACTTGTTTTCGAATTCTAGTCATGGGGGAACCTTCGCTCAAAACTTAAATGACTTACTTTGCAAGAAGCCCTGAAATGTGCACCACACTCCAAGTTGAATCATTCCAAGTTACTAATTAATTCTTCTAAATTCAATAAGCAATAGGGTGGCACTGGTCCTTGACTTGTACAGAAGCTGGTTTTTCTGTCTGCTGCAAAGGTGGGGCCAGCCTGGGTTTAAATTCTTCCTCTAGTTACTAGTTGAAAACTTAAGGCAAGCTATTTAACATTTTTTTCTCCTTTCTTTATTTGCAAATAGGCAGACAAAACATATCTATCTGCTGAGATTATCTGAAGGGTTGGATCAGACACTAAAGCACACTCATTTGCCAATCCAGCCTAAGGGGTAGGAGAAAAATTCCCAGTCAGGTAACAAAATGAGTTCTTTCCTTTTAGCTCTTCTTTTAAGGAAAGTGACCTTTGTCAACTGGGCTATGATGTATTGCAGATCCAAATGTTACCTGAAAGTGTAATTCGTTTCAAATAACAACTCCCTTAAATGGAATACAATTCTGTTGTTCTGAACTTGAGTGGCGAAACCGACTGGTTTGATATTTGTAGAGGGCTGAGAGCCACAAAGCCCCCTACCCCACCCACCCAAGGTACAGTTACTGCCCAGAGAAAGAGAGGCTAGGAAGTTCCCTTCAAAAACAAACCTGAGAGCAGCCTGCATTTCCCTCTGCCGCCTCTGGAAGAGGTGTGCGATCTAAAGTGTGCCCAACACGAATAATGCGTGTCTTTCCTCTCCCAACTACTGCACTCCCAGGCACAAACAGCACCAGCTGATGCCACGGTAGCTCAGGGCAGCTCGGTGGGTGATCACGCACGATTAGAACCCCGTGTAAGAGCCGGAGCGAAGGCGAGAGGCCAGAACACTTCAGCTCAATCTGATTTCAAAGGTCGGGCTGAGCCCCCAGCGCTCAGGCCTCATTTTCCGCGGCATTTCCGAATAAGCTATCTTTGTTTACATTTGAGCTTGGCTCACTCCCAGAAAGCATTACTACCTTCTGTCCGGAGAAGCATCTCGCCTTTGCAGACGGCGCTGGGGCAGCAAAGTTCGTTTTCCTGGGTAGGGAAGAACGATTCTCTTGCTCCTCACGCGGGTAGTGCCCTGTGTTTGGATAGTAGTGGGTAGTTTAGGGTAGGTGGAGGTTTGGAGGGGAAAGGGAGAAGGTTGGTGCGGGGCAAGCGAACTGCTGAAGCTGTGTGGGGGATTCTTCTAGAAAGTAGGGTGGGAAAGGAGCTAGGGAGGGCGTGTGAAGGGACAGGATCCGTGTCAGAACGTGCGTGTGAGCCGATACAAAACCCAAGGAGGCGTGATCGGCAGCGTGTGTGCAAGCCCGAGCGAGGGGCGCCGGCGGGGTGTGTGCTCCTGGTGAGTGACACGGAGGGGCGGGCGGCCGCCGGGAGGGGGCGGCTGCGCGGGCGGGAGTGTCCCTGCGTGGGGCTGGCTGCACGGAGTTGAGGCAGTGAAGGAATCCAGCCTGCCCAGCCGCCCAGCGGCTCTGCTGCCGCTCTCCCTCCGCTTGTCCTCCGCGCCGCAAGGGCCGCCAGCGCCGCGCCCCGGCCCGGGACAGAGCGGCCGCGCTCGCACCGAGGTAAGCCGGGGTCCCCGGGACGGGCGGCTCACCAAGGCCTGCGTGGCCAGGGTGGGAGCGATCGACTAGCCGAGCACCCGGAGGCCGCCTCCCGGGGCGCTGGGTGTGGCCCGCGCTCGGCCGACCGGACGCGGAGGTCGCGGTCCTTGCCTTCCTCCGGCGGGTGGTGAGGACAGCGGTGGAGCCGATAGCGGAGCCGGCATACCCAGCTCCGCGCGGGCGCCCCCCTGCGCTCCAGCTCCGCGCCGCCGAGCTGCTTGCCCCGAGCGGGGCCGCAGGTCCCGAGCACCCCGCACCCCTCGGCGCCCGCGAGATCGGATCCCAGCGTTCTCGTGCGCGCGTCGAGGGCGCGCAGAGCAGGCGGGAGAGGACGCCCCGGCCGCGGGACCGAGCAGTCTCGTCGCTGGGTCTGGGCGGAAAAGCCCCCCCACCCCCACCCCGAGCCCGTGGGCGCCGCCGACTGCAGCCCAGAGCGAGGGTCGTTTCCGAGACGCGGAGACAACTTGAGTTTTGCGTGTCTAGGGAGGTAGCAAAGCTTCTGGCGCTCTGCTGGGAGTTCCGCGTTTACTGCGGACACCCGGGTGAAGGATCCAGCCTTCACCTGGACCAGGATGCGACGGAAACCTCCCATCGTTTCCTTCCTCCGCGAGTGGAGCCTTCCACTGCTCAGAGGGATTGGCGTTTGTGAACTTGAGATTTCGGCTCTAAGCAGCCCTGGTTTTAAGCAGGTGACAAGGTTGTGGAGACCGACACTCTCATTAAAGATTCTTTGTGGACAGCATTTTGCATTGAGTGCAGCACAATCTGTATACTGTGAGACTAGCGAAAACCCTTGAACTTCAACCACAGCCACAGCGCCGTCCTTTCCTTTCAGAAAACATGTAATAATTCACTTGCTTATTTAAAATACTAAAGTATGTGCCCCCTTTGCAGCCCCGAAAATTTTAAAGGGGTGGGGGACACGGAAATTTTAGATTCTGTGCAGAGAAAGAGTAAGGTCGTGCGGTCTTTATACCGTCATTCAGTTTTGTTTTAGAGGAGCGTTCATTGCTACTCAGACTGTTTTCCAGAGAGTAAGCAGATGTGCAATATGGCAGAGAAAAGAAAGGACAGGAAGTCAGAAATAGAAAAAGAGTATGCAAGTAGTAAAACCAATTATTTTGAAAGAACTCTTTAAAAAGTTGCCTTCTGGATAAAATATTTTATAAGCCTTATGAAATTGTGTTACTTAGCCAGAAAGCAGTGCTCTGTGAGGAGGGGAGGCAGTCTTATCAAGGAACTGTAATGCTTAAAAAAAAAAATCTGTATCTGTATCTGGTGTTTGTTGGCTTTTTAACCAGGAAAAGAAATCAACTTTGGGAATGATTTTCTATTTGGACAAGGCAAATACTACTTTAGTCTCTAATTAGAGTTTTGAAATAAACTCAAGCTGGGTTAAAAACCTTTTTCTGTGGAGCAACAGAACAGAAAACATGTCAGATTCCGTATGGCTTTAAACACACACACACACACACACACACACACACACACACACACGACGAACTCCAAAAAGAGAATTTGCATAAAAATACAATTAACTTTAATGCAGAGAATATTTCAAGAGATGAGGGGGGGAGACTGAAATCTGGGAAAGGGGTGTATTTATTGGCAATTTTTGTTCTTTAATTTCTGAAATATTAAATGATTGCCTAGGAATCGGTTTAGGTAATGTGCTAATTTAGCCAGGAGGAGCAGTCAGGACTTCTTTTGTGTCCATTTTGTTGTGGGAAGCCCCCCACCAAAGTCTTCAATTGTTAGGTTCTCTGCTCACACTAATTTCAAGTGGCCATTGTGGAAAGAGGTAATCAAAGGAACAAATACTTAAGGCACAGCGTGGCAGCCAGCGAAGCCTTGCCAGGTAGATCACCTCCTCCTGGAAATGGCAGTTAAGCCTTAGAAAGGCCTCGTTTATTAGTGGGTGCAGTGGATGTTAGCCCAAAAGCTCAAAATAAACAAGTTACAATTCACCCAGCACAGGAAGCTCAAGAAGGAGGACTTAAGTGAGGGTGCTTTGGTTCCTCTGAGAAAGGGAACAAAATACTCACAGGAGCAATAAGGGAGGCAATGTGTGGAGCAGAGTCTGAAGTAAAGGCCACCCAGACACTCCCTACCTGGGGATTCATCCTGTAAACAGTAAACAACCCCCCACCCCCCTCCCCCCCACACTACTATGGATGACAAGAAGTGTATACCAAAAGGAGCATGCCATGGTTGTCTTGGGGGGGGGGGGGTCCTGCCAGAGTCTTGCAAATACAGACACAGAAGCTAGCAACCAACTATTGGACTGGGTGTGGGGTCCCCAATAGAGGAGCTGGAGGGTGATCCGGAGGAGCTGAAGGGGTTTACAGCCCCATGGGAAGAACAATGATTTTGGCCATCCCAAGACTCCCAGGGACTGAACCATCACCCAAGGGGTACACATGGCTCCAGCCAAAAATGTGGCAGAGGAAGGCCTTCTTGGGCATCAGTGGGAGGAGTGGTCCTTGGTCAGGTAAAGGTTCAATAGAGGCCCCAACAAAGGGAAACTGAGGAGGGGTGGGAGTGTGTTGGGTGGAGGGGCATATACATGGAGGCAGGGCGTGGGAGGAGGAGTTGGGGGGTCTTTTGGGAGGGGAGAAATTGGGAAAGGTTTTTACCATTGGCAATGTAAATAAAGACGACATTCAATTTAAAAAAAAAAGAAATGCCTCGTTTTTAGTTCTTAAAAAAATATTTTCTTAGTCTAACGGTCAGAGGCTAGCACCATTGTTAACAGTGGGTGTTCCTCGATGGGTTTTTTGGGAAGAGCAAAGGTGTTTCCCCATGAGGACCTTACAGTCAACCTCTTAGGAGATAAGTCAAGATACGAAATGTCAGTTCTGGTTTTGATAAAATGGAAAAAATTGAAGTTGCTTATGGCAAACTTTAGGCTGCTGCCCCTGCTCTTACATATGACAAGAGAGTGCCTGGTGTATGTGTCTGATGGATGCTGCTTGACAAGAGCGTGTCTTGTGCATGTGTCTGATGGATACTGCTTAGTCACTGCCCCGTGGCCTTGCTGCCCTGGAGAGCATCTCTGGTACTTTCAGTGTTTCTTAACTATGATATCTAATCTATATGTATTCATGGAACAGTAACTTCTATAAGCAAGATACAGGATGTAAGGGAATATGCCATGTGGACAGACTTATAAATGGTTGTGTGCACTGATCTCTGAATGGTTGAAGGTAATTCACCTAATCACTTACTTTTACCACTACTCCACCATCAAGTGGAATTGCCCAATTAAAATAGAATTTGCATTATACAAACAGTTAAAGGAAACACTAAACATTATAGGAGAAAAACAAACCTTTTATTCCCTTTCCTCTTTTGAAGACAACTCTTATGAAGGTGTTATTTCCTTAACACATCAAAATGGCTAATTTAGAGCCGTGAAGCTTGTTACATAAATAGGCCATATGTTGAATTCCTACCAAGATTTATCCATTCACTGTATTATAATGGTTAGGACCCCCTAAGTACCTTAGCAGAGAAAAATGATCTGTGAAGGTGTGCATCCACAATATATAGCATTTCCATTATGCCTGTTTGATAGCTTCTATTCTTATTTTCCTATAAAAAATTTCTAAAACGTTATCTACTCTTCCATCATAACAGATCTTTAGCTGTAGTACTGATAACTCCCCATTCCTGTTTATCTGCTTGCATAACAGACTTTTCATGGTGGTTGTCTCTTCTTGGGCTAAAGGCTATAGGCATGATAACAATATCTCTTCACAGCTTCTACTAAACGTGTGCCTTTGATGATGAAAGGTCCTTCTGTTTCTTAATACTTCATGGCTTCTCTGAACCACCTGATCCAGGAATCCCTTCTGTTTTTCCAATAGGAGACTACACCAGATCTTGTTAACCTTTTCCTGTGATGATATCTCCCTGTAGACAACCCTACATTTCCTTTTTGTCCCTCATTCTTCCTTAGAGGCCTGTGCCTTCCACCTCTGCTGTCTGCTGGCCATGTTTACAGCCCTCTGCATCTTCCTCTCTTTACCATTGAGTTCCCCACCCATGCTTTCCCACCACAACTACCTCCTACAAACATGCATCTCTGGAGAAGGCTTCTCCAAGATATTCTACAGGAAACCATGAGCTTGGGCTTAATTGAGTCAAAGCCTCTGCTATTCTCCATGCAAGATACTCCCCAAATAAAGATGGTCTAAGATTGTTCAGCTTTATGTGGTGAAAATGTGATGTGTATTCAACAGAAACCAGACTCAAGTTTCCCTTCTCTCCTCAGGATAATGATAAGCAATGTGATATGATACTCTCTTGGGATGCTGAGTAGTAGCCTTGGGCTACAACTTCTATTGATCCCTGACTTCAGGAGGGGAAGCAACAGTCTAACCCATGACCAGTAGGCCCTACGTGGTACAGGATAGCTTTGAATGGGGACCAACACAAAATTGTAACTAACTCGAAATATTTCTTCGTTAGCATTGTTGCACAATTCTCTAACGTGAACATTGTAGATGACAAGATTCTCCTGCAATGTTGAAAATCCAGGCACCTCTTCTATGTTGCCAGTGGCTTCAGATGTAAGTACCCAATACATTGTATAAATTAAACACTTGTTTATAAACTAGTCCCTGTGTCAGATGGTTTTTGTCCAACAATAAGCTAATATAAGTGCCCTGAGCATGTTTAAAGTAAACTAGACTGAGCACTGATGTCTAGCAGGTTAGAGGATATTTTTCTAATGCACTCTGAGTTTACAATGCACACCTACATTTCAAATACTTTGTCTTCCTGCCCTTGGTTGGCATAAAGCCCAACCTCCCAGTCTGTTTTTCTTGTATTTTATACTCTTGACCCAATTGTTTTATTTCCTACTTCTTTCAAACATGAGCCTCTGTTCCTTTGCTTGTCTCCTTTCTCTCTCTGCCCTTTTCCCTCCTGCCCTTCTGCCCTCTGCCCTCTGCCCTTCTGCCTTGCTCATTTTCCTTTCTTCCCCTTTATTTGTGCCTGTTTCCCTCTGATGCAGCCAGTCTTTCAAAGTCGAATCCTGGACATGGTGCATTCATTGGTTTCTTCTTCTGTCCTTCTGTCTGCATCCTTCCTAAGTGTGGGCCCTTGCTTAGATTTCTGCTGCTTCTTGCTTTCACAAGTAGACTGCAAACTCCATGAGGGCACCAATATACTGTGTACCTGAAACAGCTATAAGCCACTGGTGTTTACCAAATGCACCTGTAGGTGTAATAAGCCGGAAGGGTTTGTCCTTACATCCTGGGCTTTAACCGTCTCTGCCTTGCTCATGGCTACATGCCAAGAGACTCACTACAGCCTGACTTTTCGTCATGACCTCAGTGAATGTTCATTAACATAGAGCTCAATGTTGGCATTGGATGAAAGGGACAGGCTTTTGAAGGTGGCATCTGCCAAGGACTTTTCCTCAGCTTCCATGGGTGTTTGTAATCAGTCCTTCCATTCATCAGCTGTGAGGCTGTGAGGACTTGGCATTTCCAGGGTTGAGAGGATGATGGAGTCTGGCAGTTGTGACTTGGAATTGAGGAGGCTGCAGTTATTTTAAGGTGGGATGATGGGTCCCAGGAGTGAGCAAAAAAAAAAAAAAAATGAAAAGCACCAGGCTTAATGCCAGTATTTTATATGTAAAATAATCAGGCTAGAGCCCTCAGTTACATAAAGATCCTGTTAATTGACCTTAAAACTCCAGACTGTATAAGGCAGGGTTGCCCAGCCTTTTCATTTAAAAGCGTCCCTTTAAACTGGAGAAAAATCATCTGGAATCCACCTGAGAGTGAAAGATGGGGCAAGGAAGAGGAACCACATCCATTAAAGCAATGGTTCTCAATCTTCCGAATGCTGCAACTATAGTACAGTTCTCCGTGTTGTGATCCCCGCAACCATAACATTATTTTTGTTACTACTTCATAACTGCAATTTTGCTACTGTTAGGATTAATAATGTAATTATTTGTGCTTTCCAGTGGTCTTAGGCAACCCTTGTGTGTGGGTCATTTGACCCTCTCTCAAGCCCAGGGCTATCCACAACAGGAGTCTAGACCCACGGGTTGAGAACCATTGCATTAGCATGTATTCAAGGTAAAGTACACATCTTCAAGCTTATTTTTAAGACTTATTTTGTAGAAGGTGTCCTTTCTGTGAAGGGTTTGCTCTACCAGGTCATATAACATGCATCACGGAGACAGAAGCCTATGGGAGTTCAGAGGGGAAGATTATGGAACAACAGTTGTTTGGGCTGATTTTTAAAAGAATTGGATATGATTCCAGTGGCTATTATTGGGAAGGTAATGGGGAGGGAACATGTCTGCATGGAATGGAAACTTGATTTCCTGTATTTTAAAATGCTCCTTCTGACACCAGACCTCTGTTTCATTACTGCTGATCCTATGATAAATCATGCCAAGAGTTCTGGGTACTGGTGGTGTGAAGCGTTTGATAACAGAAGCTAAATCTTATATAGATGCCTCCTATAACCATGTGTAATACCAAGTTGTGAAATAAAGCGCAGAATAAATCCTATACACTGTAAACCAATGTGCCCAACCGGCAGAGAATGCTCAGAAGAGCCTCCTGCAGGCTGAATGTCAGAAAAGCTGACACTTGCCCAGTAATGAGTAAGAAATGGGGCAGCTCAGATTGTGGTCCCAGTCAGCCAAGGTGGGACTCTATCCAGAGCCTCCTCCACTCGAGTGCTGGGAATGCATAAGTACACTGTTAACAGAGAGGCCTGGATGGGTCCTGTACAGCTGCCCTCATGGACTCTGTCTTAGTCAGGGTTTCTATTCCTGCACAAACATCATGACCAAGAAGCAAGTTGGGGAGGAAAGGGTTTATTGAGCTTACACTTCCACACTGCTGTTCATCACTAAAGAAAGTCAGGGCTGGAACTCAAGCGGGTCAGGAAGCAGGAGCTGATGCAGAGGCCATGGAGGGATGTTCCTTACTGGCTTGATTCCTCTGGCTTGCTCAGCCTGCTCTCTTATAGAACCCAAGACTACCAGCCCAGGGATGGTAGCACCCACAAGGGGCCCTCCCCGCTTAATCACTAATTGAGAAAATGCCCCACAGCTGGATCTCATAGAGACACTTCCCCAACTGAAGCTCCTTTCTCTGTGATAACTCCAACCTGTGTCAAGTTGACACACAAAACTAGCCAGTACAGACTCTAAAAGAGGAGCTGTGGGTACTAACCTTAGACTTGATGTTTCACGGAAAGTTGTACATCACAGATTGTTCCATTTTATGAGGTGGGAAACAACATGTGTGCAAGCAGACTTTATAAGGCAGTGCCTTACTTAGTTACACATACTATGTCCCTTTGTCCTCAAATAGTGCTGGGAGTTCCTATGAGTCCCATTTTACCAAAAGCAAAATAGAAGTCTAGAAAAGTCGATAATAATTTATAAAGGATGCATTAAACCCAGGCAGATTGAGTGCAGGAACCAAACATGTTCTGTGCTGAAGAAAGGATACAAAAATACACATTGCCGGTTAAAAGGTCGACTGTTTAATGCTCTGCAATGGACAAGGCACTAACCGTGGCACAGTACTAGCTCATTGTTAGTGGAACCTGGTTCCCAGAGCTTCAGAACCAACTGAATATAATCACCACAGTTCTATCACTTACAATCCACTCATTTCAACTTGACAATGAACTTGCGGACTGCAGTGTATATGTGCTTTTTGTTTTGGTTTGGTTTGGTTTGGTTTTTGAGACAGGGTTTCTCTGTGTAGCCCTGGCTGTCCTGGAACTCACTCTGTAGACCAGGCTGGCCTCAAACTCAGAAATCCACCTGTCTCTGCCTCCCAAGTTCTGGGATTAAAGCCACTGCCTGGCTTTATATGCACTTTTGAGACAGGAACACTAGAGCTCAGGAAAGTGACAGAGAACTTGACTGACAAAAGTTGCTAAGTGTCCGATGGTCTGCTTGGTGTCTGACCCCAGGGCTCCCGATCTTCTGCACAGAACCCTGGGAATGGTGACCAATGTCACTGAAAATATCTATCAGTTTTACAGACACTGACCACTGAAAGACTGCTAGCTCGTGAACTCCCTGTGAGTGACAGGTTCTCGATGGTCGGGTGAATGCCACAGGTCTGTGACAGCCCCACAGCCCCAGTGTTTCAGAAAGAGCAGCAGCAGCAACAAACTAGTGAATTCTTCTGTCTTCAATATGATTTATGAATGATACACAGAAAAAGGAAGAAGAGAACTGCCTGTCTGCGTAATGATGCTAGAGCCCCGCCCCCTTCTCCAGCCTCAGCATCCTTTGGAGTGCTGCCTCTGCCTACTCTTTGCATTTATCCTGCAGCAGCTCATGTGCTTTGCTTCTGCCTGCCACCTGTGTACCACTGACTCTTACATCTGTGTGTCCAGCCCAGAGCCTTTTCTAATACTGTCTCAGGTGCTATCAACTAAGGAGTCCACAATTAGCTCTGACTGCAAGCCAACATAGGTCTCCATGTTCTCTGTCTTGCTTAATGAAGCCACTTCAGCAAGTAGGAGTTGCCCTAGAAGCCCCTCTTCCTCCACTGCTTTTTCTTGACCACTGAGAGCTGGTAGAAGCTAGGTGACTATCGTTTCACGCTCCCCAGAGTCTGCCCTCTCCTTTCTCCACAGTGACTCCTAGTGCTGCGTTGGGTCAGGTCTCAGTCTTTCTCCTGAGGTTTATTCTAGTCTCTCTGCCTTCTGTCTGGCTTACTTTCAATCTGTTCCTCACAGTACTGCTTTTCTAAAAGGCCAATCTAATCATGACTCTTCACTTAAAACCCTTCCACATAGTGACTATAGCTGAGGAGAAAGTGTAAGGCCCTTCCTTTCAAGTGCACATCCATCACTTCTAATGATGCTGGGCCCTGCTGTCTGCTTCTATCCACAGCATCTGTACTAAAGGAAACGTTATTATAAGAAAGAAAAGACGGAAGGGATGGAGAGAGGAGAGAATACTGTACTGTGGATTCAGTACCATAATACCACTACTGCCCGTGCCCAGTGAGCATGTGAAACATGGTTGGTTCACAGTCTGGTGTGCTGGGAATGTAAAAGAAGACTTTATGGGGCAAAGAGATGGTTTTAAAATATCTCATTATTATAAGCTTGTGTGCGTACATTCGTACCCGAGTAGATGTGAAGTCTAGAAGCTGGCCTTTACTCTGACTTATTTTGTGAGACAGGATCTCTCAGCTTGGTAACTGAACCATCCGGTGGCTGATGCTTCTGTCTCTGCCTCTCTGGCTCTGGGATCACATTTCTGTGTACATTTCCATGCCTGGCTTTTTCACACGAGTACTAGAGATTGATTTCAGTCTCTCGGGCTTGTACGGCAAGCACTTTAGTGAACGAGCCATCTCCCAAGCCCCTCGTTAGTATAATTTTGATTAGATATTGAGATGTAATATTTTGGATGTAATCAGTGAAATAAAATAGATTATTTAAACTAACTTCACATTGCTTTAGCCTAGCTACTAGAAAATTTCAGATTGCCCTGTGGGTTGCATTGTGATTTTACTAGACAACATCAGTGCAGGACATCTCTGCCTTCCTAGGAAATGTGACTGGAACAGGCTCAACCCATGAGCCTTTGGAATAACTACGTCAGCTCCATAGTACAGGGAAGCAATGGTTGTTCAGTTTCTCAAATCCAGAGATATGAAGTACTGTAGATAAGATTGAGAATCAGAGAGACAGATTCTGGACACCTTAGCCCAGAGTCTTATGCGCAGCCCAGTGTGGAAAGCACAAATTCATCTCTCTCCTAGACCTCCCCAGTCTTGGGAGAGGAGCAGGAGTCCTGTGGCGTGAGAAAGTGGGGCTTGAGGTAGACAAGAAGAGAAAGTGAAAGCACTTTCCTGGAAGCCCCCTACTTGTGAGGAGACAGGAGAGATGCTGAGGGCCAGGTCTGTGAGATCTCAGTCCCCTCTAATGGGTTAAGACTCAGTCTTCCAACTCTTTAGCTCTTAAGATCCTGAGCCAGCTCATGAATCAAGGAGTTTAGAGTCAATAGTGTGTGCATATCATGCAGTCACTGTGCACCAGACAAGACTGTGCCAAAAGCTGGTAAGTGCTCTACAGAACCTGTGCCAGATACTAAAGGAAACCTTCTGTGCATCAGTTAACCTCAAAGGCTTGGGGAGAAGGGGTTGTGAGCTATCAGAAAGACCCAGCAGACACTGTGCTGTGTCTTAAGAGATGTACAGAGCTTCGTGTAGTATTCGGAGTGGGAATGGATGGCACTCCTAGTCAAGTTGAAGCAAGAAGAAAAAATTCTCCAGGAGAACATGGTGGAAGAAACCAAGCTTTTAGGAGAAATTTTTCAGAGAGCCAGATTCCTGGGAAAGGCATAGATAGGCAATGAGGAGGATTTGCATGCTGTTCCATGGAGCCCTGCAGTTCTGAAAAGAACCTCCTGTCCTGGATTTCTCTGTGAACAGCTGTTTTGATTTGCTTTACCTGGTGAGCATTTGTATAAGATGCTGTCAAGAGGAAATGTTCCTACTCTAAAAATAAAACCTTGAAAGTCACATAGCTACTTCCGTGGGCCGAGTAGAGTGGTGAGCATGCCGGTGGCTATTTGTCCCGTGTTGACAGTCTCTGGGACTTTTGCAGAGGGAATGACACTCCCTGACATCTGAACCTTGGTGACTCACCATGCAGTGGATGGTGCATTTTGCTCAGGAAATCAGGACTCAGCCTTGTTCTTGATCGGTCAAGTTTTCCGTCCATGTGCCGACCTCTCCCTCCTCTCAGCCACACAGCCATCCTAACTGAAGGGTGTATCTCTTCACACTGTGAGATAGCAGCCCTGTCTGTGAGCTGCAGACCCTAGAGCTGGGTCTGTTACTTTCCAGTTGATCATTTTGATATTGCTATCTGCCAGCAATGGTCAAAACATTTAGGAGATTATTTGTAGAATGGAATCTCTTCCTTGCATACTGGATGCCTTAATTCATTTTCTTCTGGTTGTGGTTTAAACAAAAATACCTAAGGAGGCACACTACAGCTTATTCAGCTCACAGATCAGGAGGCTGAAAGTTCAAACAAGCCAGCTCTGGGCTTTGGCAGAGGTCTAAGAAAGGAGGATGAAGTGTATGTGGGAATGAAGAAGGGAATATATCTTAACACAGGAAGCCAGGAGACAAAAAGCTCTATACCCCTACCAAGGCTACATTCCCAGTCCTACAGACCCCAGGAGGCCTCATTTCTCCACATGGCCACACTCTGGACCAGGATTCCAACACATGAACCTTCAGGAGATAAAGCTGTGTGGACACTATATACCATTGACTCTCCCCTAGTTCCAGATGCCTGACAAGAGAAGACTTTGTAGGTGATCCCTCTGCTGGTTTCTAGGCACCATTTATATGTGTGACTGGAAGGCAACTGTAGTGTGCATCACACAGACGATCCATGTGTGTGTCTCCAGATGGGAGCAGGGTAGGGAAGAAAGGTGGCTGCCTTCACTGTGTGCTCTCAGAATCCACTCTCCTAAAAGGGCACCTCAGATAGCAATAGTCTTCTTTCGTTAATGCATGGAAAATCTACATTACAATTACAAAAAAAAAACTATCCTTTTTCCTAAAACTAGTGTGTTCTAAAGGCAAAAAAATCCCCAGTTGGACATTTGGAAGTCTCAGTTTGATGCCTGTCTGTTTAGGCTGGATTTAGGCATTTAGCCTTCCTGAACTTTGATTCTGTCATGCACTAAGCAAAATTAGCAATGTCTACCATTATGTTATAATTTCATTATGACAAAATAAGACAATATAAAGTCCCAGGGCCTCAAACCCGGATGCTATGAAAGTGGTGACTTAAGCTTGTTCCTTGACTGGAACAGGTTTATAGCCCTTCCCAGAGACTGATAACAGATACTAGAAATCCAGACCAAGGAGCCCAAATCCTGCCCATTCCCTGGTGAAGAAAGGACCAGATGGAAGCTACCATCACATCTTAGTTAAGTCCGGTCCTGGAGAATAGTCTGTATTTGTGAGCATTCTCTTCTGGAGCTGCGGGTGCAGCATGAAGCCACTGGGAGGAGAGGCCTGTTTGCATCCTCTGCCAGGAGAGCCCGGCAGTAAGCAAAGCGGGCTTTCATCCCTGGAACAGTCAGGTGCACCGCCGTCAAAATAAACTGGAGGTTTTTCTTTGCTGATAAATTACAAACAAAGGAAATCACTAAAATGCCCTGAAAAGGCAGCTTCATGAAGAAATTAGGGACCAGGGAGAGTTCTTTATACTCATGTGGTTGGAACCATTCCTTGCTTAACTGTGGGTGTTGGGGAAGTTCTTTTGTTGGAAGCTTTGTTGCTTACAGGGAGAGAAAAGCTTTAGAACATCAAAGAAGAGTGATTCTGATTAGAGGCAGTGCTGCTCCGGTGCTGACTGACTTTTGCACAGTGCACTGATTTCTAGTACCTGACCAAGGGACCCTTCTGACTGACAAGTTGGATGCAAGAATGGGGATCCAGATGCTGTGTCACTAAAAGGGAAACTGGGAAGTGTTCCACGGACCACTGTCTTGCTCCAGGTCTTTGTCCTTCTCTGTCTTTGATGAGATCTGAGTGGTGGGCTGGATTCAGTGCATGAGTCTGGCCTTCAAACACCTGATGCATTTGATTGACTCACTGTAACACCAGAACCCTGTATAGATAGGGCCTTACTGTGTATGTATGGCAAGTGTGAAACGTGCTATGTGGACCAGGGTGGCCTTGAACTCAGAGTCTGCCTCTACCTCCCTGATGAAATTAAAATCATGCATCATCATGCCTGACTAGGGTCTTTTTTTAAAAATAGTGTTTAATGTTGGCCTGCGGCATTGAACAAATCATCTCATTTATCATTCTACAGTCCGTGAGCAAGAACTGTTTCAGATGTGGTGGGTGATACCAGCTCAGTTTTCCAAGGCTCCACTAATTCATGAACGTTTGTTAGAATTTCACATTCTTGGTTGCATTTCAAGCTGTCCCTTCTCCCATTGATTAAGGCAGGGCATATTTAGGTAATACTTAGATAAAATGTACTTGTAGCACCCATATGAAAGTTTCTAAGAAGAAATTAGAAAGAGATGGTCAATACCATGGCCCGGTGCCCCACCAAATGTAGGAACTTCTACAGTAGCCCATTTGAACCCGTCTAGGAATGGGGACTTCACACATTAATGATGCCAGGTAACACTAATGACAGCAGCTGGCAGCTTCTAGGTCTAAAGCTTGTTTAACGTTGGGACTTGTATTACTGTGAGAACACTGCTGTTCCATGTAAGCACAAGTGAACAAAACTACTTAAGATGGTTTTCTTCACAGTGCATTGAAATCTTCCTCCTGCCATCAACCTTGCAAAGACCCTTTGTCATGCCATAGAATAAGCTGGTATCTTCGAAGAGATCTTGTATTCAATACAATACTCAAACTCTATTCTTTTCAGGGCTGATGTGGTCCAGTCGTCAACCAAGGCTTCTCATCCTACTAGCTCTCTTCTACCTTGCTGTCCATTTCTTCTAGATGTGGGCTCTTCACTCCGGCATCCTAGGCCCAAGATTCTGAGGGGCAGAGAGCATAGAACTACTTCACTCCCTTGATCATGGGCAGTCTTTATTAGCCAGATTCCATGATGGCCTCCTTTATAAGCCAAGGCCAGCACATGTCTAGTTTGTATATGAAGCCAAATCAACATTTCAGGTCTTTTTCTTAAGACCCACTACAATGCTGGGACCCTTCCCTACCCAAGCAATCAATTCTGTATCAGAGGATTCATTCAGAGGGTTCCACATCTGTCCTTAACGTTGTTGTCGTAAAGTTGTCTTTCCCTCATTATCAAGATGATTTTGATATCCAGTTTTTAATTGTTTGTGAGTCTACTTTCATATTAACTTATCAAGTGGGTGTTTGAGTTTGTGATTTGGTTTGGGCAATGGAACCAGAGTTTCCCATACACTGGGCAAGGACTCTGTCACTGAGTTACCCCCTGCCACCTCCCCTAACCTAACTTTAAACACCTGGATTCTGTTTCTTTCTTCAAGAGACTTCAGCAAGATAATTTTGTTAGTTTTTAAAAATAAAACATCTAGTGTGATGATGTCACTTTTACTTTGCTGTCAAAGAGGATAGAGCAAGGGAATGAATGTCTCAGCCTAGCACCTTAGTGTCGCTCACCACTGGTCTGTTTATTACACATCACAGAAATCCCTTTTATGAGTGAAACAAGGCTGATTTAGAGTTAGTTTTAGGTTACTTTTTTCTTTTGGAAAAAAAAAAGACTGAAAATTGCTTCTTAGCACACTATTCATCTCATTTCTATAGAAACATGTTCTTAAAACAAATCACTGAAGTGACAGGAAATGACTCCTTCCATGTCTCTGCAGCAGGTTGTCTTGTTCACACCTCCTTGGAGAGATAGTACCAGACAGTAAGCTGGCACCTACAGGCAAGCTCCGTGACAGTATCAGTGGCATGACTGTGACAGAGACTGTGTTGACAGCACAGTGTCAACTCTGGATGTGTTTTCTCCAAGCAGAATAGTCTGTTTTATTTAAAAAGTCTTTTTTTTTGTTCCTTTTGCAAAATAATAATAATGATAATAAAAATGATAATACTTGAACCTTTTAGATTAATGCCAAATATCTCTCCAATAACATGCAGTGCTTTCATTACTGCTTTATAGCATTTATGCACAAAATGCTTTTTATATGTTTTCCCCTTTGCCTTGAACTGGATGTCGAAAAGAGTACAAGGTTAGTAGGCATAAGAAACTCAAGTCCATATGGTCAAGGCATGAATCACGCCTTGTTAAAAAAGTAGTACTTATGTTAATGTTTTTGAAGCATTCTCACACATTTCATGTGAAAAAATATGGAAATATACATATTTGTTCATTTTGGGAGATACAGAAATGGACACAAAGAGGTTAAAACACAGCTAACACGTTACCACTTAGAGATGGTCGTTGTGGAAGCTTGGGGTTTGCTTTCCTGATACACATTTTGGGGTGGTTGTAAGAGTACATAGTGTGTGTGTGTGTGTGTGTGTGTGTGTGTGTGTGTGTGTGTGTTCTCAACAAGCCTCATGAAAGACACAGAGGTTAGTGTTGAAGAACCAGTATAGAATAGTAATTAAAAGTGCTTTGGATCCCAAAGGTGTAACTCAAGAGTTCCTAGGTTGAGTCCCTTTCAGTTCTGACACTTTGAGGCTCTAATCTTAGCTATACTAATTATTATTATGTAGCGGCTGCAATTCCAAAACTCTCTAAATCTCCTTGTCCACTTCCATGAAATGGACTGGCCATAGTGCCTATTCATTATTAGAATTAATAAGAGTGTGGCATGTGGTCTATAGTCTGTACCGCTGCATACCTGTGAACTATAGTTATTAGATGAGTTCTTTTTCTTGCTTTATTCACTTAAATTCTAGGATCAAAAATTTTCTTATCAGAAAATATTTGAAAACACTTAGAATGACTGCATACATTTCAATATATGAATATACTTGAATAGTATAATTTCCCTATAGTTTGCTCATTTCTAATTCTTTCCCACCCTAAAGAACACCACAGTTAATGTCCCATACTTTATTTTTGTACATAGACAACAGATTCAAAGATGAATCTACTTCTGATGGCATCTTTATTGAAAGAGAAAAGATTTCAGAATTTTTTTAATGTTTACCAACATTAAACAGATATATGCTGCCAGACACATATAAATCTGTGCCAGATTATATGCTGTGTGTTCTTCACAGAAGCGTTTCCCTTTCACCCTTGCACAGCCTCCCTGAGGGAGCTCTGTCACCCCTAATTTTCAGAAGAAGAAAGTCTGAAGGCAGGCAGGTTGCTTGCCCAGGGTCACAGATAGGTAGTGGAGGTGGAGATCCAGGCAGCTGTCTGGTTTGGAGGCTCAAACTTTTTCCATTCTGCCATACACTCATGCCTGTCTCTTGGATGCCAGCAGAATGAATGGTCACTATTGTGCTTTCTATAAAATGTCACTGGGTGCCACGTAAAAGACAGGACACTTGGCTGGAACTCTTGGCTTGCTCAGTGTAGTTCCTCTTGTGCACGGATGTTCTTATACGTCTTGGAATGGAGCCTCATTTAAATAAGTCGTTAAGTCAAGGGATAGCAGCATAGATGTAATGAGTTAATGAAAGTATCCCATGTGTAGAAGACATCTAGTTAGTCAATGCAACAGAAAGCTTCTTTGCTTTTGTTGTACGGACTAGGTCAGAATCACTAATCTGCCCGGGAATCAGAGTGCTTCACATAAATCAGCTAAGGAATTAAGCAGTAAGAACACTCAAAATAAATTGATACTGTCAAAAGAAATTGCATGTGTTTTTTTTTTTCTTGCTTGTTTGGTATTGATTCACCTTAGCCATAGATGGTACATGCTGAAGGAGGGTTGATAATACTCTGAGTATCAGTAAGGGGGGGGGGGACTTGACGTATATTGGGGTATATCCCCGCCAAAGAACTATTTGTGAGCTGCCAAGTTGCCTTTAAAAAGTCAGCTTTGGGAACATTTGTCTTGGCAGCTTTCAGATCTGACTCACAGCATGCAGTGTGGCAGCCAATCTTGTAGGAAAAGCATATAATTAATATGACGAAGAAGGCACAGGTATTGCCAGTCAATGCCTTACATCTTTCGCTAACAAAGGGGCAGTTGAAGCTACTTTTTAGTAGGGTGATCGTGGTTTGTCATTCTGTAGATTCCTAGTAAAAGTGATCAAGAAAGAAACACTGGTTATAATCTTGCGTATATAAGAGGTGCTTTGCTGTACTGTTTACAGCCAGTTACTGTCTGGTCAGGACAGCTAGCTTTGGCTTTTGGATTCTCAAGGTGTACCATCTCTTGAGCTCACACACTTTTGTCTTGTGATTGTTCTGCTTTCCCCAGTCATTCTCATGCTTGTAAAAGAGAAGCTTCAGAGTCCCAGCAAGCAGAACGGTTTCGGATCCTGACAGAACTTCTTTACCAACGTGGACTGTTGATAATGTCTCCATCCAAAGGAGGTGTTGTAGGTGGGAAGTGCCCAGCCAGTCAACCTTTAGTTCTTTTCTAAAGATTGGACCTGTCACTTAGTCTACCAGACAAAGAGCTGTCCTCCCATGTGCCCCGGGTCCTCGACTCTCCAGTGGGGATGATGGAGATTACAAAGTCACAGATCATTTGAAGGATCAAATATACTGAATGACCCACTTGGCTAACTCAGAAGTTCTTTCATGCTTTGTTTTCTTAGTTACTAGAGGAGCCAATTTAAAATATTTTCAGATGAACAATGGCTGTCTTCATCAAGCATGTGCAGCAAGTATCTCCCCTAGGTCTAACCCACAGGCATTTCTGTCTTTTTGCTCCTTTATTTGATGATACTGTCACAGGCCTTTTCTCTGCCCTAAAACCCCCACTTGCCTAGCTTAGAATCTCTCAAAAGTTGGGTGCTCATTCTTGAAGCACAGCCCTCTGAGAGGGAGACTTAAATTTGAGACTGAGTCTTAAAGCGCAGTCTTTGGAACACATTAAAGTCCTTTGTGAAAGTAGACATTTAAGCTACATCTATAATCACGGAACTCAGGAGGCGGAGTCAGTAAGATCACTCATAAGTTAGAGGCCAACCAAGGGCTAAATAGGAAGTTCCAGGACAGCAAGGCCTACGTAGCAAGACTTCACCTCAAATTTAAAACATAGATATTTGGGTTTACTATGCTGTCCTGAAATAGAAGCAAAGCTGAAATGTTTGATATGCATTTTAGCTTTCAATATAAAAGCTCAAAGAAAAAAGGAAAAAAGTAGGAAGATATTCTAATAAGATGACATTGTAGAAATTGCAGGAGACTGATTATTCAAATAATTGTGCTGCTGAAGGGCAGAAAAGAGATGGAGAAGTTAGGAAGTTTGAGGAAGCCAATCTCTCTCTTTCTCTCTCCCTCCCTCCCTCCCTCCTTCCCTCACCGCCCCTCTCTCTCCTTCCCTTCTTCCTCCGCCTTTATCTCCTTGTACACTGGAGTGACTAGGATAGGATTTGTCCACTGGCCACTCTTGATTGAGCTATATGGTAGGATGTTTATGACGCTGTCTGCAGATAATTAATGGTTGAAATGTGTCTGTGGGGTTCCTCACGGGTGGGAGTCAAGCACTAGATAGGTTAAACAAATTTCTCTGACCCTAGTGAGCTGACACAAGGCCCACAGGGCTTGGGACTTGCGGAGAATGCTTGGTGACACCTAAACCTGCGTGCTGTTCTCATTTTGGAACTGTGTCTGGGTTTTGCTTTTCCTTCCACACAGGAAACTATCATGAAATTCCTTCCTTTGCTTTGGTGCCAAAGCTTCATCTCATCCATTTCTCCAGCATCTATTTCCTGAGTCTGCACTGTACTGGGCCTGGTTAAAGGCCAGGGAGAAAGCAGATGTTGGAAAAGAAGCAAGCATACTTCCGTAGGATGTAAGATATAACTCAGAGTTGAGAAAAGGGAGAGGTGACATTTCTAACTTTTTTCCTTGCTGTACTTTCTACAATAAATTATACTACATAAAATTCTGTAACAGTATTCATTAATGTAGCTGATCCCATTAGGATGAAAATCCTTTTCTTTTCTTTCTTTTTCTTTTCTTTTCTTTTCTTTTCGTTCTTTTTCTTTTTTTACTACGACTCAGGAAGCAGCCACAGTACATAGCTCCAATGTAGCAGACGACTTTGGACAGCCCTTAGGAGTGAGCCAAAATGGGATTTGACTTGTATAGCAAGCTTGTCATGGTTTTTATGTATTTCATTTCTACACATCAACAAACACCTGGATAGTAAAGCCAGTTAAATCAATATTTCTTGCTGTAGTCAACAACAGCACACATCCAAAAGCAACAGACCCCAGCCACCATACACACACACACACACACACACACACACACACACACACACAATATATTATCTCATAAGCCTAGCTGACCAACCTGTCTCCCAGTGGATAGGATGATAACATCAACATATGTTTTAAGAAGAATGTCAAAGAATTGTAATTTTGTTTCTTACCTCGCATTTAAGTACTTGCATGACTTGTTTTGCTCACATCAATTGTAAGAAAATACACAGTGAAGCCCTGGATTACAGTAGCTGTGATTTCTTTCTCGACCCTTCTCCAACTTCTGTCCCAATCTGAGGACTTCTTCCTTGTGGTTTTAACGTGTAAACTAGAATTCCTTCACAATTTCATGCATGCATACGATGTACTTTGATATATTCCCCTCACTATTATTTTTCTTCCCTTCCCCACAAACCACTTTTAGCAGTAAGATCCCCTTCCTACTTTCCCGTCTAATTGTGTGTGCTCCACGACTTTAATTTAAGGTTGTTTGTGGGTTTTTTTCACTTGATCAAGGGTAACTTATCAATTGTGGTACAACCAAGAGATATGACCCTGCATTCCAGCATCCTTTAACTGCCTGAATTTTGTTTAGAAAGTGTGGGGCCTCATAAATTCCATTTAATATATAATGAATGTTGGGCCAGGCCTGTGAGGTCTTATGAAAGGTGCCACTGCTACTGTTGGGGGAGGCTGGAGGTCCTGGACTTGAGGGTCTCAGGAGAGATGACAACGGACCTTGAGATGAGGAGAAGGAGGAAGCCACCATGGGGTAGGTGGGTCATCGCCATGAGGGCTGGCCTGTTGGAGTAGGAGTGGCCTCGGAGGGACATGGCAAGTGATATCTCAGGGGCATCACAGGGAAGTAGACAAAATTATCAGAGGCTTGACATCTGTCCCAGTCTAGTGCTTTAAGGCTTATTATAAATATAAAGGCATTGTGTCTTTTATCTGTGGACTAAATGATTTAAGGTGGGGTAGAAACCACCAGGTAGCATTTATCACCATATTTCCCAGCAGTCCTTCCTCTCTTCCAGCACATAACATTCTTTTCGCCTTCTCTTCCGCCATGTTCTCTGAGCCTTGGAGGGGCGATGCAGTTCTTGGCTGTTCTCAGTGCTCTGACCAGCACTGAGTCTCTGCATTAGCTGCAATCCAGTGCAAACCGAAGCTTCTCCAAAACAAAGTTTTCCTAGCTGGTTCAGTGGACTAGAGTCTTGGCCTGTAGGAATCTAGTGGTTGAAATGGAAAGGACCGTGGGAGGAGCTGAAGCCTCGCTTTCTCTTCAGGATTTTCTTAACTGCTGGAGAATGTCTGTCTGACTCACAGCCTCTCTGTGAACAGCTGGCCCAAGGCATCAGTCTACAGATACCAACATCCTGCTTTATCGTTTGTTATCAGGAAGTCTGTCATCCATGTGCCCCATGGCATGCAGATTATTCTGATTGTACTGGTGTATGCAAGAGGAGCTATTGAGTAATTCTTCAAAGGGCATCAGGGTCAGAACAGGACAGACTGGGATTTGAACCCCAGTGTGTTTGATTCTAAAGCCTTTTCACTTTTTACTACCTGAGATTGTTGTTAATAATATATGAGACTGAAAAAGTTTTTTTTTCAAATCGTTAAAATAATACACACTCATTATAGACAGTTTAGAAAGCAAATTATAGAGAAGAAAACAATTACCTATAATCCTGAATCCTAGGGATAACCGCTACCAAATTTCATCTTTTTGCTCTTCCAGGCTTAAGAAAGCTATAATTTATATGTCTAAATGAGTCCTGGAGCAACGCTGCCCTTGAGGCTGACACATGAGATCAGCCATGTTGCTCTTGCATCAGATGAAGCCCCTTTCAGAGTCTGGTAGGAGTTAAAGCCTCTATGTGTGATTCCCAGGCCTGGGAATAGAAACTACAACGGCAGTGTATCCATTCCTCATATCCTAGCAAAATAATACATGACATGTGCGACCATTTTCTGCCTTCTAGACGTCTGTACTGTAGCTATTTACCATCCCATAA
Source organism: Apodemus sylvaticus (assembly GCF_947179515.1). NCBI lineage: Eukaryota > Metazoa > Chordata > Mammalia > Rodentia > Muridae > Apodemus > Apodemus sylvaticus. The sequence continues at coordinate 55,372,192 of NC_067480.1, read as the reverse complement.
GGAATACCACCTTGTTGTGTCAAAGAACCATAAATATCTTGTGCCAAGTTCAGTTGTAGTGAAGGATTGGATTTACCAAAATGCAGCTCTTCATGTCAACTATTGATGGATATTTTGGGATATGTTTAAAAGCCTTTATTAAAAATTAAATCTATAAATGTTTAATATCTTATTTGACAACTCATTTATTACATTGTCAACACAACAGTGTTTGCCTTTGGTGGTACATAAAGAAAATCAGAAAATTGCTTTTGTCAAAACTTTGAAAAGCATATTTTGAAATCAATTCCTATTTAATGGAGGTATTACACTCGCTGAATTATTCCCCTCCAAGGGGTTCTTGTGAAAGCAAATGGATCTAAGTGTGACGAACTGATCTGTAAATAAAGTCAGTAGCGTCTTATGTTGAAGTAAATGTTTCCCAAAGACACCTCTCTCTGACTCTCTCTCTCTCTCTCTGTCTCTCTCTCACACACACACACACAAACACACACACACACACACACACACAGAGAGAGAGAGAGAGAGAGAGAGAGAGAGAGAGAGAGAGAGACCAAAATGGCCACTGGTATACTTGAAGTCAAGAAGTCCCAGGAGCTCTATCCTGTGGGGTCCTCACCTGACTTATGACCCAGGCATCTCATTAAGTGGTTGTTTTCTGCTTAAGTTTTAACGGGCGTTCTGATCTACCCCATCAGCCTAATCACCTTATCCACCAATTGCTGCACACCTGGGACCCCAGGTCTCCTCAGATTGGTCTTGATTCTCTAGGGCCACCACCAGGGTTCCGAATAGAGCAGGGTGACATGCATGCCTGCCCTCAGACTGCATTCTTCCCTTGTCTTCTGGTTGCCAATATTTCCCATGACAAGAATTGATCATGCTCACAGGGCTGACTATGAAATGTGGCTTGTGTTTTATGTTAATGACTTTGGCACTGTCCTGACATTGTTCATGCCTCTGAAATGTTATATTCTCTTTTGGAAGCTGAATTGTTAGGAGAAAAGATTGAAAGGAAGAGTTGTAGATTAGGGTCTCAGGATGCCCAGGTCAATCTTCTCATGTAAATATGAAACCCGAGATGTTAGGGGAGGGAGAAAGTCCCCGGAGAAGTGGTATCACAGCCAGGGATACCATATCATTTAGTTTTTAAAAAAAATTTATTAAAAATATTTTCATGCAATTCTGATTATTGTTCGCCTTCTCCAACTCTTCCCAGATCTTCCCCACTTCCAAATCCACAGCCTTTCTTTCTCTTTCTCATCGAAATTCAGCTAGGCATCTATAACAACAACAAAAACAACAATAGATTAATAGACACAATTAAAATGGACAAAACAAACAATTGGGAAAAAGAAAGCCAAAGAAAAAACACAATAAACACATACTAATGCTGCGACACAAATGTGTACACGAACACACAAAAACCCTCTTAAAACAAAATTGCAAATCTCTAATACATAAGCAAATGAATATATAAGGGGAAAGAGTTGATCAGACGAAGCACTGTGAGACAAAAAGCTTTCATAGATAGGTTTGAGTTTGTTTTGTGTTGGCTTCTGAGCTTGGGGCTTGTCCTTAAGTGTGGCTTGCATACTTAGTGAGACTCTGTTGGAGAAATCTAATTGTTCCTGTGCAAGTGATTATCAGTTGGAGATAGCTTCTGGGTAAGGGATGGGGGCGTGTGTCTACCTCCTCTGGAGGCACTGGGACTGAAGGGCTCTAGCAGGCCCAGGCATGGCAAACACGGTGCCAGCAGGTTTTGTCTTTTACCTTTTCCCTGCTTGTTAAAAACCCTTAGATTACAGTCCCAAAGCTAGCCACCAAGGTCTAGTCCTTGATTTGGCCACTTCCTTTTTCTGAGACTGACACCAAGGTCCAGGTATCAAAATATTGAATCCCAGCAATCAAAAGCCCCTTTTCGATACCCTACTTAACCTGTCCAATTAAAACTAAACACCTCATCCTAACACAAGGTTTCTTCTTGTACCTTTACATACCACCATTTCCCTCTGGGCCACACCTGTCTCCCCTCTACCCAAAGGGAGTCCTTTATCCCACTCCAGGGTAAATACCCCTTCCCGTTCCCTTTTCTCCCTCATTCTCTTTCTTCTGTCCCTCTAGGCTGGGAACTTGGTCTTGGTGCGTCCTGGGCCAACACTGGTCCTTCCGGGGACTCCATCTAGTTTAGAGGTTGCCACAGAGCTCAGCAGTCATCTTGATCCAGAAGGCCTTGCTTTCTTGGCATCCTCCATTCTCGCTGGCTCTCACCATCTTTCTGTCTCCCCTTCCACTCAGTTCCCCAAAGTCTGAAAGGAGAGAATTAATTGGTGATGAGACCCCATTCAGGACACAGTGTTTCAAGGTCTGTTATCCTCTGCCCATTGTCCAGGTGTGGGTCTCTGCATTTGTCCCATCTGCAGCAGAAAGAAGCTTTTCTGATGATGACTGAGCAGGATACTTACTGATCTGAGTGTAGCAGAGCATTGCTAGGAGTCATTGCTACATTCCTTGAGCCGAACTTGGTTTTCCCCTAGGTCCATGGCCTAGCTAGTCTCAGGTCCTTGAACACCGCAGCAGTGTCAGGTATGGGTTCCATCTCATGGACTAGGCCTTAAATTCCAGTCAGATAGTGGTTGGTTACTCACACAGTTTTTGTGACAGGATCGTACCAGCGTATTTTACATGCAGGTCATCTTTATAGATTATAGAGATTGAAGCTCAGTTGATGTTTACTTTTCTTCTCTGGAAAAGAACCTTCCAGTTCCATGAGTGCGAGTCAGTAGGGGGTGAAGGCTCTAGGTAAGCACCATCGTGTCTTTTCTATGTTTAATGAGTTATGTAGATGTTATCTTCAGTACCAAGGCCTTACCATCAGCTTTTGGGGAGCAACCAATAGCCTTGGCAATAGCCTGAGTTGTTTGGGGGTTCTATAGGGCCTCTGTGGCCACAACTTGACTAGATATAACCCATTCCCAGCATTTGAGGTTTCATTTGGTGTCAAGGGATATCTAGTTCAAACTTTGTCTCCTCTGGTATTCATGGATTCCATTTTAGATTTCTTTCACATACGTATACATTTTAAGAATCTTCTACTGTTTTAGGGTCTCATACAATCCCTCCTTACTCTTAGTTGTCCCTCCCATAGTCTCTCCATTATCCCATCCCCATTTTATCCTTTCAAGCACCTCCTTCCTTCTTGTTCTCCAGGAAGTGGGACAAAGGACTCCCTCTAGATAAAGGGAAGACAGATATGGCACAAAGGAAAATGGCCGTTTATAAAGTTTATAAAGGTCTCATGAAAGTTGACCTTATGACAGTGGAATCTGTGACCTAAGCATGTGAACCCCTACAGAGTGTTCTGAGGATTACTCAGGCACTGGGATTACAAATAAGCATGGAAATGTCGTGGTGTGTGAATGAGTGGTGGGGTGACTTGTAACCTTGGCACATGTCCCTGTGCCTAAGTTGGCTGAGTTCTGTCATTATACATTATAGGCTAAGTCTCGTAGAAGACACTATTATACATCAAAACCAATAGCAAACATTTATTTTCAATTAGTTAGGCAAATACTATGTGACCACATTTTGTCACCGTTAGCTATGTCTACCACATTCTAGTAGTGTTTCAGTAGTCTGACCATTTGACCCTTCTGTGCCTTGTTTATTGGTCTCTGTCAAATGCCAATGATGCCAGTGCCTCCCTTGGAGTACTAACCTGGTTGGTATGTGGGGACAAGTCTCAAAAAAAATCCAGGTACTTTCTGAATTCATAATAAATGCCAGCTATTGTTGTTAAATATCACCATTACACACGCTAGGTGTGTTGAATGCACTGCACGCTTTGCTTATCATGCAACAAAACACTTGGTGAGAAAGCTATTATTATCCCCTCTACTGCTGAGTAAACAGACTCAAATTACTCTGCCTATCCAAGGTTGAATTAAGTCACGCGTGAGGACCAACTCACTATCTGTCAGACTCAAGATTCTGGGGTACGGAGAAAGTATAATGGGGAGTGAATGGGGAGGATGCTGCCAGTGGAGGCCAACCAGTCTGACCCTCCAAATGCTTTTTCTTCCTAGGAGACTCCAGAACCAGGCTGCTTTCAGGAGCATCTCTGTGGATTCCCAGGTAAGTAGAGATGGTCCCCTTTCTCCATGGCGTCTTCCTGTCTTTGTGGATGATGTATCCCTTTACTTCCACCTGACTTCTGCGGAGCTTTGATGGGTAGGGGGCTCTCAGCTGCCTCTTAAAGTTTCAGGCTAGAGTTGTCACTAAAGTGTAAGTGCAACCATGTGGCCAATGGATCTGAGCCACTCCTGTTCCACCCACATTCCCCTGTCCATCTATATCATCCTTCCCACCCACACCCCCTCCCAAACTACATCAGTGTTTCCATGGTTATTGTTAGAATAGCGTCATGTAAGATACTTTGGAGTACCACAAAAAGGGAAAAAAAAAACAAAGTCTTATAGGCATCCTTGTAAATTGGAAGGGTATTGAGAGTTATGAGCACTGGGCTCTGGAGCCAGACCTCCTGGCTTCCCACTGTGGCAGTGACAGCCCTTGTACTGCTGTTGAAGACAATCCCCAGTGAGTCTGGAAGTCTGACTGTCAGTTGTAGTTCCTGTCAGCCTGGACCGGGAGCAGAAGACTGAGTCAGCCAGCCTGGCCTTGCCTCCAGCCTCCAGCTGATTAATAATGGCATGGTCTTATTTCTCATTCTTCTGAGCCTCAGTTTTCTCCTCTCTGGTATATGGACATATAACCACACCACTCTGAACATCCCTGATCTCATCTGAGATACGATAATCAGTCATCTTCAGAGGTGTTGGCTAGCTCAAGGTCATCATAAAGGAAACTACCTCCAATGAAATGCTGACTGTTGTCAGGTATGGTGGTGCAATCCTTACTCTCAGTCCTTCAGAAGATGTAGAGGCAGGTGGGTGGATCTCTTGTGAGTTCAAGACCAGCCAGGGCCACAATGGGAGACCCCCACCTCAAACAAACCAACAAACAAACAAAAACAACAAAATGTTAACTGTTTCAATAGTTATTCACATGTGAATGATTATGTCAGAAGTCTTTGTAGACAGAAAGCAGATTGCATCAGCTTCCATACATTCTCTGATATTCCCCAACGGTCTATATTCCACATGGAAAGGTTTTTGGTCTTGAAATTTAAAAAAAAAAAAGTCACAACTCCCAAATTGACACAGTCCAGTGAAGCAAGCCGAGGTGCCTCCTAGGTTTTACATTAGTGTTTAAACTTGATTCTTTTTCCATAATCCGGGAACTTCAGGAAGATGACCGTAACTCTGAAAAGAGTCATTGACTCTGGGGGGCGTTGGTCATAATCCATGCATGATTTCGGATGTTTGACTTCCTTGTGTATGAGTCACCATGAAAGGACTTTGTATTTGCTGAAAGAGAAGTATTACAGTAAAAACGGGATGAACTATTTCTGTGTCCACACGTATGTACATTGTGTATGAACACGAGAAGTACATGAACACAAACTCCTCCCCCCTCTGTTTAGTTGTCTTTTGCTTACGCAACTGCAGAGTTATAACGTAAATCCTGGCAGCCTTCTCCTCACCAGACAAGCAAGGACACAGTCAATCCCTGTTTCCTCGGAGTGAACACCAGATAATCAAAAACTCTGATTATTCTGCTGGAAGGCAACAGCCTGATGGAAGGATGTACCAATTGAAAACAATTCTGATCATATTTTTGTCAGGAGGATGAGATGCCTCCAGCTGTCTGCCACTAATCATATTAGAGGCGGGAAGCCGGAGAGCTTTGGCCTGAAAAGATTGCTCTAATCGCGTGTTGGAACACTACTTCTCCTGACTGTTTACCCCAGAACGGTGACATTAGACATCCCTCTGTAACAGGTCTTACCAGTTTGTAGTTGTCTAAAACATATGCCACATGAGCACACTTAAGGAATTTTCTAATTACCGCTCAAAAGCTCTGCTTTCTGTCTTTTTATGCTGGTACGGCAGGCCTGGCTGATTGAAGTGATTTCTCCCTCAGCATAATCCCGTTGCCAGCAGTTACAAAAAGACTGCAAAGATGGTAAATGAAACCCACGATAACTGAAGAGATGTCCGAATTCAATTAGGAAGAGGTCTTTCCCAGGTGAACACACGAGCCATCTAAATCCACTTTAATTGTGAGCTGGGGTACTTATCTGGTCATGTTTATTTTGGAGCCAAGTGCCAAAGCTGGATTTAGACCAGAGTTCCAGATCTTCGAGCCCTAATCACTAGTTTGGGTACCCATTGAATCCCTTAATTCATTTCATAATTAGTTCTCCCAGAATTGGAGGGTTGCTTAGTTACAGCCATCGCAATTTTCTCATAAATCTGAATAAATGTATGTAGATTTCCCTCCCAAGGTTCACATACTATTCCCTGATCTTGAAGATCTATTGTTATCAAAATAACAATAACAATGTCAACAGCAATGAAACTAACATTTTGTAAGGTGATAATGCATAGCAAGCAGTCTAAGGTTCAAAGAGGTATGGCTTTTAAAAATGGTATTTCTTCCATATGAACACTTTGCCTGCATGCGTGTGTACCTGAGTCTACATTGCCCATGGAGGCCAAAAGTTAGGTTTCCCTGGAGCTACGGACACTTAGGAGCTACCAAGTGAGTGGTGCTGGGAACTGAACCCTGAGACATCTCACCAGCCTGAGGTAGCCTCAAGTCACAGACATAGGAACTTACTTTCTCTTACTGCACCTCAGTTTCTTCTTATCTGATAGCAGGAGTAGCAGTATCTGCTTTATCAAATTGCTTTGACAGACTAGTGTAGGTAATGTATAGGCATGTGAATAGTGTGTGGAAAGTTTTGGGCACAGGGATGGTGTGAGTTGCTGTTTGTCATCAAGAAGGCAGTGATACTCTGGTAGGCATGTTTTGTGGATGCTACACTATCGACAGATAGGTCCCATTTCTGCACTCCTACACTCTATAGTAATCAAAACACTGAAGACTTGGAAGTTGGACTTAATCCTTTTAAGATTAATCTTTTATTATTTGTGATTACATCCCTTAATTTGGCTACAGAAGTAACATTTATTTCTATTTTACAGCCTTGATTTGTGTTAAGTTGAAACTCTTTTGATGCAGAATTGCTTTAAATTTTGAAAGAAACTTTTCTTCTTTCAGTATGTGCAATATTGACCCTATCCAAAAGAAAAATACTCTTATGTAAAAATGTGTGAGTGGGGGTGGGGAGACTGATTTGGGGGGAGCAGCTCAATCTATGGAGAATCACAGACTTAAGAGAATAAGTTAAGATGTAGCTAGTGCCGTAGCTTATATTTGGTCAATGGCAGGAGTTAAAGTCTGCAGAAAGATAAATGTAGAAATTAAATGACCTTTCTTCAAAGCTGTATAAGAACTAGTTAATATTAAAATTGATTGGCAAGAGACACATTGGAATTAATTTCCTTTAGAATTTCACTTAGGATCCTTAAAACTACCTCTCTCTCTACCACTACCTCTGCCCCCAAGTGCTCAATGTGTGTGTATGTGTGTGTGTGTGTGTGTGTGTGTGTGTGTGTGTATGTGTGCGCACGCATGTGTAAGTCTGTGTGTGTGTGTGTGTGTGTGTGTGTCTATGTCAATGTATTCTCATGAAGTATATATTCAAGTGCATGTGTTAACAGTATGGTCATATTGAAATACTGTATCGAAATGGAAGAACTAACAATAGCTATAAAATGAACTACCTACAGACATGATATTGAAAGAATATACAAAAGAATGTTATCATATAGAAAGAACTACATTTATGTGAAGCATAAAAATAGAAAAAAAGAACTAAGCTGTTACTCAAGTATGCATACATCAGTGCTAAAACTCTAAAGAAAACCCCAAATAAAACTGCTCACAAGTATGCTGCATACTCGTCATCCCAGCAGAGCCAGCCAAGCTCCGGGCCCATTGGTTGGCAGCCTAGTCGATTTGGTGAGCGCCAGGCCAATCTGAGACCCTGCTTCAGAATCAAAGCAAAAAAGGTGGAGGGTGTCTTCTCTAATAAGGCATCACTGTTGATGTGATTAAACAATAATGGCTTTCAGATGCTGGGGTGAGGGGTTCCCTAGTTTGAAGCTTCTCAAGAGAGAATTTAATTGATTCAACTCAGATTGATTGGCCTCGATTTAACCTGCCAGCCTCAGCTGAGGGACATTGTCACGCAACATGAATGCAGTGCTTGGAGTTCTCACCCGGCACATCTTAGCCATCTTACAAAATTTCAGGATGCCCATGATCTTTATCCTTCGAGTGGTACTGATGTGACATGGTTGCTAATGGCTCCACTTTACTTAGGGAATGTTAATAAAATAATAACCACAGATACATTGGGAATGTTGTTTTTAAATAAGTTACAGCATCCCATAACTGAGTCTGGGCTTCTCATTCTCTTTCTGATGCGGACACTGGGTTTCAAATCACTCTCAGTAGTTTCTAGAATGGTCCTGGAATAACTCGTGAAGCTTCCTGGAGGTGGGTTACCATCTCAAAAGTTTGCCTTTACTTCCACATCAAAATTCTCATTTACCGCTTGTGAAGAAGGAGGCATTGGTCCAAATTTAACATTCCTAGTGGTGGCTTACCCTAAAACTTTAGCCAAAGGCAAAGAAGATAAGATAGGCACATAGAGACTTCATATCACAGGTCATAGCTCCGTGATCTTGACGGTCTTCTCTGGTGAAGTGTGAATAACTCCTTGTCACTCCTAGGCAGAGGTCTGTCATGTACAGCCGTTCCTCACATCGAATCGCCGAAGGATCCAATACATAGCACCTGTTATGCCCTGGCTCAAGCAATTACTTGTACTATACCAAGAATGCAAGTCCTGAAAGTGTGCACATCAGCAAAATATGTGTATTTTCCAAAACAAGTCAAATGTTTTCAAATATTTACGTAAACAGTATCTTAAATTGATTTGGGGTGTGGGAGCATTCAGTTTCAACATTTAAGAGCACCAAAATCTGTTGTTTGCCAAGTATGTATACATGTAAAATAGCCAGATTCTATATTGTTTGTCTTTCTCTAAACAGGGATGTTTTTTCTGAGAAAGCATACCACCAAAGAAGCAGATGATGCCAAATACTCCCTCTGTTTCCATTGCCCGGAGGGTAGAGCTGTACCGTCATCCCTTGTCCATACTTCACAGCCAGCTCTCCCCATACACTGTCAACGCAGAGCCTCACACTAGTTACAAGAATGGTTTGCTTGGCTGTTTTAGGAACCGAGCCTTGAAAGTCTGAGCTCCTGTGGGAATCTGGCTGCCAGAGGTTTGCAGGTGTTCTGACTTATGCTTTGAGAGGCCAGCCCCAGCAAGAACTTGCTGTTTTTCCGGTCTGTGATGGAAAGGTTCTGCACCCTGGGTCTCTAATCCTTGGTATTTGGAGGTTACTTATGAGGGAAATGAAAGGGAGGGTAGAGCATTCTCAGAGGTTAACCTTTGAACTCTGGGCCACCCGTAGTCAGTAGCAAGGCACTTTAGTGGTTTTGTTCTAACCCTGTGCTCTCTTAGCTGTGGAAGCTGACAGGGTGCCAATAAAAGGCCTACTTGCATTCCTTGGTGCTGAGGGGGGGAAAATCTCTAAGGAATGTTCTTTTTTCTTTCAAAGTACCTACAAATTAACATTTGGGGGCATAAAAATAGTTTATAAAGCTTGCAAAATTTTCTGAAAATAAAAACTTGAAGAGCGCTCTGGGCATTTGTGGCTTGCTCAGAACAGTCACGAGAGGAGGGGATGTGTAGCCCTGTCCCGTAAGAGCTAGCTCTGGCTACCAGCTGGTGGTCCCCTTCCTTCCCTGTGCTCTGTTCAGGGATAGAGCTTAATGGTAGGACCCAGCATAGCAGCTACCCTAAGGCACACTAGCGACTGACGTTGTTTGTGTTTTAGTCCATGTCCTCCCAGCGCTACGCCCACTGTCTGGAGCACACAAATACTTCACCACTACACCCATCAGTGCGAATGAATATATTCACGTCAACCCAGCTGTGATGTGTGTGCTGGAGAGGAATAGATGACTCTGAACCAGATTAACTCTGGAATTAGGAGCCAACTTGGGTAGATAGAGATCATCCAACCTGTGGAGCTGGACAATTAAGAAACAAGTAACCATTGGGGTAACATGAAAGTCACAGCTAGTGGGCTGTAAAGGACCCGTTGGAGGTCCAGGCCAAGTAACACGTGGTATGAAGGTCGAGGGGAACTCCTTTGCTTCATTTCTTCTCTCCCAGGGCCAGGCATCTTCAGGGTGTATACCACTAGTCAGTCACACAAAGCCAGTGACCAAATGAGGGTAGCTCTGCATACGTTTCTCATTAAAGTCCACAGAAGGAGCACATCAGGGCACATGCCCTCCTGACTGTAGATCAGAGCGTTCTTTCTATATCAGGGACAGAAGGTTTAACAAAGATTCAAGTATGAAGAATATACGTCACCCTCCAAGTGTACCAAACTGTGTCAGCCAGAAACCTGTTCCTTAGGGGATACAACTTCCTCCTTTTCCTAGATTAAAAAATGAACTGTTGACTCTCAACAATACATGCTATTATCTTACAGAGAGCAAAGAGTAAATAAAGACACTTGCTTAATGAAATAACAGTTCATTTTAACTTAATGGAAGTAATTTTTTTTTCTGTGCTCCGTTATAGAAATAGGCCACCATCAGCTTTTCTGCCATTCTTCATAACCTTGTATTGTGCTTCCTGTTTATGATGTTTTTAAAGAGCCTTCAGGGACATTCTTTAATACTTTCCCTTTAACATAATTATTCATCTATATCATCCCCCCTCAGAATGTGTGAGTATTCGGAGAAGGTTCTTAATGAGATATGGTTAATGATCTGGGCAAGGCATCACCTGGCTTAGCTAACATAAATTATATTTAATTAGTCATTCTACAGAAGTAGATACCTTAGAATAGATGGAGTACCCAAACCACGGTTTGCTTTTTATGTATCATAGTCATAAATAAGATTCTTTTTAAAATTTTTATTATGTATCTTTAAGTGTATCTTTTATTATGTATCTTTCCCCTGCCTGTGTGTCTGCCCACCACATGTGTGCAGTACCGGCAGAGGCCAAAGCAGTGTCGGGTGCCCTGGGATTGTAGTTACAGTTGCTTACCAGTGCTCTTAACCACCAAGCCATCTCTCCAGCCCCACAAATAAGTCTCTATGAGTAGTATTTGGGGATTTTAAGGGCTTGTCTGGGAGCCAGGGAGCCAAACAGTTGAGTACCTGCCTTATAATCGTGAAGAGTTGAATTTAACCCTGAAAACACAAATAAGACAGCCAGGTGTGTGGTGCGAGTGTGTCATCCTAGCAGGCAGGCAAACCCTGGCGCTCATTAGTCAGCAAGCCTGTTTGCTGAGCTCCAGGCCAAACAGAGACCCTGTCTCAAAACACAGGAGTGACTGCCAAGGTTGGCCTGTTGCTTCCACACAAACAGGGCAGGCACACATGCCCCTCCCCTTGCACATATGTTCCGCCTTCCACATGCACAGAACGCGTGTGTAGTAGCAAGGGACTTGAGTCATTGACTGTGGATGTGGCCCTAGAATGTATAAGACTCCAGTTCAGTCTCAGGCACCGCCTCACATAAGCCAGAGCAAAGGGAGAGAAAATAACACAAGAACTTTGTCCTGTTCGGGTGATTCTTGCAAAATATCCGTGAGGAGCAGTCTGGGCATCTTGGCTCTGTTCCTGCTTAAAGCACGCTCCGTTTGCACATGTGACCCTGTGGCAGAGGGGCCGAGACACTCCAGCAGGGGCTTCCACATTCCGCTCATCCTTTCAGACCACATTCATTCTTTCCTATGATGCTTTGGCTGAAGCATCATTCATTCCTTGGACAGAACCTTGAGGATACATTACCAGTGTGCACATGGCAGCTGTGAGTCCCGTGGCTGCCTGACCCATCCATCACCCACGTGACAGAGACATCACAAGGGTGGTTCTCCTGTGGTCTCTCCTCCCTCTCTTCTCTTCTCTTCTCTTCTCTTCTCTTCTCTTCTCTTCTCTTCTCTTCTCTTCTCTTCTCCTTTTCTCTTCTTCCCCCTCCTCTCCCCTCCCGTCCCCTTTCTTCTCCCCACCCCCATCCTGCCCTGGCTCTCCTGTTTTGGTATAATCTTTAAGTTGGTTCTCATTTTATGATTACTCACTTTACTGTGGTTTTTCTATCCATCCTGTCTTCTGAGTCTCTCTGCTGCTCCCTGTCCCCGGTGTCACCTGGGTCTCTCTGCTGCTCCCTGTCCCCAGTGTCACCTGGGTCTCTCTGCTGCTCCCTGTCCCCAGTGTGTCACCTGGTCTCTCTGCTGCTCCCTGTCCCCAGTGTCACCTGGATCTCTCTGCTGCTCCCTGTCCCCAGTGTCACCTGGGTCTGCTGCTTCCTGCCCCCAGTGTCACCTGGGCCTCTCTGCTGTTCCCTGTCCCCAGTGTCACCTGGGTCTCTCTGCTGCTTTCTGTCCCCAGTGTCACCTGGGTCTCTCTGCTGCTCCCTGTCCCCAGTGTCACCTGGGTCTGCTGCTTCCTGTCCCCAGTGTCATCTGGGCCTCTGCTGCTCCCTGTCTCCAGTGTCACCTGCTTCTTATTTTATCTTTTCCATCCCCACTGCTCCAAAGACACCAGAAACAAGTGTCCTGTTCGCTGGGGTGCTGCGGCCCCTGTTCGCTGGGGTGCTGCGGCCCCTGTTCGCTGGGGTGCTGCTGCTGGCTCCCAGCCCGGCCTTCCCTGGCTGAGGCCCTCTTTCCCACAGCACTCAGAGGTACCAGCTGCACCTGCGTGCTGTGCCCCTCAGAGTGCTCAGAGGGAGTGGTGTAGCCCTTCCCCTACAGACTCCTCCAGAGAGGCTCTGCTCTGTGTGAGTGAGGAGACAGCCATGGGAAGCAGGCTCCGACAGCCACCACCGGATACATTTAGCGCGGCCCGAAATGCCTACAAGTACTTAAGTTGCACATGAGATTTTATCGAAACAGAAAGAAATGGGGTCCTCTCAAGAAGCCACACTGGAACTCTTGCCCCGGCTCTTCCGCTTGAGTCATTATGTCCAACTAGAGGTTTCCTTTTACCATGCGATTTACTTTTGTGGAAAAAAATAGATAATCTGTCCACTGATAAAGTTATGAATCGGAGGAGCAGCATCATTGTTACAGATAAGAATTCCTCCTCTGGCTGTAAACTGTGTAACTCTGGGGATGTTTCCTGGGTATCTGGATGCAGGCCTTTGTGTGAGTGGCTGATTTGACTCCACTACAGCTGCCTTAATATATGAACACAGCTAGTGCTTGTGACGCACCCAGTGGGTGGGCACTATCAATATTGTCTGTTTTACAGGCGTTGGCATGTGCCAATGCATAGCAGGCTGTGGTGCCATGTGTAGGGTCACTTACGCGCAGAGCCCGAACTCAAAACCACACCACCTAACCTCACTGTCGGTGTTGTTGTGTATTGTTTTGTTTTGCTGGGGGGTGTGGGGGGGGGATCCTTGTAGCATAGGTTGCCCTGTAACTTGCTGAGGATAACCTTGAACTCCTGACCTCTAATCTCTGCCTCCTGAGTGCTAAGTGCTGAGTTTGCAAGCATATACCCACATTTGTGACCATTATACTACACTTCCTGAATGATTCTCTGAAGAGACGACAAGAAGGCCTACTAAATTGTAAGAACCAAAAAATTATAAAGCATAAGGATTACGTGTAAGCTGGATATCAACGTGCTATTTTGTATTAGAGGAGTCTTGTGACTGTGTTTGACCTGTGCTACTTCAACAGACGGCTAAGTCAGACGAGGTAGAAAGGAAGACATGTTTACCTTAAAGTTGCAAAAGGCTTTCATAATGAGGCTGATCCTTTGCCCCAAAACAATGCCATTTGGAAGTGGTTAGATAGAGTGAAACTAACTATACTATTTGTAGCGTGACAAACAAGTTCAAAGCCATGGCTTTCCTTTAATCCCGCCCCCACTAGTGGAACACTTGACCCTTCTTTCTTGTTCTTAAATCATGCAAAAGAAAATTTCTTCTAAGCATCCATTTAGCATATGCAGTGAACTTGCCATTGGCTGTCCTTCTGCGTGGAGACAGGATTTGGGGACGTGTCCCTGACTACAGCTGTGAAGCACTGAAAGAGACAAGGTCCTAGGCGAGGGTCAGGCCAGTGGGAAAGAGGTGGCTAAGAATTCCAAAGATGGGGATTCACAGAAGCCACAAACCAATCACTATCATCACCACCATCATCATCACTATTGCCACCACCATCACCACTACCATTACCATCAGCGGTGGTGGCGGCGGCGGCGGCGCGTCGTCGTCGCCTTCTTCTTCTTCTTCTTCTTCTTCTTCTTCTTCTTCTTCTTCTTCTTCTTCTTCTTCTTCTTCTTCTTCTTCTTCTTCTTCTTCTTCTTCTTCTCTCAAAATGTGGAACCAGAGACCAGACCCAGTACCACAGAAAAGTCTGGTTGGTTTGGAAGTCAGGGGCCTGAGAGGAAAGAGCCCCATAGGAAACTGGCCACTTCCTTGTCAGGACTTACAGGAGAACAAGCATCCTTTTGCCTTCCCACGAGGACCCCCTCCCTGCACTCTTTCATTACCTCCCTGTCTTCCTGAAGCAGGCTGCAGGACACCTGGGCTGCTACCTTCCCTTTGGAGGGAGTGACTAGCCCAGAGGTCTGACTTTGTGATTCTTTTATGCTTTTATGCATCCTGGGTTCTGAGTTCTGCTTTTTGTTTTTTGTTTTTTAAATAGAACTGGTATTGCATACCTAAAATCGCAGTCTGTTTGGCAGGTTTTCCCAGCAGGGTTTGTGATCCTGATGAGTTATTTGCCTCCTCGTCTTTTCTGGTTAAGAACAATATCTTTGCTATTCAGTCTCCAAATATAGCAAGCAGTTATGATGGGAGAATGCCCTTATGTTAGGAGAGGAGTTGGCAGCCTCAGTGATGAGAAACGTCCAATTTAGAAAACATGCTTAGAAGGAAAGGCTGCGGGCAGTTGGTTTTGGAATTAGGTAGAATCGAAATGAATAAACAGAAAATTCAAAGCGAACGTGAGATCTGATACAACATTCTATCCACTCTAGTTCCACAAGTATTTGTTGATTTTTTTTTTTGCTTAAATTTCAGATGTCATTTCTATCACTTCATTAAAATGTCAAGCTGCAAATTCATTCCGGCCTCTAATTGGAAGTACAGCTTGGATGAAGATCGTGTGGTTGATCATGTGTAATCAGGACCTGTCAGTAGTGGAGCAGGGACTTCCTGCTTTAAATGCCTTTTCAAATGGTCCTAGGGAGATGGTTCACCTGGGGAAGTGATTTTACACAAGTGTGATGACCAGAGTTCAATCCCCAGCACATGTGCAGAAGCTGGGTAAGGAGGCATGTGCTCCTAACCCTCGCTCTGAAGAGGCAAAGACAGAAGAATCCATGGGGTTTGCTAGCTAGCTTGGTTAGGTGAATCCGTGCCATGTTCAGTGAGATATTTTATCTCAAAAAATAAGGTAGAGAAGTGACTGGAGAAATATCTTGCCTCTGTGTATACAAACACGTGTATATAAGCACACACACACACAGAGAGAGAGAGAGAAAGAGAGAGAGAGAGAGAGAGAGAGAGAGAGAGAGAGAGAGAGAGAGAGAGAGAGATGAAGGAGAATATGAGTGTATACTGATTAGTGTATAAGAAACGCACTTAGCACAGAGGATGGAAGATGATATCTCATCCCAAAGAAAGAGCTCAATGGAATGCACTTCCATTGAAGTCTCCCTTTATCTATGGAAAATATACTTCTGTAGATGCTCCAAACCTTGGAATAATGCCAAACCAAATGTATGCAGTTTCTTCCTGTGTGTATAGACCTTTAATACATTTTAATTTATAAATTATGAGAGATTATTAGCAACAGCTAATAACAAAAATATTCTTTTTTTTAAATGATTTCATTTTATTATTTTGTATGTATGGGTGTCTTGTCTGTTTGTATGTCTGTACAGCACACCCATGCAGTGACCGTAGAGACTTCAGAACAGGGCATCAGATCCTCTGGGACTAGAGTTATAAATGGTGGGCCTGGGGTCAGACCTAGGTCCTTTGGAAGAGCAGCCACTGCCGTCATCCCTCTGAACCATCTCGGCCTCCAAAGCGACAATCTTAATGATATGCTGTAATAAGTTGCTCTCTCTCAGAATGACTTCGTGTTCTGTGCTTGCCATTCTTGGGATGTGAACTGGCACCGTCGCTGTGCTGAGAGGAGGAGAAGACAGAGACACTGTGACCTAGCAATAGAGTCCTGTGTGAGGGTTACTGGATCACGGGGGCTGCAGTGGCCCCAGCTGATCATGGAGACCCAGGACTAGTGATTAATGGCAGGCAGGGCTGCATTTGCAGCATGAGTGCTTGGGGAAGTTGACATTCTCAGCCACAGGAGCTCAGGGTGGCATGAGGCCCAGACTATTATGGGTTGTTAACTGATGACATTTTTGCTTTAAAGTCTTTGGGAAGATGGCTGACCGTGAGTAACCGACACTAGGGCAAGAGACTTTTCCATGCGTTAGTCGTAGCCAGAGTGTGCATAGAATGTGTGTGCTGTGATTCCATCTCACCTATGAAACTGCAGCTCATATTCAATACAATTGTAGATCTCGGCATGTCTGTGACCTTTGACAAATCTCAGTCGGCCCAGATGGTTTTCCATGCACCTCACGCAAGTTAAAATGGATGACCTGGTTTCTAGAAGGCACTTTGGCAGTATGGTTTTGTTGTTGTTGTTGTTGTTGTTTTACTTTTTTATTCCTTTAAACTAGATTAATTGTTTTGCCACAAATTTTTTCCAAGCATTCAAGCTAATGAACTAATTAAGGACATATGCAAAGATGTTGGGCACAAAGGTTGACTACAGTACTGTTTACAAAATGCTAAAAAGCAAATTGTTTAAACAATAGCAATAGATTAAATAATTATATATACATATATCATGTTAGTATCATTTGTAGAAATGCTGTTCAGGCACCATAGACTTACAGCAGGTAAGTAATGAAGTGTTTGTACTATTGAGAAAAGAATGTTACAAAACCAAAAATGCACAGTGTAAACACATCTTAATATATGAAGATATTTTTAGGAATAATAAGAGCTTTGAAAGTGATTCACTGAGTGGTAAGATTATTGGAATTTAAGATGTTCTTTTATTTGTGCCTTGATTTAAAAAAAAATGGTACATATGTTGTTTTCTTCCTCTCTCTCTCTCTCTCACCCTCCCTCCCTTCCTTCCTCCTTCCCTCCCTCCCTCCCTCCTTTTCTTTTCCTTTTTTGGGGGAGGTTCAAGACAGAGGGCTGGGATTAAGGTGTGCACACCCCTACCAGGCGTTATATTGTTTTCTTACTAAGAAAAAGGGTTGAGTGCACAGAAAAATAAATTAACCAAACTAACTGAAAGCACCCAGGTCCAGTGTAGCTGAGAATGACCACAGGGAGCTTCTGAGCTGGATTTATTCATAAATTTAATTTGTGATACTCTCTCACTATGTTACCCTGGCCAACTTGGAACTCACTATGTAGACCAGGCTGAACCTTAACCTCACAGAATTGCTGTGTTGGCCTCTGAATGTGGAGATCCCGGGGTCTGCTCCACATTTCTGCAGCTAGAAAACATATTTTGGCTGACACGTGGACCATGATTTTAAGAACAGTCATTTTGACTCATCAGAGAGTGCAGTTTTCTTGCAAATCTTCCCTGAACAAAATGAAGACTTTCGATTTATTAGGACACTTCTGCCTCTCTTCCTACTCCCACTCTGGATCCATTTCTACCCCCATGACAACTCAGGGGAGACAAACTCCCTGAAGTACAGATATTCATAAGCTGCCAAGGGATGAAAGTGCGTATTAATATGGACTCTCATTGTTTGTAGACACTCAAACTATCCAGCTCTGAAACATTATCCCAAATCTTCTGCTTTAAAGAGAGACATTTAGAAGATGTAGCTTTCTATCACCTGTTGCTTATCCTGGCTAGTTGACATTTTTTTTTCCTGAAAACTTCTGGAAAGGGATGCATAGCTGAGACTTGCTCAGTGTCTCACAGGAGCGTTGGCCATTAGGTGGGAAGCAGTTGAAATTCACCCCCACCAGAAAATAAAAGTCCCAACAGCTGTTGACCCCTGGCAACCTCTCGGGCTCTTCCCTTTGTAGCAAGAAGGCCTCTGTCCATCCCAGCCCCTCACCTGGGTTTATCCTGCAAGGCATGGCAGTGAATATCTTTTTCTCATTAACCATCCTGTGCCATTTTCATGGGATGGCAACTCATTGATCCCATGCCTAAAAATACAACTTCAGAATGTGGGCAACGTTAAACAAAATACATATGTATAAAATTATGTGCTAGTTTAAGAACCAGTTCTAAAAGTTTAAATACATACAGGATGACTCCATGGTGAACATAGAGGCAAGTCATTACAGAACTTGGACAGACACACTGGCCCATCCTGTCACCTCTAAAAGGACATTGGTGGGTGGGAAAGTCTTGACCTGCAAATAAATCCCACGCCATGACACACTGTGAAGCACAAGAGACCCTGCCTTTCGGGTCCAGGTGTTTGAATATGGCCATTTCCTGGTGTTCTTCCAGTTCTGAAACTGAACGGCCACAGTCTTCTGAGGTCATTTATCGTTGCCTCCGTCACTAGGAGGGAGGGAAGATCACCGGCTAGCACTGTTTTGTGACTCCTCTTCCTCCAGCATCCCTGCTGGCCCAACAAGCCATTGTTTTCTTGTATATTTTTCTTTTCTTGTGCCACACTATGTAATTTCTGAGAAAATCTCATTTTGACAATCTCCGTATCCTCCGATGTATGATGTACCTTTGTGACTCCTGAGAAAGAAATCTTAAAGGCAACTACTCCCATTATTCTCCCATTTGAAAAGTTCTCCCCTGGGCACTGAATGGCAACTCAGAGAATTCCGCATTTGTTATCATGTCTAGCCTAGCCAATAGAAATTTACGCCATAATTTGAAACAGTGATTCTTGCCTGGAGACAGTGAGCTCATAAATATATAGCTTGATTTATTCCTATAATTTAAGAAGATATTAGGATTTTTAACATATTTTTAGAACATTTCATTCAGAGTCTAAATTGAATATACAAGATTGGGCTGATGTATGTGTTTGCAGATCCTGCATTTTTAATTGTAGATAGGATATTTTTAAATAAAATAATAATTTTTACTGTAGCTACTGTGAAATAAGTCAGGTTATTACCTCATAAAAGATTTTATAAATCAAGCATTTGTATGTTTAATTTTAATTAGTCTAATTTGTAGATTCTGAAATATGTCATTCCTTCTTTGTATATAATATTTTCTTGTAGTATATATTTAATCTCAACTGGGAATTTTTACCCCACTTTTGATCATCCAGACCCCAGATAAAAGACACACAGTGTTTATATTTATAATAAGCCTTTATAGCACTAGAGCTGGCTTGATATCTACCCTCTATGCTATTAGAATTTACTTCCCCATCAATAACTCCAAGTTATAATTTGCCACATTTCATCTAGGAAGTTCTCCTTTCCCATGATGTCTTGTCCTCTCTCCCGTCTTCCCTCTCTCTCCTTCCTCATGGTCTCCTACCTCCAATGCCAAGCCCAGAAACCAAAATACCCCACCCATCTCTCTTCTAGCAGCTATAGGCTATAGGCATCTTTATTCACCAATCAGGGATAACTTGGGAGACAAGGATACATAGGGTTGCGTGAGTCTACTGCAGATTCTCTAGTCCCTGGGGGCATTCAGACCTCGGGGGCCAATATTTAGCATTGTAATATATACAAACGACCAAACCTCAACAATAACTGCCTGATCTCTGCAGTAAGCACAGAAAATTCAACCCAGACAAGCACAAATGTAGCCACTAACTGCCTGCCCATGACCTGTTCTTTCTGTTTTCCTGGTAGAGCAAACTTTAGTCTGTGGAGTAAAAGCATCTAGTGGAACACCTGCTAGTTCTCCCCTCCCTGGTAGTCAGCAGTGACCAACACAGAATTCAGGAAACATCTTCAGTGAGAGCTGACTGGGCTGTACCCTTCTTGACTCAAGTTTCTTTCTTGTCCCTTTCTGAGCTCTACATTATTATGAGTTGACAGAGACTGTGTAGCTTGTGTTATATGCTTCATTCAAAAGAAATGCTCAAGAAAGAGAAAGCTCATTTTTCTCACAGCTTAAAACAGAGTCTTACATTTGCTTGTTGTGCTAATGGCCCATTTAAGGGAGCATTCAACGCATAACTGGGACATGTGAATGAGGTGTTGATGGGTTCCTGTGGCCTTGTAACTTACCCCAGGGCCCCGTCCTCTGGTGTCCTCACAACACAGTTACTTCTATAACAGTCAAAGTCGGATAGATGGATGCTTTCTCAAGCCACAAATACCCTCAAACCAAGTTTTCCAGATTCTTGAATCACTGTAGTCACTAGAAGTATAGTTAAACCAGTTTCTTGGTTTGTAAAGCTTTGTAAACAATGATGTGGCCATCAGATTTGTTTACAGTAAATTCGCTGGAAAGCTGAACGTGATGCCATTAATCTAAATTAGATATCAAAATATATTTCTTTTAGTTTTCCAAAGCAATTTCTTAACACTATGTAGTAAAAAAAAACTTTTCCTTTCTCATTACCAGTGTCGGGTTTTTCATCTTTCTCCAAGTGGCTCTCCAAAAGGATCACATCAAAAGTTAGCAAACAGCTTCAAACTCACAGCAACTGTATTTTCCAATATAGCTTGCTGATGTAGCAGAGAATGTTTTTTTCTGAACATAAAGTTGTATAATACATTAGAGCTAAATGAAATTTCAAACGACTTGTGATAAACCCTGAGAATGTAATGCTTTAAAATAGGAATGTCAGCAGGCTGCCTATTATGTAACATAATACTAGCATCGTGAGTTTAGATGGATGCGTTATGGGAGCAATGACAAAATGTCGTTGACATCCCTTTGCTATGAGGGAGCATGTAAAGGTGATTTTGAAGTATTTGACTGCAGAGGCATGTTGGGACATGGAGGGATGATTGTGGCCACAGTTCTGAAAATATTCAGAAGGCCCCCAGTTAGCTTCGGGCGAGGCAACTTCTTGCAGAAACCATTATTGAATTTTCAGAATGCCTCCTGCCTCGCCTTTCAGCAGAAGGTCTGATCATGTTGATCCTTTAAACCACAGGGAATGTCCTTAGAAAGTGAACTGGGGGAAGAGTTTCTTCAGTGACTGGGGCTTGTCTAACTGGGCCGGGGACAGCGGAGACTGGGCGGGAGAAGCTGGTGAAATGGAAAGGCAGAGCATGGTTCCACCGTGTGCACAGCTTCAGCCCGACGCTGGCTTTGTGTGTAGCACATCACGGTGTCTCTCAGAGCTGGGCACGTGGCAGACTAGTGGGAAAGGCACTTGGTGCATCATCCAGCTGAGGGCTTTGATCTGCCCCAAGTCTTCAATACACGCCCATCGATCGGTATTGGCTGGGAACTAATCCTTGGGAGGAAGGAGAGAGTGTTAGGTTTTTTTTTTCCTTTCCCCTTTGTTCATTTTAGGGAAGAGTTAAGAACACTACGTTGTGCCTTTGAAGAAGTTATGTGTGGGGTCAGCATCGATGCTGAAAGTGCTTTTCCTTTATGGGGGAAATGGGTTAGCCTACAGTAAGAGCTTTTGAGCAATCTCAGGATCTTGTCCTATACTTTTGGTACAGTCTCGTTACTGGGTCCCATCCAAGATTGTTGCCCACTTGTTATTGAAGGACTTCTAGAAATGAACAAAGCCTCAGGCACTTGGCACCCTGTTGACCACCACTGATATCCTCATCCTAGGCTTTCTGGGAAGAGTGTCTCAGCGTCTCAGAGCAACAGGACCCAGTGACCATGGTCCTTCAGTTACAAATGAGGCCTGGCAAGGAAAAGTGACCTAAAGGCCACATCAAGACACAGTGACACAAGCTGAGAGTAAAAGCAAAGTTCCCTGTGTGCAGGTCATGGAGACGGTGACGCCATCCACAAAACAACATTGCATTGTTCTAGAACGCTTCCCTTCTGGTCTCGTAATCAAGTTTTATCCAGTCATGGGAGGATAGTTCATTCTTTTCTGCAAATTCAAGTTGCCAGAAGCCACCTATCTCTCCTCAAAGTGTCAGTATTTATGATTTTTTTCCACTGTGGTCCCTCAGTTTCTCAGGAGTGATGTCTTCATCTCCTGTGCAGGAGACATCCAAGAGTTCCCTCCATCTCAGATTGAGAGTAAGAGAAGGGTCGAGGGTGAGAGGGCCTTGTTCCTGCCCAGACTTCCTTCCCAGCCTTTACCATAAAGCCTTCCCTCCACAGAGCCTCCATGTGGCTGAGCTTCAAGCCTGGTGGGTTCAGCTTTTCTGGAAAATAACTCATGCTTGTCTCACCAGGGATGGAAAGGATGGCTGGCTAGCTGCCTGTAGGGTAGATCTGAGACCTTCCTGGGGTTTAGGGCAGGGGGACCTCATGCTGCCTTCTCTGTATTCTTGATCCCTGAGCCTGCTTCCCAAGAATGTTAGCCCAGGTCTCAGCTATTTTCAGTGTATATTTCTCTAATCTTTCTTATCTAGCAGGCTCTGGAAGGAAGCAGAGCTCCCCCACGCCATCTTCTCACTGAGGAATAACCAACCGCGGTTGAGTGCGGTTCTTTGTTTGCTTGCTTGCTTGCTCCTTTATGAGATGTTAAGGATCCTAGCCTTCAGCAGTACAGGGAAAGAAGAAGTCTCAGCTCATATGTGCAAGGAGTTGCCATCCGTGAAGATCACAACATAAGCTCAGACACTGCCGCCAAGAGCCTTCAGAAAAGAAAACAACAACAACAAAAAGAATCAGCCCAGGTTTTGTGTTACTACCAAAAATTAACCTCACAGCATGGTTCACGATCATATTTATGAGCATGTTTTGAAAATGAAGCGTACTGCAGTGCAGTCCAAGGGTGAGAATTCGGGGTATTTTTTTTTCCTTTGGATCCCAGCATTCGCAGGTGGGAGCCACAGGCATCCCTGTGAGTGTTTGTGTTTTCAAATTCACTGAGCAGCAAGGGAAAGCTCTCCTCCGAGTGTGTTCACACTGGGAACAAATGTTTGCTAAGACTTAACGTATGGGGGAATGTTGTGGCTACACGTTTGCAGTAAAAGCATCCAAAGAAAAAAGAAAACTCTTCAAAATCCTAAGAATTAAAATTAAGTGAATTTACACATCTTATTTTGCCAAGAACTAGTTTTATTTTCATGAAAACAAATATATTAACTTGTCAGTAACTTTTCCCCAACACCTGATATATTTTTGTTACCACTACATTAGTCCTTGTGTAATTGTTACCAAAGGAATTCATCTAATACAGTGTTCAGAGTTGATGGTTGATTTACATAACTTTAGGCTATGATAGATGGGACAGTAAAATCTGTATATTTGCCTCTCCACAAGGAGTGAGGGGTTATTGATTGAGTCTTTATTTTGAGGCAACCTCAGTTCCACATTGAACTAACATAATGAGTACGGCAGTAACATGGACTTGAGTGTAAATCATTCTGTGCTCCTCCTTATTCGGGAGACATTACATGCTGGCTTTCTTACAGGTTTGGTTATGAATGCTCCGCCTCTTGGCACAGCTCTTAAGAGTGCCAAAGCCCTGTTTACCATTTCAGCTCCGTCATATCTACCTCATTCTGTGCTCAACTGATGGCTGCTTGCCTACTAATGAACCCTGGCCATGTTATGTATCCTCTACAGTCCTTTTAAAAAACATTTATTTATATTTACTTTATGTATATGAATGTTTTGCCTATATATTATATATAGATATATACATATATATATAGATATATGTAGATATGCATCATGTGCATGACTGGTGCCCACAGAAGCCAGAAGAGGGTGTCAGATACCTTGGAACTGGAATTACAGACAGTTGGAAGTGCCAGTGTGGGGGTGCTGGAGACTGACCCTGCCTCCTCTGCAAGAGCAGCCAGTGCTCTTTAGCACTGAGTCATCTGTCCCTCTACAGTCGGTTTGATTTCCTTCCTATCCTAAGTAGTTTTTTCATTTCAATGTACATCTCTATTTTGTCTATACATGCTTGAACAAAAAACAGGGACTGCAGATGGGGTCATGAGCACCATCTTTTGTACATATTTCTCTCTGGGACAATGACTCCGGGTTTAGAACCAAGAGAACCACATTTTCTTTTGTGTTTTGAGTTTGTCTTCTTGTCTGGACAAACTGATGGCTTAAGAACTATAGAAAAACCTAAAATGAGTTTTTGCGAGTTCTCTATAAAATAAAATATAAAGGATTTTGGTTTTGAGGCCTCTTTATACCCAGCCAAGGCTAAGAAAGAAAGACAGGGAGAGCTAAGCAGTATTTTTCTCTCTGTTCTAATCATTATCTAAGACGCCTGGCTTAACACCTCACCCACACACTCTCTATTGATCCGTCTCTCAGGCTTGTGCACAGGCATCTCATGATCTTCTAGTGAATCTCCTGCTTTTTAAATCGCCTTTGGCTTTAAATAGTTGGACTTAATGGTAGGGACCCTCAGCATCTTTTCCCCAAGGCCCTTTCCCATCACTCTGTCGGAGAGGAAAGCATTCTTAATTTCTCCCTCTGTGTTGATGATGGGAACAGCCAGCTGTAGGGTCGCTCGGTGCTGGCAGACCTGACTTCAGAGCTTGACTCCCCACACAGTGCAGCTCCTGTTCTGCAGTCTGGTGAACTGGGGCAGCAGAGAAGGCTAAAGGGTAATGAATTCCCCTAGGTGGCTAACTCTAAGAACTACATGCTAAGTGGATTCACAGCACAAACCCCTGTGTATTTGAGGGAAGATGGATGAGTTGGGGAGGGGTAGGCGCATACAGATACACAAACACAGCCATCTAAGGAGCTTTCCTGGGTGTTCTCAAAGCCACATGTAATTGCAGCTGCAGGATCTCCATGCTGTGTACGGTTCTTTGGAGCTTGGAGCATTCTTGCTCCGAGGGTGCCTTTCCCACTGTGCTTAGCACTACTGTACAATTACAGCTGGCCGTGTCAGCTCCCTTCCTGATCAAAGTCCAGATGATGTTTTCCAAATATCTCCATTCCAGACTTTTCAACCTAGAAGAGCAAAGGAATGAGGATGGAAAAGTCTAGTCTGGAAACCACATCAGAGGAATGAACGGTTATGAAAAAGGAAACTTGGCCCCGTTTAAACCTTGCTTAAAAGCAGCAAAATCATTGACATGTAGGGTCTTGATTGCACAGCTCAGGAGGAGGCCCCCCCTGTCTATGTTCCAATAAATGATTTTGGTGAATCTTAAAGGCAATGCCAGTGCTGTCTGCTAATCAAGGGCCAGAACCAGCCCACACACATCTGTCTCTCTCTCTCTTTCTCTCATGTTGCTTGTTATGAAAAAGGAAAAAATCCCTCAGCTTTTTAAATGAAGTCACTACCAGTATTGCAGAAAGCAAGAAGAAATGGAGGTGGGTCCCAGACAGTTTCATTGCCTATAAACCCTTTTCTATCTTTTACCCACAGTAGCTGTGATGAACTCCCCACCACACACACACACACACACACTAATTTTTAGACTTTAAAATATAACCATGTTTGTCTTGCCATATCACCTCTTAAAGAAAGAAATCTGTCTCCATTTAGCTTATTCCCTGAAGTAAATGGGACGAGGTGGGGGAGTGGGGCTACAGGTGTTTGCCATTCAGACCAGCCCCCATTGTCCTTGAGAACTAAAAACACAATTAACGGTATTGAACAATGACTATTGTACATACTGAATACTAGTTCTAAAATAGAAATAGTCACTATTATTGAGGGGAACTTGCTTTTGTAAGGGACACATTTCACAAGACCTATGGTAAAGATACTCAGTCCGTATTCTCATGTCATGTCCATAGTAAGTACTCTTTCTTGATGTCAGTAGAGGCTTAAATGAAATCAAGCATTTACCTAGGGAGTTTGTTTTGAAAGAAATTGCTTCAGAAAGGCATTTTGGAGCTGACCTATGCTTAACTAATCATGTGCAATTATTTGCCCATGTCCATGCTTTTGACAGTGTGATTCATTAGCTCAGACCTTGCTTTCCATCCCATGAAGAAACAGATGTGTTAGCTAAAGCCAAGAGTTTCTGTGCAAGCTCTGTTCTCAGTAGGAAAGTATGTTGGGATGCTTGCTTTTGTACAGTAGGGTGACTTTGACCTTTGCCTACATTTCTTGATGGATAATTACAATTACTGGTAAAGAACTGGGAGATGCTTCATCCAACCCCCACTGACTTCACTCTTGCACCTCTCAAGTCCCCATCAGACCTGAGACTGATGACTGCCAAGGGTTCCTGTTACTATGCTGCCCTCGCATCTGGATGCCAGTTTGTAGGAAACACACAGAGCTTTTGCTTCTGACTGCGTTTTAAAGTACTCTGTGGGTATGCACAGGAAAAGACTTTCAACTCAAGAGAAAACAGCCATGAGTGTGTGTGTGTGTTCGTTCCTTGCTTGTAACTGAACAAGCTAGCTCCCAGCAACAAACGCACACCTTTGACGTCTTGCTGGGGTTGTGTTTCAAGTAGCTAAACATGACATTTAGGAAATGTCAGCTGTGAATGACTTTTTAAAGAATGGTTATAAAGTCTGGTTGGATATTCCTACAATCTCAGACTTACAAGAACTTGACAAACAAGTTTCCCGTCGCCGACATCATCACAGACATAATAAAAGGCTGCCCCCTCCCTTTCCTGTGCTGGTAACCCTTTCTTTCATCTTTCTTTTTTTAAAAAACTGATTTTTTTAAATTGAGTATCTTCTTCATTTACATTGCCAATGTAAATTACCTTTCCCAATTTCCCCCTCCCAAAAGGCCCCTCCCCAAAGATTCCTTACCCCTTCTCCCAACCCCTGCCTCCATGTATATGCCCCTCTACCCAAAACATTCCCACCTCCCCCAACCCCCCACCCCTGTTTATTTCCCTTTATTGGGGCCTCTATTGAGCCTTTACCTGACCAAAGACCACTCTTCCCACTGATGCCCAACAAGGCCTTCCTCTGCCACATTTTTGGCCGGAACCATGTGTACCCCTTGGTTGATGGTTCAGTCCCTGGGAGTCTTGGGGTACCTGGGTGTCTGAAGTCGTTGTTCTTCCCATGGGGCCATATACCCCTTCAGCAACTCTGGACCACCCTCCAGATCCTCTGTTGCGGACTCCAAGCCCAGTCCAATAGTTGGTTGCTAGTTTCTGCCTCTGTGTTTGTAAGGCTCTGGCAGGGTCCCTCTGGAGACAGCCATGGCATGCTCCTTTTGGTACACGCTTCTTGTTGTAGTGTAGGGGTTTGGTGACTGTTTATAGGATGAATCCCCAGGTAGGGCAGTCACTGGGTGGCCTTTACTTCAGACTCTGCTCCACACATTGCCTCCCTTATTGCTCCTGTGAGTATTTTGTTCCCTTTCTCAGAGGAACCATAGCACCCTCACTTAAGTCCTCCTTCTTCTTGAGCTTTCTGTGCTGGGTGAATTGTAACTTGTTTATTTTGAGCTTTTGGACTAGCATCCACTTATTAGTGAATGCATACCATGTGCGTTCTTTTGTGACTGGGTTAACTCACTCAGGATGACACTTTGTAGTTCCATCCATTTGCCTAAGAATTTCATGAATGCATTGTTTTTCATAGCTGAGTAGTACTCCATTGTGTATATATACCACAGTCTCTGTATCTATTCCTCTGTTGAGGGACATCTGGGTTCTTTCCAGCTTCTGGCTATTATAAATAAGGCAGCAACGAACATAGTGGTGCATGTGTCCTTATTACATGTTGGAGCATCTTCTGGGTATATGCCCAGGAGTGGGATAGCTGGGTCCTTAGGTAGTGCTATGTCTAATTTTCTGAGGAATCGCCAAACTGATTTCCAGAGTGGTTTTACCAGCTTGCAATCCCACTAACAATGGAGAAGTGTTCCTCTTTCCCCACATCCTTTCCAGCATCTGCTGTCCCCTGAGTTTTTCATCTTAGCCATTCTGACTGGTGTAAGGTGGAATCTCAGTGTTGTTTTGATTTGCATTTCCCTGATAACTAAGGATGCTGAACATTTCTTTAGGTGCTTTAGAGCCATTTGAGTTTCCTCAGTTGAGAATTCCCTGTTTAGCTCTGTAACCCATTTTTAATAGGGTTATTTGATTCTCTGGAGACTAACTTCTTGAGTTCTTTGTATACATTGGATATTAGCCCTCTGTTGGATGTAGGGTTAGTAAAGATCTTTTCCCAATTTGTTGGTTGCCTTTTTGTCCTATTGACTCTGTTCTTTGCCTTACAGAAGCTTTGCAGTTTTATGAGGTCCCATTTGTCAATTCTTGTTCTTAGAGCATAAGCCATTGGCGTTCTGTTCAGAAACTTTTCCCCTGTGCTCAAGGTTTGTCCCCACTTTCTCCTCTATAAGCTTCAATGCATCTGATTTTATGTGTAGATCTTTGATCCACTTGGACTTGAGCTTTGTACAAGGAGATAAGAATGGGTCGATTTGTATTTTTCTGCATGCAGACCTCCAGTTGATCCAGCACTATTTGTTAAAAATGCTGTCTTTTTTTTCCACTGGATGTTTTTAGCTCCTTTGTCAAATATCAAGTGATCGTACATGTGTGGGTTCTTTTCTGGGTCTTCAATTCTATTCCATTGATCTTCCTGCCTGTCTGCATACCAATACCAAACAGTTTTTATCATTATCGCTCTATAGTAGAGCTTGAGGTTAGGGGTGGTGATTCCCCCAGAAGATCTTTTGTTGTGGACAATAGTTTTTGCTATCCTGGGTTTTTTGTTATTCCAGATGAATTTGAGAATTGCTCTTTCTTGATCTATGAAGAATTGTAATTAGGTGTGACCCTGACAAAGCAAGTGGAGGGTCTATATGACAAGAACTTTAAGCCTCTGAAGAAAGAAATCGAAGAAAGTCTCAGAAGATGGAAAGATCTCCCATGTTCATGGATTAGAAGGATCAATATAGTAAAAATGCCCATCTTGCCAAAAGCAATTCAATTACATATTCAATTACATATTCAATGCAATCTCCATCAAAATTCTTTCATGTTTCTTGTCTCCCTTTCCACTTATCCCTGTGGCAACCCTCCACTTCCAGCCCCTGAGTTCTGCTGCACAAACTCTTGTGGGGAAAGTTGGCCTTTCTTGGAAAACCATGGATTCTGAGGTTAGAAAATAGCTATGGAAAGCAGACATAGTTAAAGGGTGACCCCAGGAATAGGTCCTAGGTAAGGCCATGTATGGACTGCCAGGACTGTCTCTTTTCCTAACATGTTGTAACTCTTTTGGACTTAAAAATAGCTTTCTATAAAAACCAGGTGTTCATGATAGAGAAAAAGAAACAAATCCCCTTTCATTGAGGTGTTCACATGCATTAGGTCATGCTAAAGACCACACCTACACACACACAGACACATGCCTGACCACATACCAGTACCTAGGTTCAGCAGTTTATAGGTTCATTGTTTATTAAAGATTTTTACACGCGCACTTGATCACTTGAGTTACTTTACAAATGATGAAACCAGTGCTCAGAGAATTAGAAATATGCAAGTTGCTAAAGCAAGCCTGGGCGCTCTAGCCTTAAATCCTGAACTGTGTCTGCTTCAGTTCTGCACTGCATTGTGCAGCCCTTCTGCCTCTTCAAACTGAAAAGTCGACATGCTTGCAGATGACTGTCAAACACAATGTAACTCAGGGATTCTCAAGCCATCTCCAGCTTTAATGTTTGGCTATTTTACAAGATCCTTGTATATGAAACACTGGAAACTGGACGAGTCTTGGTCAGAGTTCTTTCTTTCTTTATTTCCAGTTCTTTAGACTGAGACTGTTGTATGAACCTGTACAACACACTAAAACTTGTCTATTAAGACTTCTCACCATAGGGCTGAGGAGATGGCTCAGTTAAGAGTACTTGTTGTACAAGCACAGGAGCTGGAGTTGAGACCCAAGCACCCACTTAAAAGCTGAACATAGTTGTCAGTGCCTGTGAATCCAGCACGGGAGGGCAGTGGTGGGAAGACTGGCACCGGTGGTCGGGGGAGCTCCCCAGCCAGCTAGCCTAGCCAAAGCAGTAAGCTTCAGTGTGTGCATGGGAATGCTATCCCACACATGTGGACACACATTGCTGCACACATACCTAACACACACACACACACACACACACACACACACACACGAGTGTTCCTATTTTATATTCCTATTTACAGACTGACTTAAGCCCACACTAAGAGTGTATTTATGCCTATGATTTTGAATGACTCACCCAGTATATTCTTGGTAAGTGAGCATTTTATCTATAATGTTTCATTGGAGTTCCATACCAAAAAGCAAAGCTCATTTAATATCCACGCACGCGCGAGGCAGCCTTTCTGATGAGAGGCTAGGTAGGGAGTTCTGAAGGTGCGAATGCATGGCAAAGCCCACCGTGCACGCGCACTACACGGGTCTGTCTAAGGAGCGGTGACCGCATCACACGCTGCCCTGCAGACAGCGAACAAGTGATGGCAACATCAGAGCAGCTTTCCATAAATCCAGAAGTAAAAATGGTTTCCAAAAAAAAACAGGTGTTAAGAATTACATGTTTTTTAACCTTAGAAAGAGGGGGAAAGAAAACCGAATGATTACTAACATTATCTGTTTTCCCTCCCAAAGTACAGAAACTGTTTCTGTTCTCTGAGGCTATGATGTCATGCTCTGAATAAGATAAAGTGAAGAAAATGGAATTATACAAACGAATGATAAACTGTTATCAACTTACTTAATAGAAATAAAAATCTGAAGACCGCTTGATAAAGAACTTACAGAACCTTAATAATTGTGGAATTATCATTGTCTAGGATGTAGAAGAATTTTGCTATGATAAAACTATTCCCTCATGCCCACCTTCACAGATGCCTAACTTCATGAGTTTCATCCTAACCTTGGTTTGGGCTGTTCTCAGCCATGTACTCCTCCGGCTGACCCGCCTCTCTGGAGAGACCACTGCAGCCCAAATGGTGCTTCTTAACAGTAGCAGTGGGGCCAAGGTGTGGGCTGTGCTGCAGTCTGTCACATAACCGGCCTGCTAAGAGAACGACTGAAAAGTAAAGCCACGCCCACCATCATTAAATCTGCCCTGCCACTTGAACACTGGCAGGAGTTTGGCGGTTCAGGCCCACAGCTCTGCCTGTCACTGTCTTTGGTGGCAGAAGTTACAAACACCAATGATTTCTGCCTGGGGGCGGGGGGTGTGGCAATAGTGAAAAGAAAGCAATTATTCGCATCATGTGATTTTTGTTATTCTTGTCAAATGCCTGTTTTCTTAGTTGAAACAAGGTTTGAAAAGACAACCCAGGATCAAATCCCCCTCTCTGCGCTTCAGCTCTTCCTGGCTAGGGTAGAGCACAGTTGTGTTTTATGTGGCGAGAACAAAAAAAGCTGCTCTCATTTCACATCGTCTGAATATGGCAACTAGGTTTAGACCAGTTTACATATCAGCAGACCGTCTGAATACTCTCTGTGAAACGGCACTGGGGTGTGAAGTCTCCGCGGTTATTTTAGAGCACGGGCGTACGCCTCCTGGTATATTGGAGATGTCATCCTGAGAGATGACAAGGTTAATCCATTTGTAGCTAGAGGCACCCAGACACAGTTGCCTCGCCACTGACACAGAAACAACCCTGGCCTCATGTGGAGCAGTGTTGCTGTCAGTAGCCAAGCACTCCTGTGACACTCGTGTCTCTCGTGAGCCGGCTAAGCGAATGAACGGAGTGGTCCGGATTAAATCATATTTGCCTCAAAGCAAAATGCTGGCGATAGCCTGCAGGCCAGACGGCAGGTGTATTTTCTGCAGAACTCTATTTGGAAAGTAAGCTTTGGTCAGATGGAGACCATTTGCAGAATGAGTCACTGAAGAATCTAGCACACAGCATTCAAACACTGAAGTGTACAGGCCCAGGCCCATCATGTAACTGTACATACAGTCAGCCTCTCGATGGGAAGACCTGGGTTTCTTTACCTGCAGCACTCTTACTACCTAACCTCTCAGTCCAGCTCATCTTCACCCAGTCAATTACCCCACAGATAAACCTCAAACCTGAAAGTACTATGAAGGTCACATACAGGAGAAATCTGACTGAAGTGGCTCACAGATTTCCTCCTGGTCTTTATCTGGTAGGTGATTAGAATATTTGTTTACATTCAGAGACCCAGCACGTATTCACAGCACACACACAAAGGGATCGTCCCGACCCCTGCTTTCAATGCAGAACAACGTCGAAATGGCTTCTTCTAGCAAACTTTGAAGATGATGTGTCCCATCTCCTGTATTAAAGACTTGGTCTTTGGAGGGTAGGGCAGACTCCAGGCTTTTAAGTAGGGACAAAGACACATCAGCTCATACTGAATTTACTTATCTGAGAAAACTAAGAAACTTCCAGAAATTTGGCAAAGGGGTCAGAATTGCCTGGCATCTGAGACAGCCTCTCCCTTCCTCCGTGGCTGGCTGCAGACCCTTGTGTTCTGTCAGTGGATTCCCATGCTCACACTTTCTTCATCACTTGCTGCTTTATCTAGTACACTTTTGAGTCACTCTAATCAAAAACAAACCCTTCTCTCCACAATGCGCATTGATTTCCATCTGATCTTTAAAAAATATTGACCCGATTTTGCTTTTAACTTTAAATGTCCAGTGAATCCCTATTGTCCTAGAGCAAAACCAAACCAAGATTTCTCTGTTTCAGTTTCGCTCTACGGGATGAAACCAACCTCTGCTCCCTTCCGATCACCGACTTTGTGACCTGCTATTCTCCAGCATGTTAGTGGTCATGGCAGTGTGGCGGAAGCCAGGCTCCAGGCTCCGTCCCGGCTCTGTCCACGGGTCTGCTCTTGAACAAGGTCTTTCAAAATGGCCTCCACTGGAACACACTCCTCCCTCTTTCCTTCTGTCTCTGCAAGCCCCACCCAGCCAGCTGTTACTGACTCTGCGCTGCATTCTAGTTCAAACAGCGCATCTGCCACTCAAGTGGGAGCTGCTTAAGCATACGCAGGGATGGGCTCAAGGCGTGGCTTTGGCCTGATGCCCCCTCAGTGCCTTTCTGGACTGTGATCCTTCAGAAGTTCTGCTCTCAGCTTCTATAGCACATTTATAGTTTGGACCAGTGGCCTCCAGCATAGAGTGTAAGAAAATCAGTGGGCTGCCACAAGAGTACACCAGCACGTACATTGACACTTTTCAATTTCTATTTGAATAGTCCTATAAAGTATGGTGTGTTCGTACTGAAATATGTATTTGACATTTATAAATAACATGTCCATAGTGGGCCCCCCATTCTGTGGATTTTAACCAACTGTGGATCAAAAATACCCAGAGGGAAAAAAGCCTGCTTAAATCATATACATTTCTTTTTCTTTTGGTCTTATTCTCTAAATAATACAGTGTAATAATGGTCTACATAGCATCTATGTCTGTTATGTGGTATAGCTAATCTAGATGATTTAATGTGTATCAAAAACTCAATATCTTATATGCAAATACCATATCATTTTATATAAGGAACTTGAGAATTCATGGATTTTGATGTCTTGGAATGACTAACTCACTGATACTAAATTACTGAGTGATTCTCTCTCTCTCTCTCTCTCTCTCTCTCTCTCTCTCTCTCTCTCTCTCTCGTGTGTGTGTGTGTGTGTGTGTGTGTGTGTGTGTTCTATGTGTAAGCTCTATAATTAGTGGACTGAATGATCAAATGTCATTCAGTTTCATGTCAGAGCCTCCATGTCAGAAAAGTTTCATTGGAGTTTCAAGGAGTCCCACCCCATCCATTAATCAGAAATACTTAGCGATGTCCCACGGTGCTCCACACAGGTGCTCCACACAGCACCGAGATGGAGAGAGCAGGCAGGAGGAGGCTGAAGCCCCAGCTTTGTACCTGGCAGATGCTTTACTCAGAGCAGGGTGTTCCTAAAGTTCCTTCTCAGAGGGAGACGTCCGCACCTCTATCCCTCCTCCTAAGTCCCAACAATAAACTAAGGCATCAAGCTCTTTCAGGGGAACGGACGATGAGTCTACCTAAGCTCTTTCAGGGGAACCGATGAGTTTATTGAATGAACTTCCTTACAAAGCAGAGGTGAGGGGTTACTTACAGGAGCGTGGGTGTACCTCCCCTAAAAGGCCACACCTACAAAAACCCATCATGGATGGGGGATTTCCAGTAGGAGCGGATGAACAAAGTCTCCTCCCCAGTCCTTTGCAGCCTACACGCTGTAGCCTTTCCGCCAGGCCCTGTGCTGTTCAGGGTTAAGCTCAACCAGATGTGGACAATTAGGAAGCCCAGGTGAGACATTCTATCACAAGATAGTTCTGCTTCATCAAAACATCGGCGGCAGTTGCTTGGTTTAGAGAGCAGTCATGTGCAACATGGGGCCAGGAAGATTTGCAAATTCTTTACCATTGCGCTGGGCAGATGAGTCATGGACAAGGAGGGCAGTCACACCCCCCTTCTACTTCTTTGTCCCTAACCAGGTTCAGAGCCTGTACCCCCAAACTACTTTAAAGCCAAGAACAAGCGAGACAGGCTCAGGTTTTGCTGTCAAAGTAAGAGGAGATTTAGTGGAGCATGTCCGGTTTATCTTTTCAAACATACCAATGAATTCAGCAGGAGGAATGGGTAGCAGAGTGCAGCAGTGTCCCGGTGATGTGCTTTCTTTCCTAGTAAGTAATCCTGCACTGCTTAGCTTTTATTGCATTCTAATACTGTTTTCTGGAGTTTCAAATATATCTGCCCCAAACAATTGACACTATTTCTTTTTTCAGAAGAACTAACAAGATGCACAAAATCCAGGGTTAGAACCAACAGACTTGTGTTCAGTGAAAATATATCCATTCCGAAGCCTGAGATTCCTGCTATTTGTTGCGCGCGCGCGCGTGTGTGTGTGTGTGTGTGTGTGTGTGTGTGTGTATGCACATGAGCACATGTTTGCATGCCCATGCACACTTCTGCCTATATGTATGTATGTCTCTAATATGGCATAGCTGTTAATCATTATCTGAACACACATGTTCTGAAGCCCCATCCCTATCTCCTACCCCATCCCGGCCCCTGTATACACATCTAGACACAAATATGAGCATACTGTACCCGCCATTACACTCTGCAGACTCTGGCACAGTGTAGAAAGCACATGGAAACCTTGTTTCCTATAGTAACTAGTAAGCAAAAGCAGATGCAGTGGGGGAAAGAGGAATGGGTTAAGAGGAGGATGGACTGGGGAGGACATCTCTAAAGCAAGAATTCCAGGCCCCGACGTGAAAAAGCTTTCCTGAGGTCACCTGCCCTCTCAGGAAAGAGCTCTACTGTTGTGGAAAATGAAAATCTATCCAGTTAAAAATATCTACAGAGAAAGACTCAATAGCTGAAGCAATAGAGTATGGGGTCAGACAACTTACTCAGTGTTTCACCGTTTCCTTTCCACTGTGGAAGAGATGGTTCACCACCACACTTTGTCACTTTGTCCAGAATAGGAATCTCCTCTTCATGACCCAGCAAGCCAGTCCTCTGACTGTTAGGGGATATACATTCTCTGTATTGTCCCTGATTTCACACCCTGATTTCACGGTGGAAATTAAATACAAGGATTACTTAATGTTTTCCCTGGGTCTCTGTATATTTATCTGAAAGATTTAGCTTTTCAAAAGACTCTGATGGCAATTCAAAAATCAGTTCCTTGCCTTTCCATATAATCTCTTCAGAGTGTCAGGATGCGTCTATACAGACATTGAGAGCATCCAGCCTTATCCAAAGGCTCATGAATGCTGGAAATCCAGGTGAGCTGGTGTGGGAAATTTTCAAGTTAAATATTGCTTGGGGTATTGATTTGGTTGCTGTAACAGAAGATCAGAGAGACAAACTTTGGTCTAAAAACAAGTGAGCCAGTCTCTCTATAGTGTAATAGGCCAGACTCTCTGATGGGGAAAGCCCCACAGCAATGGGGCTCAGACTTATAGTTTTGTCAGCTGCTGCCCTCACTTTCTGGCTTCCATTTCAAGACCTTGCCTCACACCACTGCAGGGGAAGCCCTGGAGAAAGAGGGCTGCTCTTCTAAAGGTCCTGGAGCCCTGCAGCTCATGTCTGCTCATATTCCCTTCATCATCACAGGCTGCCTGCCCTGTGGGGTTGCATGGGGATTGGGAACTATGGTTTTGACCTGGGTGATGCCTTCTAGTTGTTGATGAGCAAAACCAGATTCTATTCCATGGAGAAAAGAAAAGAGGGATAGAGAGAGTACGGGGCGAGGAGGAAAGGAGACACTGGAGACCCAGGCCTCTGCATAGAAGGCAAGAATAGATATTGGGACAACAGGTCACTCTGCCTCCAGCTTTGCTGGGCTGGGCTGCGAAGCATGCTTTGACCCCAAGTTCAGCGAAGGGACTTAAAAAAAACAGAACAGAAAATGCCTTAGGATCTAAAGTAGGAGAAAAATCTTCCTGTGCAGTAGGAGTTTGGCACTGCAAATTTGTGTGTCTCGGGTCTCTACACTGGTGATAAGATAACCTCTTTCCCATTGAGAGACAGAGAGGCAGAGAGAGAGAGAGAGAGAGAGAGAGAGATGGGATCTAGGTTAGTCCCCCTGAAGAGTGCTTGAGTGTAAGAGTAAGAATCCAAGTTCAAGCCCCAGCACCCCGCATGTGAAAACCAGTCAAGGCAGTGTGAGTTTTTAATCCCAGTGATGGGGAGATGGAGGCAGAATTCCTGAGGCTTACTGGCCAGCCGGCCTAGCTAGTGAGCCCCAGGTCCCAGCAAAAGACTCTTTGTGGACCTGGATTTTCAAAACCTACTTTCAATAAGAGTTCTTAAATGATTTAACCTCCATTCTGGCCATATGGTAATGGAAAAGGAAGGTTATTAAGGTATAGGGGAAGTGGACCTGTTTAGAAATAGTTCTTTGGAGCACATCCAATCTGTGTTGTCAGGTTATACACCAGCAGGCCAGTTCAGTAGTGTCAGGATAGCAAACATGTCAGCAGCAGTGCCATGACCCAGCAGAAACAGCCAGGCCTCAGCCGAATTGACAGGAGTCAGCAGGGGCGACGGGGACCAGCAGGGATGCCAGAAGTCCTTGGCTGTGCCTCTCTCAATGAAGTGAAGATCAGCGAAGACAAAGACGTTAGGCCAACAAGCATCACAAAGCCAGCTACGCAAGCCCCATCACTGTCCATTGAGTCTATTTATCCTCCCTCCAAACACCACGTGTCCTCCCTTGGGTCTTTCCTCAGCCAAACACAATGCGAGTTTGTCTTAGCAAAACCCCACGTGAGTCTCTATCAGCTGATGTCCTGCCAATCGGCCCGAGTCCACAGATGTGTCAAGAAGCCACCAGAACACCACCAGAAGTTTTTTGGTGTGTTTCTTTCTATGAAGTCACAAGAAACGATGACTATTAAGGAATGGCAAGGCGTACCAATGCCATCCAGTGTGTACACCATCTGTGGGGTCATATTTATATCCCTACTTAACATCACTCATCCTCTCACCCGGGTCTGATTTAGCAAAGCACCCTTTCATCTGTGTCTGCTTCAGGAAGACACTCCTTACATGTCTGCCCCAGCAAAACATTATCTAGCACAACTGACTTCCAAAGAGCCTGTAAGCTTCTGCTTCAACCTTGTCTTGAACCAAGAAACAAATAATTTTAAAAGAAAAGGGAGGGGGATGGCTCCGGAGAAATGATCCTTGATGTTGATATCCATTGGCGCATAGGCGTGCGCATGTGCACACAGGGGTAGGGAGGGGCAGGGGGATTCCCACAGGTACCTATTACTACTGTACAGATAGATAAAAATAAAGTTTTCAGGTGCCATTTTTAGACTCACTAAATTCTGTTTAAAGCTAAGGTCCCCTCTTCATGTGCGATTCCAGGCCACACCGACCTTGCTGTCCCTTGTCCCATGTCCTCCTCCAGAGGACTCCACTTCTGTGAAAGGAACAGTAAAATAGACTTGAGACTTGTCATGATCATGATTAAGCTTCCAGTGCTGGTGAATGAAAAACTTGTGGGAAAAAATTGTGCTACTACTCCTCACACCATATTGTGAAATGTGCATCTCTTTAAGAAATGTCTGCTCCAGGAAAATAACCCTAAAAAGACACTCTGCTTCCTCCGGTGCTGTACAGACTCCATCTGGGACCTGCGTTTGTTTAGCCGAGCACTTTTCCTCGTTAGTGTCTGCATCCATGGTCTTCAGTTATTTCTCTGCTTCTCGTCTCACCCAGACAAGACCAACCTGGATTTTCATAGTCAGGCTGATTTGTATCTGTTGAAGCTGCCGGAAGCAAAAATCTGATGTTGCCCCTAACTTTCGTTATTAGGAAAAGCAATAAAGGCAGGATGTAATTGGATCAAGAATATCTGTGATTTTAGCTAGGAACAAAAAGTTAATATATAGCTCTACCTTCATTATCAAGTTAATTTCAGACTCTAAGAGGTATTAAAAGTTACATGTACAAGTGTGATTCTGAGCTGGTCACTTACGTGATATACAAATGCTAGCATTTTTTGAGCACTGTAGAAATAATCTAATAGTGGCTGCTCACTGGAGCTCAGTGGTTAATACCGACCTTTTCTTCCCCAGGTCCTGTGGTCAGCGCTGAAAGCCCTGGTCAGTCCCACTGCAAGTGCATGGCTGGAACACAGGAACCCGGAGCTTCGGCAAGCAAGTAAACAATCTCCTCTCACTTTGGTGTACTGTTCTGTTCTGGTAGATGATGTATCCTGAACAGGAGTGATATTGTCCCCGGGGAAATAAAAAACTGGTGGGGAGTAGAAAACTCCGCCATTGTGATTAACGTTAGAGAGAGAGAGTCAGAAATGCAAAGTGATAGGTTTGGAAAGGAGAAGAAAGATGGGGGCAGAAGCTGAGGGCAGAAGCTGAGGGCAGTGGCAGTCTTGAACGCAGAAAAACTATGGTTCCTTAGGGAAGGAACTGTATGCTTCTGGCTGTTAGAACTGAGAGGTGTTTTGTACCAAGTTTATACTGATTTGTTACAGCTTCCCTAGGGCATGCACATACCCAGGTCTCTGTTCTGCTCTGTGCAACCAGACTGATTCACATCTCCAGTGTGTTGTGGACATGAGGCAGAGTAGCTTACAGAAGCGCTGGCAGAGAGTGAGGTGTTCCTGTGTGCACGGTCTGAGTATGAGCACACTTAGCCCACGTCTGGGTTGCAGGTTGTGTCAGTGCACTAGTTAGCTCTTATATTGGCCTTGACACTTCAAAGGAACTTGTCAGATCTCTCCTCAGATTCATCTTCTGTTGATGTTGTAATTCAGCTCCCAGAATACATTTTTCTGGAAAGTTCCTTCTGATGCCTCCCAAGTACTTTTGTAAATGTGTTCTCAAAGCAATTGTCCTTTTCCAGTTGCAGAAGTTTCTGGCAATGTGTTGGAGTGTGTGGAGAGGTTGAGGAGGGATGCAGTGGAAGTGGGAAGAATTAGTCTGTAAGAACCCTGGTAAGGGAGCAGGGTTTCCGGCGGAGGCCGCCCTTCCAGAGCAGTAGTTTCTAAGCCAAGACTTGGCTGACTAGGAAGAACAAACCATGAAGTTTTCTCTTAACTAACGGGAAG
Organism: Apodemus sylvaticus; assembly: GCF_947179515.1. Taxonomy (NCBI): domain Eukaryota; kingdom Metazoa; phylum Chordata; class Mammalia; order Rodentia; family Muridae; genus Apodemus; species Apodemus sylvaticus. Next base: position 55,332,494 of record NC_067480.1, on the reverse strand, counting down.
TTTTTGTGAGTGTATGTAACTCAGTATAAAAAAAGAAATGTTTCATTGACTTACCTGTGGCCAGTGATGTCTTTGGCAGAAAACCTGGGGCGATTGAGCTGAAAGTCCCAGTACTGTCTCCGCTGAGTCACAGTTACACAACTTTGCACCATCAGAAAAGAAGCCAGCACTACGGGCTTTCTACTGCCCTAATGCTAATACTGTGTGAGTTTCCATGCCATCTTCTAAACTCTGCAATGTGAAACAGTGGGAGATAGGACTTCCCCTCTCTGAAGGCAAGAAATAAGGGCTCATGGAAGGTCCCAATGCAGGCCAGGCTGGAGCAGCGGTACAGCAGTGTGCGGAGTCTCTGCTGACCAACAGCCTGTGCAGAACCTTCCAGTTCAAAGGCAAGTGTTGAACAGTCCTCCGTACACCAGACTCTCTGAGCTCAGATGTGTCTAGACTGTACAGTGCTAGAACAAACAGAAATTTTATTGGCTCCGGAGGACCCTGCTAAACCACTCCTGGGCATATAACCAGAGGATTCCCCAGCATGCAATAAGGACAAATGCTCCACTATGTTCATAGCAGCCCTATTTATAATATCCAGAAGCTAGAAAGAACCCAGATGTCCCTCAATGGAGGAATGGGTAAAGAAAATGTGTTATATTTATACAATGGAATACTATTCAGCAATTAAAAACAATGATTTCATGAAATTTTTAGGCAAATGGTTGGAACTGGAAAATATCATCCTAAGTGAGGTAACCCAATCACAAAAGAATACACATGGAATGCAATCTCTGATAAGTGGATATTAATTAGTCCAGAATCTCTGAATACTCAAGACACAATTAGCATATCAAATGACTCCCCTGAAGAAGGAAGGAGAGGGTCCTGATCCTTGAAAGGCTTGATCCAGCATTGTAGGGGAGCACCAGGACAGAGAAATGGGAGGGGGTGATTGGGGAATGGGCGGAGAGAAGAGGGCTTATGGGATATACGGGGAGGGGGGAACTGGGAAAGGGGAAAGCATTTGGAATGTAAAAAAAGATTAAAAAAAAAGAATTAAAAAAAAAGAAACTTTATTGGCTAACCTTAGAGAATTTGTCCCTTCTCCTTTGTCACCATATCCCACTCACTGGCCAAGTCAATGCCCAGCTTAGACCTGGCGGCCACCCAGGAGCTCTCCCTGGTCTCCTAGGCTTGCCTCTGTGTGTACTTCCACTCCAAGTGCTCTAAGAAAGCATCGCGCTTCCTCCGTGGGTTCTGTGCCCTGCCTCGTGATCCTCACCGCCATTTGCTAAGGTCTGTACCCTGCTCATTTTCCTTCATCTAGTTCTTAGCACAGGCTTGCCTTTGGGGAGATGCTTACTAAAATCTCCCTGAATGAGTAAGTCAGGAACAGAAGACCGAGGCTCAGCCCCTGGCTCTGTTACTTGCCCCCTATCTCACTGGGTGATTTTTTTTTAATAGCTTCCTTAACTGAGACACTTGGGATCCAAGTTTTCTCATTTGTAAAGAGAAAAGTTTGAGAAGGGCCCAAAATTCTTTTCAGGAAATATTGAAATGCTAATATTATAATATTGAAATGCTAATATTATAAATAAAATACGAAATACTAATGTTGCTCATTACCTGTCCAGACTCATAAGTCAAAGGTTATCTCCTACAAACTATAAATTGGAAGCAGTGTTACAGATTCTATTTCTCTAGCATGAACTGATTCTTCCACTCCACCTACTCGTCGCCATTGACAGTCAGCAGACCCGCACCTAGTTATGGGTTTATTATTCTGTCCTGGGCCCACAACTTTCTTTCCTACAAGATACTCTCTACATTTTACTAACAGGAAGCAGCTGAGCAAAGTGATGCTTTCTGCTAGTCCACTTGTAGTATGAATGTTTACCTTTATTATTAATATTTGTCAAAGCAAGCTAATGAGAGCTTTTTCTACACTGATTTCTCAGGTGATATAATTCAACAAACTATGATATAAGAACAATGTTCAAAAAAAATCGGCAAATATTAGCCATGCATGAACCTGCATTAGTAATACACATAATTGACTATGTGGAATAGTTGCTATGGAGATAGAATGAAAAAAAGCTTACCGTTAACTTAATAGTAGCGAACATGTGACTGTCAGTTGTAAAGTCACAGTGGCTCAACACATGATGTCTACTAACTCCAGAGCAGAGGAGTCTGTCAGTCTACACACTTTTTTCCCAAGACAAGGTTTCTCTGTGTAACCCTGGCTGTCCTGGAACTCACTCTGTAGACCAGGCTGGCCTCGAACTCAGAAATCTGCCTGCCTCTGCCTCCCAAATGCTGAGATTAAAGGCGTGCACCACCACCACCCACCTCTGTCTAAAAGACTGGATTTGAATCTCACATTTTAGGGCTTGTTCTCTCTGGCAGTCCTAAAGATATTACCCTAAGAAACAGAATCTTACCATGTTCTTCTCACTACTAAACTAAATACACTTAGCTGTTTCATTAATACTCTACATATAATTAATTAAAGACGTAATTGGCCAAGAATTCTTAAAAGGTATAATTAATTTGTCTTAAAATTTGCCCTGTATTTTGTGTCAGTTGTGACAAATTAAAGAGTTCAAAATTAATTCAAGTTAATTCAAAAATTAACTGAAATTAATTTTTTTTAATCTTAGTGCAAAGTCTTTCGTTTTTGAAGCATGCTGTCACTGTGTGTGCAGGCTGGCCTTGAACTCCTGGACTTGGCTGTTCCATTTGCTTCATCCTCCTCGCTAGCCAGAAATGCACACAGACACACGCTGCCGTAACAAGCTATCTTACTGCAAAATCTCAGTATTTTTGAAACCATAATATTGGAAGATAAAACAGTAGTGTTCTAATAAACTCACTACAAATAAAACTTAGTTTATATTTAATTAAATGTTTTTTTGTCACCTCCTGCAGAATTGCTTTTATCTTTGGACAAAACTCTGTTGGCACAGCTACTATGCTAATAAGAAGTGATTCGGGGGCCCCTCCCCCATTGCTTTGTGATATGCTGTTTGTTTAGTCGAAATGCTGTCTGACCCTGCTGACTCAGCGAAGCATACTTCCGGGTCAGAGACTGTGGCCTCGAGCAGACAGAGCACATTCTGTTAACAGCACATCCAAGGAAACAGTAAAGACACATGGATTTATTGTTTTTCTGCAATCAAATCACAACCAATAAAAAATGATTTGATGACTCAGGTACTTGGTAGAAAACCCTTGGTGAAGAGCTATACCTTCCAAGGAATCGAGAGCTTAGCTTTGCCTTTATCTCATATCGAAAAGAGACTGTAGCAACCTGTGAAGGGGGTTTGCACTTGGTTATAGGTCAATTCCTAAAAGTAGGTTAAGGGACTTAAGAAAGTAATGATCACATTTATGTGTCCTAAGCCGCAAAGGGTATTCCTTTCTTTATTTTATTTTATTTTATTTTATTTTATTTTATTTTATTTTATTTTATTTTATTTTATTTTATTTTATTTTATTTTATTTTGACATGAGGTCTCCTGTAGGTCAGGCTCGCATTGAACTCTATGTAATGGAGGCTGCCCTGGAATCCTGAAGGTCTTGTCTCCCCTGGGTGCTAGGATAACAGAGGATAGGATGCCTGGCTGCTGCTTTCTATGATGCTACATATAGAAATGTACACTTAGGGCTCTGATCCTCAAAGGTAATAGCAGCATCAATGATCTACAGAATGATATTGCAAATTTGGCTATATTCTTTCAAAATGTTACTTATTTCAATTATTCAAGTAAATGATTTTTAACTGATGGGGTGATGAGGGATGTGAGTTAGGAATAATGTGTCTTTTCCTAGTAACTCTGAATTCTGAATTCACTATACTTAGTCTGATATTTGAAATACATAGCAAAACTATTGCCATTATGAAAACATCAAGAAAACTGGATTTAACTAATCTCCATTGAAATACAAGGTCATTTGATGGTTTGTGATAGACCAAAGAGAAGGCACTGAACAAGTGTAGCGGGTTGTTCACGAGGAACAGTGATTGACACCTGCCTGGAGAGATGAGGACACAGAAGCCAAGGGACACAGACTTGTTGAAATAAAAAGGAAGATGAGATCACCATGCCCAGAACCACCTTTCATGCTTAGTAAACACTTAATAAGGGGTTTTGAGTGAATAAATGAACTTTAAACTCTTCAGCCTATGAAGCATTGGAAAATTTACTTTTTTATATAGCATACAAAAATGGCACCGGGGTAATAAGTCAGAGTAATGGAAGACGTAAGTTGCCTGGACACCTGCTCCAAGTCTTCTTCCTGTTTAAATGAAAACAGGGTCCCAGATACCAATTTGCCTCTCTGACATTTTCATCTCTAGGAAAGGAAAGGAAATGAAGGGAGCTGCTATTTGGATCTAATTTTAACCAAGAAGAGATTGGCTGGTAGAGGAAGTTTTATCCATTTATTCAATATATGCGTGCTGGGTGTCTGACAGTCAGTTTAGCTTTTAGCTTTTGTGATAACCATGAAGCAGATGATGGATATAGCCCAAGTGTTTCAGGGAAGCGGGAGATAGGCTCTTAGAGCTTCAGAGGCTAAGAGAGAGATAGACACTCAGGCCCTAATATTCAGATTAGACCCTTCTGTACCGCCTGGAGCTTCCTCAACTGTGCCCTGACAAATCCATCTGTGCAGCTTGCAGCTGCCCTTGTTCCCATCCTGTCCGCTGCAGAACTTTAAGCTTCAAATGGCAACACTGTATTTATTACCAGTTTTTTGCAATCCTTGAAAAATGCAACAGGAAGTGTAGCATAAACCCTTAAGTTATATAGATAGAAAACCAATCAAGAAACAACAATGAGCCTTTGACGCTATAAACATGAGATCTGATCCCAGTCATCAGAGGTGACCCATACTCTCACATTCGTGTGCATGCGAAGAGTCTGGCATTCCACAATTCTTTGAATGAGCAGAATTCAAACTGTGATCATTTAAAGAAGAAGCAGCAAGATGGCCACAAATGGCACAGTTGTGTTAACTCACAACCAAAGATGTAAATCCTTTAAAGATGTGTGCAAGGCAAATAGATACCACAGAGACAGCAGATTCCCTCAGAATACCATCAGGAGACCTACGAGATCCGGCTGTGCCAAGATATGTAAGAAATTCTAAAACAATAATAGAACTTCAAAATCTGGCTAGGAACTATCTAGGAGGAAATGAGGTTGACAAAATAAGCCAGATACAGGAAATGGACCACACGTGACATCCAGTGTGTTATGCATGGTGCTAGTGGTGGCAGCGTTACTGTTTCAGTCAGAACTAGAATGCTGTTTCTTATTACAGGATTTTGTGTTATTGTTGCAGAGAAAAGGAAGCAGAAAGCAACAAAGACTTTGGGTGAGAAAGACAGAAGACTGAGGCCACTCTGCTCCTTAGAGCTCCTGTCATTCTTGCCTGCTAGGGACTACTGAGGAGAATAAAGGATGTAAGGGATCTGAGGCCCTCTCAGCAGCTCACATGAGGCTCCCCCAAGCCCTCATCATGGGTGGGGTCTCTTGTTAAAGTGCTGATGTGGCCCTTGCACGCCTGTCACAGGGGTACCTTCTGGGAGGATTTCAGAAAGAAATCTAAAGGGTGGAAAGAGCCAAAGAGAGATAATATAAAATCTCATCCAGATGTTAGAAATTATTGTGAAGACAGAGAGCAGTTGGAAAACAACGTGATGGTCATTAGACACACAGGGGAAGTTAAAGAAGACTAAGGCATTCTCCTGTTCAGTCAAATAACTGGATTAAAATGAGGAACAAAGAAAACATGGCAGAGAGGGGCACACACATTTTTATCAAGGGCATTTTCTCAACACCTCAGGATTCCATACTGGCTGTATATGGGATGGATAGCAGCAGCAAACTGACTCCCAGGTCGAGATTAGGTGTGGCCGCAGAGGACACCTTTGTAGAGGTGGACTCCTTTATATCAGTGATGCAAATGGTGAACATATTAGAAACAATGGCAGAAGCCGACTGTCACTGAACCTGTGTTCTTAGCTTCCTGTGAGTCCTCTCCCCTTGTCCTCATGCTAGTCCTGTGCCAATGACGCTCCTGTACCCTCATTTTCTAATGAAGTAAATCCACACAGCTCATGTCCTCAAGGTTAGACAGCTTCTAAGTAGCAAACTTGATTCAGGCCCAGGCTGTCAACTTAATGGTGTAAGTGACTTAAATGACATCCTTCAGCTTGTGAATGGCCAGAGTGAAATGGACAGCTAAAGTGCAAAGTTATAGATTTGATCCCCAGAAGAACCTTAATAGACTCGGAAAATATGCCAAATGAATTTGGGCCAAATATAAACTCATGCACTTACATTACCAAAAGTGTCAACTGCCAAGGGGGAGCCCATGACATGGGCAGGTCTTGGATATTTAAGCTGTGGGATCATTATGGCCAGGGAGTTGAGTCATGTGATTGCCAACGAAATCAATCTTAATATACACTTTGTTTTTTAAATAATATATTTTAATTAATTCTTTGAGAATCTCATACGGCATATCTTAATCATAATCTTCCTTATACTCCACCTCCATTTGGGGGTCCTTCTTTTGTTAAGAAGACACTACCTTGCAGCAGATACCCTGGTCCTCTAGTTCTGGCAATCCTTCTGCCCCACCCTCTGCCATGTTCCCTGGGCTGTCAGTGTGGGGGTTGCGCTCTGTGTATGTATTAACTGGGGTGGGTATCCTACCACTAGTTGATCTCTTCATTTTGACCAATTGTGACTTTCTATAATGATCTCCATCTGCTGCACAAAGAAGCATCTTTGATGAGAGAAGGCACTTTCCTGTGAGCACAAGGATACGTATTTAGATATTAATACTGCAGTAGTAAGTTCTCATCTAGGCGCTATGGTTTTACCAGCCACAAGTAGTTGGCTAAATTTGTCAGGCATGAATTCCCTCCTATTGCTCAGGCCCTGAGTTGGTTAACGCACCCCCCCCAGGCTATAAGTACCACTATTGTGCCTTTCAGAATATTTAAATATTTAAGCAGCATTTTAAAAAGAGTAAAGCCACCAGGTGGTGGTGGGACTTCAATCCCAGCACTTGGGAGGCACAGGCAGGCTGATTTCTGAGTTCGAGGCCAGCCTGGTCTACAGAGTGAGTTCCAGGACAGCCAGAGCTACACAGAGAAACCCTATCTTAAAAAAACCAAAATAAAATAAAATATAAATATAAATAAAAAGAGTAAAGCCATGGAATGAATGAACAAGAAACAGGTGAACCCTTAAAAAGAAATATCTACAGGTCTGATGAGAAGAAATGTAATATATTAAAAATAATTTAAGGATTTATATTTTCTAGTTCCAACCTCCTTTATTATGTGAATGATTCTGTACTAGAATATAGGAAGCATACTTAAGATTAATTGAGTTTAGGAAGAGTCCTGGGACCTCAGGATATCTGAAGGAAGGCCCGTGACATTGCCTAGGAAGTTGCCACAAGGTGGTTAACTCAGCTGCCACCAAGAGCCCCTATACAGAACATTGCTTCCTAGGTGGCCTTGGGAATCCACTGCGGCTGTATTTGCTGAGTAAGGCTTCGGTGGCCACTTACTGAGGATGCCGAGGAGGAGGGAATTCACTTACAGGTCAAGAGGAAAGGTACTGTTTGGTCCTTGCTGACTCCAGGATTCCCTAAGAGTGGGCAGTAGCCTTATTCTCTCGGGAAACTAGTGAAGGATCAGCCCTGAGTTAAGATTGAAGCTGCACCAATGTGTGAGGAAGTCGAGTCCTAGAAATGTTGACAGTTGGGTTGGACCACAAATCAAACCACTGTCTGCAAAAAGGCCTGACCAAAAGCTTTGTATCCTCTGATGACAGTTTTCTTTATGTTTGCTTCAGAGGGTTGAGTCACAAATTGTTTTCTATGAGGACATAGTTTTTGAGACATTTTTGGCTCCGCCTGTGGGTGGCCTCTTTCCACGGCTGCCTCATATTTCCAGGTGCAAACAGCATAAAGGAAGTGATTGGTGACTGGGAGTGGCCTCCTGTGTATCAGCTGGCTAGGACTTGGTTTCAGTTTTCATTTGAAGTTCACATAAAGCATAGCAAAGTTGAGGATGAGAATATTTCAGTGCCTCATGGGAAGGCAAAGACTTTGCAGGTAAAGACTGAGAAGAAGCTTCAGAGGGGTCAATGCTGCCTCTCCTGGGATCCTGGAGTCACCAGACACTCAAGAGTTCCTCATCTTCATAAACTGTAAGTGAACAAGTCCCTTTCCAGTATCTCCCTTGAGTGGCTAACCAGTCCCTGCCCAACACAATATGTGTCAGCACAGGGAAGCTTTTCTTTCTTTCAAAGATACCAGTTACAACAGGAAGAAAGGGGGAAGAACATCCGAGGTCAAAGTTCACAGAAAGCTTGAGAGTTTGGGAACATTTTTATTGCCTCTTTGACTTTTGTCTTTTTTAACCAGAACATTCCCTTTATGATCATAATGCTTTCCAAATGCTAAGCTGTCTTAATTGTAATGAGCCTCCTACATTAATGTTGGACAGTTACCTCTATGTACCAATGAAACTGTCACCAGCGTGGGAGTGACTCTCAGGTTTAATGCTAGCTTTTCTGAAAACAGGTTCTGGAACATGGCTTTCACATGTAAGCCTTAGTTCCCATTAATAAAACAGAGTTAACAGCGTTATCTTGTAGAGCGCTGTAAGGGTTTGGTGAAGTAGAAATGATCACTCAGTGTGGTGTGGAGTAGATGTGCTTTGATTTTTTTTTCATCATTGTATCCCTAGCACAAAGACCAAAGTTAGGTGCAGAGGCATGTGCTTGGGTGAAGTTTAGTGAATGGACACGTGAATGGAAATAAAAATGAAAATGGCCAATAGCAATCAGTACTGTGAAGGCATGACAGACTGTCAGACACCGGTAGTTTCTGTAGAGCAAAAGACTGATTGTCAAGAGGTTTGAAGGGGGCTGTCAGAGCAAAATTTATGTTTTTTTCATTGTGAAGCATGGCTTCAGGGTCTTCCAAATACCTAGTGATAGTGAGAGCTATCTCGCTCTTACTGAATATCTTTATAGTCTTTCCTTGGTCCCCACTCTGTTTTTAATGGCCAGTTTAAAGGGGCCTCATTCTAACTAAGCATGTATCATTGAAAGCCTGAAATGAAATTGGAACCAAGATTGGTTGGTAGTCATTCACAAATAGATGAAAACCTAGATTAAATTTCAGGCACTTCCCATATTTAATACTTCTTGTGCTCATGGGAGAAGCATTTACCAAAGCAGGGAGGTCCCTTCCGGGTCTGGTTACTTCTTTGTCAAGCCTGCGTGTGGTAAATTACACATTTACTGTAGGACCGCTCCCAGTCTGTAAGTCCAGGTACAAATAAAACCAAGCAAACTCTGAAATATATCACATGTTGCTTTCCCACACGTGAGACATGGCTATAAAGATGCCATTTCAGAAATCCGTGATTAGATTAAAGTACACAACATTGGTAAACTGGGAGAGTAAGAAGTCAGGGGCATCGCATCGTATTGAAATCAGTAATCTAAAGAAATCTAGCTTTCAACTCAGCATTTCAGGAAAGGAGGCTTCAGAGCTTGGTAACCAAAAATGATGAGCAGTAAGGGAGACTCAACTGGGAATGAGACGTGATCTCTGCTGGCTACAGGACAAAATGAAACAGGGCTTCACTTAGGCGCAAGCGTGTAGTTGAAACCATGCCACCTAACACCATGGACACAGCCATCCTGTGTCATCTGAGTGCTTGCTGCCTGCCTGATAGTCTTCCCTCTGCCATGAGCCAGCCTTAAAGTGGGACTGCATTACAGTTGAGTAACCTGCATCTGATAGAGACACACAGGAGATCACCAATAAATATCTATCAGTGGGCACCTGGGCACTAGGAGGCAGGGAGGCTTTCTTTCTGTCTCAACCCATGACATACCCACTGTTTCTGCCAAAGAGCTTTTGCTTTGGCACTCTTAAAGTACCGTTTCCACCTGTGCTGACACTGTTTGGAGGAAATACAAAAGGGTACCTTCTCCCCGAAGCCCTTCTGGCTAGAGCCAGCTAAATTAAAACCACCTCTCCCTCAAGCCCTAGAAATCATCTTTTCAGAGGGATTTGTTTAGTGGTTGGTTGGCTATATTCCAGTTTATCATGGTTGTGACATCTGCACAACACACAACACACATCCTTATCTGAAAAGTAGTCAGACTTGCAGGAGCTCCATGGTGGACAGGTTTCACAACTGTTGATGAAATTCTTAGCATTCATGAAAAACCACCCCTGACTGCTCGCCTCTGAAAATCTGCCAAGAATGGGTACAATGGAATTGAAACTGAAAGATGGATCTATTTCATCAAACATGTGACCAAAACCTAATACATGTACACCTCAGAATTGCTTTAAGGTAGATTGGGTAACTAACTGAAGTCTTCTGATGGAAAGTAATATATGGTCTATTTAGTTGAGAGAGCTGTTCAATATTTGATGTGCTGTACAAAACCCAGTTTTGATGCATTCAATCTTTAGAAATATGACCGGGGGCAGGGATTAAGCCACCTATTACTGAAGCTCATCACCCATGCCGAGCATTCCCAATGCAAGCTAAGCCACAGGGGAGGCCCAAGCTCAAAACAAAGAGGAGAACATGACTGTGCTTCGACGCTTTTGTCCTCTAAATGGCAGAAGTAAATAAGGCAGGCAGAGAGAAAAACTTTCCATGATCCCAGAAGAGCATGGAAGCATCAACAGCAGCAAAAATGCATACTGGTGCTGAGGTTACAGGTGCATGTAATGGTGACGTTAGTGGTTAAATGTGATTGCACTGAGTGGCTGGAAGTGGCTTTTGCCCCTAACATTCCAAAGAATGGATAACTTTTAATCTGAAGGAGTTTCCTGGAGGCCCAGTGGAGTCCAGGAAGGGAGGCAGAGGAGGCAGTGGTCCTCGTGCTAAGTCTTGACACTCGGAATAACTAGGAGATGTGTCGGTTTGACAGTATGCTGGGAATAGAGAGGCCCCTGTGGTGTGGCTAGGACTATGAGTGACAATGTTGATTCTAAGGTTCATGTTAAGAGAGGGCCCAGACTTTTTGTTATTGTTTTGTTTTGTTTTGTTTTGTTTTGTGCAGACAGGGTTTCTCTGTGTAGCCTTGGCTGTCCTGGGACTCACTTTGTTGACCAGGCTGGCCTTGAACTCATGTCTCTGCCCCAGCCTCCTAAGTGCTGAGATTAAGTCATGCACTACCACTGCCCAGTCTGAGAGTAAGAGAGATCCAAGTCTAAGTGTTAGAAACTGTAAATAGAAAACTAAGTGCTCGGCAGAAAGGAAGAGTGGCATAAGGCGATAGTTCTTCCTTCTCCACGTCTTTCTGTTTACCCAGCTAATGACAGGCGGTATACTCCACACTCAAGCGAAAGGCAAACAGGATAAGAAGCAGACTTCTTAGGAGGAATTCATTGACCCTACCTCTCTCTGTCTTATATATGTGTACCACTTTGTAAGTATTTTCTAATTTTCTCATTATACAATAACTCAGGTGACAGATCTATTTTTATTACGGTTAGAAATTGAAAAAGATTTTTCCTAAGATTTTAAATACAGCTTCTTGATTTTTGAGCATATCAAACGTGATCCGAGTGAGTTTTATTAGCTGCAGTGACGCTCAAACCTCATGCATTCTTGTGTCTACCTTTATACAAGGACTTGAAGTCAGTTGGACGATTTAGTGATTTCCAGACTGTTCCTGACTTAGCCCACAGTCTTTACTTAGACTTTGCTTTTTCTGCGTGATATCTGTTTATCGTTCTCTGAGGATAGAGTGGCACTGTTGACATCGGTAGCCATGGAGCATGTATGCACAACAGGTGTGGTTGGCACTGAAGCTTTTGAAACAATGGGGATGCAGACATTCATGGGCTGGCAGCACACTGCAGTGACGCCTTGCCTTGAACTCTCACATCCTCCTCTCTCTGGGGATGCCCTCGTCTGGATCAGGAGGTAGTCTCAGTGGAAGGGGGGAAGGTAGACCCACACGAGGGAATATGTGACCAGAGCTTGGCTGTCGAGGGCCAGTGCCATCGTTGGCTCAGCATATGACCTCATCAGTCAGGAGCCTTGGCATCTCACCTGTTAAATGAGGGCCCCAGGAAAGTGAACACACAGACACCAGAATCTAATTACATTCCTTTGTAGTATTTTTATTGAACTTGCTGTGTGCCAGACACTCTTGCAATCTCTTTACAAATATGAATTTATTTCCATTGCTTTATCTCCCAATGAGCTATCTGCTAGCTATTATTATCATAACCTGTTCCCCCCCTACATCCATCAGAAGCAGAGCTGGGGTCCAGTTTTGGTGAAGTATTATTACTTATTTGTGTCATAAGGCCCTTTGTAGCAGAAAAGAGGTGTGACTCCTCTCCAGGGTGACAGTAGTCTCTCTTGGAGAGTGGCTTTCTGTGCCCACTACTTGTTTGTAGTTAACTTGGTGGGCTGTAATGCTAGGGTCAAGTGAAGCCTTATCAAAAAGACTACAGAGTCCATTTTAGATCATTTAGTTTAGATCATTTTTAGCTCATAATTTAGATGATTGTTTAGATCATTTTAGTTTTCTAAAGAAAACCAAATCAGCAAACCAGGTAATGTGAATAGAATGGACCCAAGTAAAAAATGGGCTTGACAAGAGGCTTCCAAATGCTTACCCCAGCCCACGCCCCTTACGCTAGCCTCAGACACAGGATTTAGAAATGATTACTTCTGGGTACAGTGCCAGAACTGTTGACTCATTGATTAACAAGCCATTCCTGGTGTCACAGGGAAGATGAGAAGCCATTAGCAGACAGTCATACCTAGAACTGACCTTTGGAATGGTGACTGCCGTCCTAGCCTGAACTGGCTCCAGGCCTCTGCACAGTCAGTGTAAAGGTTGCAGGTTCAGTTTTACAGCTCTGCTTCCCCAGGGTAAGAGGAAGGAAGGGCTGGGCATTCGTAGCATGGGCACGAAGACAGAGCCGTTGGATAACTCTACAAAAGGAAGCCTTCAGTAGAGGAGGCTCTCTCAGGCCTGGGTATCTGAGGCCACTGGTCCATTCAGACACACCCAAGATCCTGCCACTACTCCAGTCCCTGGCTCCACCTCACTATTGCGGTGACTTACTGGTCACTGTAAACAAAAGTTGATAAAGTTGGCCCATGGGGACAGAATTGGCTGTCTGCTGCTGAAGAAGCAGAGAACAGTCTATGCCTGAGAGCCGGAAGCTGAACACCAAGAGACCTTGAGAGTGAGTGTGTCCCAAGGCTGGTTGGTTGGGACAGCTTAGGAAGAGTGATGGATGGGTGGATGGGGGAAAGGGAGGCAGGACCAAGAGGGACGGGTTGGTTCTCAGAGGCAAGCTCTAATTCAGCCGCTACCTGAGACATAGCAAGAACATGAATTTCTCTCCTTCTTTAATATTTATTAAGAAAATTTGTGAAAAAGGACTATTGTGCCTTAGTTAGACAAGAGATTTTGAAACTGAAACAGGCTCTACATAGCCAATGGCTTCTATACTGAGAGCTTGTCCAGCCACAACTGAGCCGGCCGTCCTGAATTAGCTGTGGACTGTGGACTTGTTCACCAAGTTTAGTTAGGGGTCTTCTGTTTCCTTTGGGAAACAGCCATGCCATATACTGGGGTGAATACTAGAAAAAGCCTAAAAAAGCACCTCGCCCTGCCACCTCCAACAACAAACCTGTGACCGGACTAGGTGGGCCTCACCATTAGTACAGATGGAATCCAAGTTGTTCCTTGCAGAGCCTTGACTGTGGCAGTTGAAACTCCAGGGTCCTCTCCCACTCCCACATCCAGTTCTTTTCTGAGCTTGTGTGATGACAAGTATCTTTGTCACTGAATCTGTCAGCTCTTTGGAGAACAGGAGCTTTGGGTCCAGAGATTCAAGTTCAGCTCTCAGCTCGGCAGTGCGGGCCTTGCCTCTCTGTTTTTCCAGCTCATTTTCTATAATAGGAAGTTGACAAAGCCACAGCTTTGTCTAGCATAGGCCTGTTGTGAGGATAAAATGAACTAATACCTGGAAATGCATAGAGAATTCTCAGGGAAGATGGTAAGCATTCACTCCGGGTTACCTTTGACCCTTCCCGGCATCCTCCACGAACCTGGTACACCGTTGGTATTAAATGAATGTTTAAAGACTAAGGTAAAACCTTGCCCTTTCTGAGGCCTGCCCCTCTAGGTAGTTAATGATGGAGAGAAGGAAAGCATGCTGTATTTCTTTTTTAGTATTCGAGGAAAGTTCGTGCTAAGTTTTTGGGCTCTGGGGGGTAAAGAGTTATGTAAAGCTCTTGTCTTAAGCCCTCTGGGATTTGGGATTTGTTCTGTGGGCAATGGGAAGGAAGGAAAAGAGAGCCTGGGTGGTCTATGTGGACACAGTCCCCGTGGCTTGCTTTGCCATGGAGTGGGGAGGCTCTTCTGAACCCCTTCTCTGCTTCCCACACTGGCCTTTCTAGAGGCATCTTTGAGGCCGAGCATATTTTAATGACTGAAGTTTACATCATTACATCTTAAAAGAACCACGTGTAATTGAAATCCTGAGACAAGTGACTGCTTGTACGAGGTGCAGGTCACCGCATCTCTATGGAAACGCCCGGTTGTTTTAAGGCCTAGCAATCGAAAGTGGGTCTTTATGGGAACCAGTGTCAGGCCGCTTTTGGAGATAGGCATTTATTTATATTCTCCAGCCATCAAAGACCTGTGCAATCAAAATATTTTAAATTAAATAGAAAAACCATGCCACAGATGAATGTTAATAGAACCTGCAGTGTATGTGTGTGTGTGTGCGCGCGCGCGCACACACACACACACAAACACACAGAGCTCGGAGCCTGTACCAGCTGAGATCACCCTATTTATTTCCACTGTCCTTTGCTTTGTAGCTCCCACTTGCACTCAGCAGAGGGAGGGAGGGAGGGGAGGGGGAGAGAGATGCATTGGCACTTTATGCAAAAATGGTTAATTCTCATTCATAAGTATGTGCCAGTACTATTAGCAAAAGGGAAAATCCAAAGTGGGTCTGTCATGTAGGGTGCTTTGTACTTGTCCTGTCATATCTTGTCTACACTGTGTACAGGAGTTGTTCAGAGGCACAGGACCCTGCTTCTATAGGAGCATCTGTCTACCCTGTGTACAGGGGGTGCTCAAAGGCACAGGACCCTGCTTCTGTAGGAGCATCTGTCTACCCTGTGTACAGGGGGTGTTCAGAGGCACAGGACCCTGCTTCTATAGGAGCATCTGTCTACACTGTGTACAGGGGTGCTCAAAGGCACAGGACCCTGCTTCTATAGGAGCATCTGTCTACACTGTGTACAGGAGGTGTTCAGAGGCACAGGACTCTGCTTCTATAGGAACATCTGTCTACACTGTGTACAGGGGGTGCTCAAAGGCACAGGACCCTGCTTCTATAGGAGCATCTGTCTACACTGTGTACAGGAGGTGTTCAGAGGCACAGGACTCTGCTTCTATAGGAGCATCTGTCTATACTGTGTACAGGGGGTGCTCAGAGACACAGAACCCTGCTTCTATAGGAGCATTGTCTACACTGTGTACAGGGGGTGCTCAGAGGCACAGGACCCTGCTTCTATAGGAGCATCTGTCTACACTGTGTACAGGGGGTGCTCAGAGGCACAGGACCCTGCTTCTATAGGAGCATCTGTCTACACTGTGTACAGGGGGTGCTCAGAGGCACAGGACCCTGCTTCTATAGGAGCATCTGTCTACACTGTGTACAGGGGGTGCTCAGAGGCACAGGACTCTGCTTCTATAGGAGCATCTGTCTACACTGTGTACAGGGGGTGCTCAGAGACACAGAACCCTGCTTCTATAGGAGCATCTGTCTACACTGTGTACAGGGGTGCTCAGAGGCACAGGACCCTGCTTCTATAGGAGCATCTGTCTACACTGTGTACAGGGGTGCTCAGAGGCACAGGACCCTGCTTCTATAGGAGCATCTGTCTACACTGTGTACAGGGGGTGCTCAGAGGCACAGGACCCTGCTTCTATAGGAGCATCTGTCTACACTGTGTACAGGGGTGCTCAGAGGCACAGGACCCTGCTTCTATAGGAGCATCTGTCTACACTGTGTACAGGGGGTGATCAGAGACACAGGACCCTGCTTCTATAGGAGCATCTGTCCACACTGTGTACAGGGGTGCTCAGAGGCACAGGACCCTGCTTCTATAGGAGCATCTGTCTACACTGTGTACAGGGGGTGCTCAGAGGCACAGGACCCTGCTGCCTACATGAGCACCTGTCTATTGGCGAAGACATTCTCCCAGAAAGGTCTGAAATTCACATCAGCACATCCTGCCCTAGATCCTCTCAAGTGATATTCTAAGTGATTGGAAGCTTTTATCTGCCTCTGAAAGCAGGCCTTTTCAAATAAGTATTGACTGTTAATGACCTGTTTAAATAAAACATTCAATTTTCTTTCTTCCCCCCACAAAGAATTTAGTAGGCAGAGACATTTCTAAAGGAAAGGCTAACCCTGCTTTTCAAAAGAGGCTGAGCCAAAGCTTTTAAATGTGAACATTTTTTCCTGACATTTGCCCTTAAAATGCTATTCAGTGAAGCTGTGCTAACAGTGGGTTGAGTACATTGAAGTGTCTTTGAATAAAAATGCAACCTTGAGGGTTATTTTGTCACCAAATTAAGCAAAAATGTCCAAGTAAGTACTGCCCTACAAAATTCATATTTCTGTCACCATGCCACCTCATTGTTTGTATATCCTTGTTCTTAACAATTAAAGAGAATTTCCTCTAAGAAACAGGGTGCTATCTTAAAAGCATGAGAACTAAAAAAAAAAAAAAGAAATAAGAACCCATGGAATGTAAATCTGAGACCTCACTAATTAATAAGGGCAGATAGGTGACACAGACCCAGAGCACCAGAGGGACGTCCAGGCAGGCAGGCAGGCAGGCACCCTTCCTGGTAGTAAATTTGAGAAACTCTCGACTTCACAGAAGAATCAGTATTTTCCTCCTCAGTTGGTATGCAAGCACCCCACTGTGCATAGAGGACTGGACAGTGAGTCTCTGAACTAGTTGGAAGGTGATCTACATAGAGAAAGAAGTAGCTGGCTACATCAAGCCCGTGCCCTTTCTTCAGGTGAACAGTCAGCCTCCCGCCACTCTGAGAGTCCCCATCTGACTTGCAGTGCCCAGGAGCTACAAAGGACCGTAAAGGTCACTGAATACATCCACCTTTTCTCTGCACTTGGAGACCTGAGGCTCACATGCCAGGCCTACATGTGGCCCTGTCAGGATGAAAGACATCCGTTACAGACAAGTACAGCTTCCTCAGCTCCCCTGCCCAAGCCTGTCTTGTTTCCTATCTACTCATACTGCACGGCACTCCCGGATAATGGATGTCAGGAGGAAGATGAAATGAGTCAGTCTTTCAAAGGTAATAGCATGCCCTCAACTAAGAAAAACCGCAGGTATCTCTTAAGATGTCACTATTATGGGAGACTAGTGGACATTGGTTTGGCAAAAAGTGGGACCTTCAAGACTGTTCCATACTATAGTTCAGAGTCCCCCAACTCCACCACAGTTGCTATGGGCTGAGCCATCAGGCCTCGGTTTGAGTCTCGGTCGTCCGACTTTTTGTAGGCTTTTGACATTAGTCTCTTTGTGCTCACTGCTCACAAGTATAGAATGAAAAGAGTTCTAATTTCTACCTTGCAGTTACGAGGGATAAATGAAAAATAAAAAAACCAACCGACTTGTGTCTAGAGGTAGCAGAGTGCCTAACACATTTCGAGCTCTCTGTAAGTGTGCTAATTGATACTAATAATGTTAGCAATAGCACCACCCTTCAGTTCATAGGAAATAACGTTTATCCATCCGAACTTCTGTGGGATGGAGTCTCTGGTCTTAGTGGGTAGGCTCTGACCTTGAGCCTGGTTGAAACCCTGACTGCCATGTTCCTTCTGCCTCAGCCCCGCCCCTGAGTCATCCAGGGTGGCATGTGGCAGACTATTTTGCATTTCTAACAAGTCCTCAGTGGTAAGGATGTTCCTTGGGGAACCCTCCTCCGCCAAGAACCACTGCTTGGTACAGCACTCTGCAGTAGAACATAATGTATGCCCACAGACACGATCTTGAATTCTGTAGTAGACATGTTAAAGAAAATATATAAACAAAAGGGATGGATTTAAAACTCGGGTACTATACTTAGCTTAACTTATCTATTCAATTATTTCAACAAACGGGCAATATAAAAATATGAATGAGACCCTTTACATTCTTTTTCTGTTAAGTCTGTAAATTCCTGGAACTATTTTATATTTCTAGCACATTCCAGACTAGCTATATAGGACATGGAGCTGGAGAGCAGTTGGTTTTAATCACGACCCTGGTTCCTCTGGATCACACAAACTTCTCTTTTCCAAACACCTCAGTTGAGGAGATTCTGGTCATTAGGCAAGAGACCAAAAGGGTCCCTGCCCTGTACCATCATGAAGTTAGGACAATTACTGTCCACTTCCTGCAGCTTACAACGATAACTTACTACTCTAGTAATAACCCCAGATAAACAGTCTGATTGTTATGGTTTTACAAATCATGGGAAGCGGTTCATAAATGCCTCAATAGAAACCATTAAGATCGTTTTCAGTTTCCCTCCTGGCTTCCTCGGTTCTCCAAGGCCAATTCAGTGTGATGTAATGCCTGAGAACAGGAAACTGAAGCTGAGAGCCATCTTGGGTTTCAGAGAAACAAAAGTGAAACAGAGAGCCAGGGCAGATTCTGAACAGCCAGGCATCTCAGTCCACTCTTGGAAGTTTTCCTGTCACCATGACTGCAGGAAAAACACAAATATTTGAACTTGGAGTAGGTAATTGATCACACTGACATACCCAGGAAACTTCATTGTATTATGCCAATTAGAAATGCTGAGGTAAATAGATTTGCCAGAATCCCTACTACTCGAATTTATTTCTCATAAAAAATGTTTACTTTTGTTTGGAAGCTAGCAGGTTTCAGAATGGCATTAATGCATTCTAAGTGAGGTCATCACTCAGCATGTACTTCAGTTTGATAGAACTTCATGCCTGAAGTGGTTGGTGTTAACCATATTTATGTTTTATTAATTTTTCTCTGGAGGAGTGTAGAGATGATATATTAAAGTGGTGAATTCTTTCCTTTGTGATTGATGTCTTTGCCTAATAAGTTTTTTACAACTTTCTTGATCTTTATTTTTGTCTAGGGTAGATACTAAAACATATGATAAAATATATTTGAAATGGTATGACTGCTATCCAAGCTATAATTTTAAGAAAAAAAAACTTAAGACTAACTAAGCTTTTGAAATGCTATGTGAATAACAGCATCTAGAGTTTGGGGCATCTTTGTGCTGGCCGAGAGATATGGCTCCGTAGACTAGAAGAGTGCGGTTGTTATGTCTCGGAACAGCAATGCCTAGGAAGAACCATTAGACGACTTCACTGTTGTGCAAGCATCATGGAGTACATATCCACATGGCTGGACTGTGAAGCCTCTTCCACACATTAGATGTGTGTCCTAGGCTAACCTGTGTGTCGCTCGCCATTGACCATATGGGCACATGCCCCCGTAACTCCGTCTGTTCCGAGAACAGCTTCAGGTACTGATAAGAATTAGAAACCAAGTGGGGTCTGAAGAATTCAGAGTTCCCTCTGCCTTGTAGACTTGAAGGTCTTGTGATCAGCGAATGTTAAGGAATGAATCGCTCACCATATTGATCTGTAATACCCTACCAGGTGTAATAACCATACATGGATTGGAGGAATTGGGAAGGCCTTTTGTCTCTAAAGACTCACCAGAGGATCTGAGCCACGCCAATACAGGAGGCTTCTGTCTGCAGCTTGTGGAGCTGCAGTTTCAGGTGGTTGTATGCTGGCCTTTGTCATAGGCAGGGCAGTAAACATGTCTCTCTTGAAGGGCATGTTCCTTTACTATCTAGAGTAAACAAGGCTGAGATTAAGTGAGACTGACTGGTCAGATGCAGTTCATAGCAGGAAACAGATTCTCAAAAGCTGAGGGCCACAACACAGTTCATCCTCAAGGGACAGGAATGAGTCTGTTCCCATGGTACACAAAGCATTGCAGAGGCAAAATGTGCTACTGAACACCCAGGCAGGACCAGCACCAACTGGAAGGCGCAGACACTAGTGAGCATGAAGCAGAAGTTCTCCCTCACCGGCCCTTGGTATCCCTGGCCCCTGTCCTGATCAGTAGAACCCAATTTCGTAGCTAATGACTTAAGTCATAATTTTTAAAGGCAAAGTAAAATTTTGATCTGTTTAGATTGAAGCCCTTCAATTCGTTTCTATAATTGGAGATACAGGCAGTTTCCCAACCTTCTAGTATATGCCAGCCAACAGAAAGATGTGGTTTGGAAGGGACACTAGAATCTACCTAGAAAGAAGAACCTGCAGGGGAAGCCCTTCACATGGAGCTGGGGCGGAGATCAGCTCCTACAATTCCTGTCTTCACATCTGAGAAATCTACATAGCCCCAACCCACATTTGTAGCCAGTATTTCCTTTCATGGAAAAACAATGCTGTATTAATCCTACTGGCATTAGTACTTAGGAAGAACCTCTTTTGAATTGTACTGTGAGGTCAGTGAGCAGAGAAATTGCCAAGTAGGGGTGTCTGTCTATGAGCGCATGTGTGCCTGCATGTCTCTGTGTGCATGTGTGTATGTGTGTGTGTGTGCTGGTGTCATGCATGAGCTTTATCTTGTGAACATATCTTACCGTCAGTGCTGCTGCCACTTTCTCAGAACTTAGGAACATCTGTTCACTGGGATCTCTTCCATGGCTCCGCTGCGGCTTATAACTCTTCAGCTTTAGAAAATGCTACATATCAAATCTAAACTTTAAAGCCCAAATGCAAAAACAAAACAAAACCTCTTCCACAGGTTTCACACATGCATAATAGTAAAATTAGAGGTGTCCAGAAAACCCAGCTGCTGTAGCTCTGGCTTACAGGCTTTTCCTTTCAAATGACACCAAAGCAGGTGTCATCATTACTTCCTGTGTGGCTCTGTGTGTGTACGTTTTAGCATCCCTCCCATATATACACAATCACACACCAAAAAGAGCTAGGTAATCGGTGATGTTTATGTAATGCCAGAACTTCCATCTGGATAAGACAACCAAACTGGTGTCTGCTACGTGCCCTCTCCGTAGATGTCTTGCAGGGATAGCAAGGTTTCACTTTCCATGGCTATAATCAGAAAAGCTCTGCACAGCTTCCCTGTTCATTGTTAGAGACAACCAGAGAATAGGTTTTTTGGAACCATGCAAGGGCAGGAGTAAGCCAGAACAAAGTGGAAGTCTCATTTGCCAGCTAATACATTTGCTGTCTCCCTTATGCCAACTTTGGGGACACAGCATTTGCCAACCGAGAGAGGTGTGAGGTACTTTTCAGTGGGGTGGTTGTCTGTTGCACAGAGCTGCCTTCCTGGGAGTGAGGTGCAGGGCCTCTGGCTAGCATGCCCAAATGCGCATGTCAGTTGGCAGCACTCTTTAGAAAGTTCTAAAAATAAAGCCTGATTGTTTCCAGAATTTGATAATATGTCTAAACAGATTCCTATTTGAGAATAATTGAAATGATAATAGGGTCTACAATGGATACTGTCAAGCTTTCATCCAAAAACTCCCAAAGGTATTAAATCAAAATTTATATTTTACTTAAGACCTAGGTTTAATAGAGAATGGAAGAAATCAAAAACATTTTTTTGCACACAGCGCTGTACATGTGTCTTCTCTGGAGGTAGGGATACTTGATTTCAAAAGTCAGAAAGAAGATAAAGTGTTGGTTCTTGATTGACAAAAAAAGTCATGCAAACAGGCTGTATATATTCAGAGAATAACTAGATGCTAACTTCTGGACAAATCTGTCATTGAATTTAACTCATTTATTTTGTATCTCAAAAAGATCAAAACTATTAAAGACTTAAGAGACATCTTCAACAATAATAGTTAAAGATTTTGGTCAAATAGGAGGAAGAAGACTGCCATGGACTGATGTTAGGACACAGACCTCAGAGTGGAACTCCTCCACAGACAGCATGGCGCAGACCTGGTGTTAGGAGCAGAAAGATGGGGAGCAGTGTGCAGGGCCCACGGAGACTGGAGACAGGGCATTCATGGTGTTTGGAAGATGTGGTGAGAGCACACATGTCTCCCAGAAGTTGTCAGGAGTATATTGCTAAATGTGCCAATGGAGAGCAGGCCAGGGAGGTAGCAACTGTAGTTCTCAGGAAAGAAGAAACTTGAGCTAAGATGAAGTTGACAGAAAAGCAATGGCCACACTAAGGTAAAAACATTCTGATAGAAGGAAAAGAAAGAATACTGTATTATATGCAGACAGTGTGGCCATTTTTAATGGCTCATTCTGGAGTACTGCCCACCTGTGCTCAAAAGACCTAACATGTTCGTGAGAGTAACTAAGGGGGTTGAGGGTACAATGAGGAATGCCGTGCACATGCTTATTTGAAATTGGTACAATTTCAGTTTTTGACTACTTCCCCCCATTCTTCTCTTTTTATAATAAGAAACACAATTTGGGTTCATTCCCGCCTCTCTGTATCATTTTCCATGTTAATACAATATGGATAAAAAGATATGCATTGTCTTCTTCCAGAGTTACTATCCCGTGCTTTTAGAACACACCTGAGTCAAATGTTGAAACTGGAAAATATTTCTCCATTCTAAGATCATACTAACAATCAGGGCTGAATGGAATGGTTTACCTTATCAAGTAGAATGTCTTGGGTATTCTTTGTCGCTGTGCTAAGACACCATGACCAAGACAACTAATAGAAGAAAGAGTTTATTGGGAGCTTATGGTTTCAGGGTGTGAATTGATGATTGTCATGGTGAGAAGCATGGCAGCAGGCAAGCAGGCAGGCATGGTGCGAGAGCAGTATCTGGGAGTTTATATGTGATCACAAGCTGGAGGAGAGGGAGAGAGAGGGAGGGAAGAAGGGAGAGGGAGCAGAATAGAGGGACAGAGAGAGAGACAGAGACAGAGACAGAGAGAGAGAGAGAGAGAGAATGAATTAGGAATGATAGTGGTTTTTGAAAGCTTAAATCCCATTCCTAGTAATATAACTTCTTCAACAAGGCCACAGCTCCGAATCCTTCTTAAACAGGTTCACCAACTGGGGACCAATCATTCAGATATATGATCCTATGGGGGCCATTCTCACTGAAACCACCACAGGACATAAAAATGACAAATGGGAAATCATCTTTGAAACATTAATCATTTCTTTTATTCCTTCTTTATAGGTCTTATACCCCTAGAAGGAAGATGGCTGAACTTAACACTCATGTGAACGTCAAAGAGAAGGTAAGGTCTTGCTGTATGTTGACTCTCTGAAACTGCAAACTAGGTAATGTAATCCCTGCTGGCAAAAACATAATTATAATGGAAGAAGGGAAAAATGGTTTGCAGAGAGAGATACATAGAAAGTCTGTTGCACTGATATAATATTTATCAGAACATTCATCTGTGGAGTGTGTGATAAACATAGTACATTTATTTTCTCATTTTTACCATAATTTTCATGATGCAGAGACAGAAACTGAGCAACAGCACAGGTGAGTCATGTGACTTAGTTCACATAGCACGTAGGCTGCATCTAAGAACTTGAGTGTACGACTGCCTCTCCGGCCATCTTGTGGCTGTTTCAGATGGCCTTTTAGGTGTCCTTCAACCTTGAGAGTTCATGACAGAGAACTCTCCCTCCCCCCTCACATCTTTTTCATTTGTTATGAACTGATCATCATTCACAGTCCTTACCAGTCTGGAAAGCTTACTTGACTTTCTGTCAATAACACTCTCTTGCCATCTGTGCATTAATAAATACATTATAGTATTGAGTCCTAACTGGCCCATGGAGATAAATCTACCCAACCTACTCTGGAGCAACAGAGACTAAGGGATTCACACACGGTCATGAGAGCCTAGACAGGAACCTCTGTCAGCCCCCACTCATGTCTCCTTCTCTAGAGGTATCCCAGACTCATTGGACTGCCACATACTTGAATGTGGGTATTTGCTCCTCATCATTTTGTATCCCTTCCATACTAAAAATATAAAATGATTCTGAGAGGAGTGATATTTGTGAAGTCCTTGTAATTTTCTTCTTAACTGGATGCCAGTGATAATGGCACTGAGCATACAGACGAAGCACCTTCTCATTTAGGGTAGAGAAGCCAAAATAAATGCAGTGACATATAAAGAAGGACAGCCATTTTGGACCATGGTAGCAGCTTTGAGGACAGCCATTTTGGACCGTGGTAGCAGCTTTGAGAACGACACATCAGGTGTGTTTTGGTGGGATGGAGGTAGAGAGGTGACTACTTTACATGAGCATGTCCCAAGAACTCTTTGAGAGGTCATGAGAGAACTGAAAGAAAGTTGATGGGATAGAAAAAAAAAACATGTAAAGAGCTGAGAGCGGAGAATCCTATATTTAAAAAAAATGCAAAAGTGAGTGCTTAAAATATAGAGTGCTTAAAATACAGAGTTGGATGTGTTTGGAGATCAGGCAGGCAGTGCAGGCCTGAGGGTGATGGGCAGAGAGAATGGGGTACATTTTATCATCAGTCACATCGAGGAGAAATTAACAATTCCTTCACGCATGCAGTGTGGAAACCCCCACAGTAGCAAGACTGTGACTCATGTCACTGGAGGCCATAATCTGTTCCAAACATCCTGATGTGTAACTTGTCGATCATCATTTCAAAACAACTGTCGTTCTCTACCCTGATGCTAGATTGTGCTATCTGAGGTGTCGATAGAGATGTTGCATGGGTTACTGTAGCATGTTTGTAGCATGTAGTTTGTTTTCTTTTATTTTTTGTTATTTTATTTCAATAGGAGCTATTTTCTTTGTAATGATACATATTGTCTGTCATAAATTTTAGAGGGACCTCAGGCTTCACTAGACTGTGGAAGGGGTTTCCGTGCCAACAGGTTCCAACCCTGTTAGAGTGTTGTAGGGCTCTCTTCCACAGGCAGAGGCCATCTGATAGGGAGACGTAAGCAGGTGCATGGAGTGGTGGGACATGTTTTCAGAGCTCACCTGGCTGCCTCTAAGACTGTGATGCATACTTATATGCCTATCCAGTGACATTCTCTTTGATGAGGACACTGAGGCTTGCAGTCACCCTTGACTTGGTCAAAGTCAGACTTTGCCGTGTCTGGTTCTGAAGCCTGCTCCCTTTGCACTGTTTCTCAGAGCTCCCACCAGTGAACAGAAAAACACAAGTTCTACCAAAGGAGATGGGAAAAAAAATCTTAACGTTTTGTGTGGTGTCTTAATTGATATAGAAATTCTATCCATTATATTCCATCATGTATTCCACATAATATTTTTATTGAATATAATCTTCATTTACATTTCAAATGCTAAAACTTTTCCCAGTTTCCCCCTCCCTGAAAACCCCCAACCCCTCCTCCCACCCCCTGCCTCCACGTATATGCCCCTCCACCCGACCCACTCCCACCTCCCCACCCTCGATTTCCCTTTGTTGGGGCATCTGTTGAGCCTTCACCTGAACAAGGACCACTCCTCCCACTGATGCCCGACAACGCATTCCTCTGCCACATATTTGGCTGGAACCATGTGTACCCCTTGGTTGATGGTTTAGTCCCTGGGAGTCCTGGGGCATCTGGGTGGCCGACATTGTTGTTCTTCCCATGGGGCTGTAAACACCTTCACCTCCTCCGAACCACCCTCCAACTCCTCCATTAGGGACCCCACACCCAGACCAATGGTTGGCTGCTACCATCTGCCTCTGTATGTATAAGGCTCTGGCAGGGCCCCTCCAGAGACAACCATGACACATTCCTTTTGGTATGCACTTCTTGTCATCCATAATAGTGTTGGGGTTTGGTGACTGCTTATAGGATGAATCCCCAAGTAGGGCACATATTATTTTAATATTAAGATATTTTAACATATTGATCATTGAATAAACAATGGCAGAAAGCTGCATCTCCTTGATAATGTGCCTTCATAGACTCCCTTTATTTAAATTTAAATATGTTCCCTATAAAAGCTAGGGTGAACTTTCTAGTGCTAGTCACAGATTGGCCCCTTTCAATCATCTGTTGATAGATGGATCCATCATTCCCTGGGCAAGCTATAGAATATAAAGTCCTCTATGGAACCAGATTTATAGCAAATGATTCCTGCAGAGCACGGCTAGTGGCCAAACCACCATGGGAGACCGAGTAGGCAGGATTAGATTGTCTTATGTAGAAGAGAGCAAACAAGTTTCTCTGTGTGAACACTCAGCATGGAGGGTCAGCATGAAGGTGCCATCTGTTGGCTCAGGCATCATCAGAGCATTGACTGTCGGGGCTGTTGGGTGTCTACACAGAAGGAATAGAAACAGTGGGTGTTTTGCCACTCCACTTGAGTAACTCAACAAAATGTTGGCAGCATTTTAGAAAAGGGTACCTTTTGGGCTGTAAATATTGTGAATCTGCATGACAGTGAAAGCCAACGCCTGCTAACTGAGTGAATTCCACCCTCCCCTGTCAAAAGTTAATAGACTTCTCAACTCCATCAAGTAAGCCATAATAAACAACAGAAACTCTGATCATATATAGTTTTAGTTTGATTTATTTTGGTATACTTATTTCCTTTAGTTATTAGCTTTTGTGGCCTCTTATGATTAGTTTGTTTCTCAATCTGTCACACAAAGCAATGACATTTCAGTTTTGAAAATTAAGAATAATAACAACTGTTCGGTCTTAAGTTACAAGCTTTTTGTAGATTAGTGAACAGATTTCTAGTGCTGTTGATACAATATCTAGTCAACAACTGTGGAAAATTAAAAAAAAAAAGGTCTTATGTTAGGAGCTGGCTTGGAAGATGGCTCAGTCAGCACAGGGCTTGCTGGGCAAGCATGAGGGTCTGTGGTGGAAACGAGCACTCACTGAAGAGGCAGGTTTGCTGATGAAGCTTGTAATCACAGCACTGGGAAGGCAGGAAGCGGTAAATCCCTAGACCTTGCTAGCCAGCCTTGCCAAATCACTGAGCTCCAGAACCACTGACAGGCAGTCCTCAAAAACCAAGATGGAAGGCCTTGAGAAATGACAACACACATGGTTGGCCACTGACCTGTGTGTGCACTCGTGTGCACACACACACACACACACACACATATCCACAAAAACAAATAAATACGTAAAGAAGGAAATGCACTATCTTTTTTGTTGTAAAACAAGGTTTGACAACAGAGGAGGTCTTTGTCCATCTCTAGTGAACCAGCAGCATGGATTGAATAGAAGCCAAGTACTTTGAAGAAATACCTTTTGTCTTCTTGCAATTTTTCTTAGTCCAGAAAAGAAACTAATAATGTTTAATATTCAGGACAAATAAAATTTGTAATAGATACTTGTGACATTTTATTTCAAAGTAACTTGATAGTGTCTGATTATAACTATAAGGGTTTCAATTATAAACATGGCTCAAATAGTTCAGTTTCCCCATAATGGCAAACATCTTCTCAATCAGCCCTGTCCTCTTTCTTCCTTACTTTCTTCTACCCCCCACCCCACCCCGTCTCTCCCCCATGTGGAGATATGTGCCCTTGAGCCCAGCCACTGTGACCTTGAAGATCTTTGCCTCCGACCCACTGCAAAGACAGGATCCTGTCTAATACATCTTTCTCCAGGACCTGAGCTTCATCCACTTCCACTCAGGAACCCTCCAGACATCTCTTTCTCTCTTCCCGTGCTGCTTGGGTCACGCCCCTCCCTCTGTGCTTCCTCAGAGACTCTGCATCTCTCATCACAACTTGCTTTCATGTAGCAAGGGTCGTAGTTCTCTGTCTCCTTATGTTAAGACTACCGAGTGGGTCTTACTTTCTCGGATTTGACCTATAGTTGGCCCCCGAGTTAGAGCTGGGTAAGTGGATGGATAACAGATGAATGAACACAAGGAGTTGAATAGCTAAGTTCTTTAGGTTTATGAAATCTCATTTATGAAACGTTATCAAATCTCCAGGCTTCTTGAAAAACAGTATGGAGGTTAATGGAAATGTCAGCTCATGTTCTCACACTCACTGATATTAAGGCTTGCTTTAAATTGATTGCTTCTAGAAGAGGAAGCTGCGTTGGGTTGCTTAGGTTGACTACGCGTGCTTCTGTAGGAAAGAAACGTCTTTAGAAGATGGTGAGCAAGCACCCTGGTCCCTGGAAAGTCATGATAACACGTGAGGTTGTGAGGTAGCAACTGCTCACGGAATAGATCCCCAAAGCAAACTTGATTGAAGATGGACAGCAGAAGAAAATGCTTGGGCAACCAAAGTCTCGTGGTGGCAAGTAACTCACTGTTCACTGGCATTTCCTCATTTTTATCTTGTTAACGAATTGGTTTTATTATTTTTAATTACATGTAGGTGTGTGTGTGTGTGTGTGTGTGTGTGTGTGTGTGTGTGTGTGTGTGTCCACATGTGGGTGTGTGCATATGAGTGCACAAAATACTTTTCTTTAAAACAAAGTTCAACACTAGAAACTGCATAGATAAATTAGTGGATAGTGACTGTTGGGTTACTTCCTACTTAATATGCTTAGGTATCAAATGAACTTGATTTACAGGTTTTAAAATAACGATGAGCAGTATGGAAAAAATAGATTTTTGGTCAGGTTTTTTTCATGTATCAGTATTAGTCAAATTCAATTTTGTAAGAAAACTTGTTGATGGAAGAAAAGGGATCCTTGCCTATAGAGTTAGCATGTTCCTAGTGCTCAGGCATGAGCGGATAAGTCATTCCAGTGATGAATGATTCTGTAGGGGACCCAGTGCCCTTGGGAATGGCCTCTGTAAGGGAAGCTTCTGGAAAACATACGTCTAGAAGGCAAGAACTGTCAGCTTCCCAGTCACTAGCTGAATAACCTGAAACAAACCATTTAACTCTTCTGGACTTCAGTTTACCAGTAAGCGAATGAGGCATGATTATAAATCATCTCACTAAGTCAAGCTGGAGGCATGCTCAGGGGTAGAGGACTTACTGACAGGTGTGAGGTCCCAGGTGTGATCCCCAGTAATACCATAAAGGATTTGGGGTGGAGATCATCTGTTTATTTTACAAGCAAAAATGGAAAAACTGCCTCTAATTAACATTTCCCTCAGGGTTTAAAATGAAACTTCCTGTGGAACCAAAAATGGAAGGGGAAAGAAAAGTCCAGATGAGAAAACATAAAAAGTGGACTTGACTTTCAGACTCTGATAGCTATTGCTGAGATGCACAAAATATAATTGAGACAAGACAATTCGATGACATGGAAATGGGGAACAGCCCTGTCTATAATATCA
Source organism: Apodemus sylvaticus (assembly GCF_947179515.1). Lineage (NCBI taxonomy): Eukaryota > Metazoa > Chordata > Mammalia > Rodentia > Muridae > Apodemus > Apodemus sylvaticus. Next base: position 55,303,111 of record NC_067480.1, on the reverse strand, counting down.
TTGCTGAGAGGCCATTTATTGTGAACAGCTTTTAGAGCTGTTCAAGATATTGAGGCAAATTGGATTGTAAACAATAACCATACAGAGTCATTAAAATGAAAGGGGAGAAGAGTGTCTTGTCCACACTGCATGCAAGGAAGTATCATCACCGTTTCTGCAGGTCACTGGGATACAAAATCTTTATGTTGGTGTCCAAGTTTCCATCCACAGCAGTTGGATGGGTAATTCATTGTCTCATAATAAGCATGCCCCATTTTAATTTTTTCCTGTAACTCTTGGTCTGTGTTTTGCAAAGTACTGAAAATGTAACTCAGAGAATGGCAATGCCTCATCGTTGGAACATTAACCTACTTCACAAAGAAACCATTTCTTAGGATTGGGGATGAGTTTTAATGACATATACTTGTTACAACAAACAGGCATGCAAGCTTCTGGGGGAAAAAAACCTTCATTTTATAATTTTTCAAGAGAGTTTAGTTTAGTCCAACCCTTGGATTCAGATAGCAAGAACACCAGCTGTACAGCTTTTAGATTTCACTGTGGGACCCGTTCTTGTCATCATTTTCTCATAGGAAAGGGTCATTAAATTTCCCTTTCAAAGAAAGAAGAAACACTGACAATAGTTATTGCCTAATGCTTATGTACAGAACTGCTGTTATTGTTGCTTGGCAACTAGAGGAGATTTGACAAGGAGTCTAAAGGAACTGAATGAATAAATGGAACTGTCAGCATCAGTTTCAGGGGATAAGAAGAAATCCACTATTGCAGGATTAGCATCACATTGCTTTGTCCAAGCTACATGATCGGAATACACAACCCTTCTTCTTCTGTTTCTCCTACCCCACCCCCACCCAATCTTATAGCCTTTCACTGCAACCCCTTTTGTACTATGGCTGAGGGACGAATAGGAGACAGATGCTTAATGCTAAACAATATAAGAGCATGTCAAAATGAAGTCATTTGGCAGCAGGGAAAATTATCCCTGCTAGCAGTCCCTTGGAGTTTATAAGGACGTCTCCCACAGTCTAGTTATTTCCCACAATGATCCTTCACATTAAATTATCCAAGTTTTAAAGATTTATTTATTTTATGTGTATCTGTATTTTGTCTGTATGTATATCTGTATGAGGGTATCAAATACCCTAGACCTGGAGCTGCAGACAGCCGTGAACTGCCTTGTGGACTCCGGGATTCAAACCAGGTCCCCTGGAAGAGCAGCCAGTCCTCCCAACAGCTAAGTGAGCTTTCTATCCCCTAAATTATCCAGTTTTATATATAAAAAAATTGAGAAGGCATCATCGATCATTTCTTCTGGCCTTGCACACTGAAAATTTGTCATGATAGATTTGATGGGCAGACTGGTAGATCTAGCACTTAACAGTAAACTCATGTATATTATTACTAAAGCTACTTTTTCTTAGTAAGGTATTTATCCACAACTTGGTCACAATCTCCTTATCAACAGAATAAATTTTTTATCTTGCTTGTGTACTTGATACTTTATATAACAGTAATGCTACAGATTTTACCCCACTCCTGGTATCAGTTAATCAAAATTTGGTTTAATAATTTAGTCAAGATTCTATCATAGTAATTGTAGGTGAATATACATAGAGACAAGTCATAGAAAGGCAGGTGGTGGGGCTTGCCTCCCTGGGCTGGAGGTGGAAGGTGGTGCTTTTAAATGGTAAATGTGCACTTATGGACAGTCTTCAGATGTCATGATATCTTTGAAAAGAGAGAAGAAAAAAGGAAAAATCCAGAAAAATCTCCAGCTTGTACTGCAGTGGTAAGAAAGTTTCATCAGGCTGGTGGTGGAGGAGTACATACCAAAGCTGCCAACTGGAGGACTGTATGTCCCTCAGAGTGTATGTGTCCCCTCAGTGTGGACTGACAGCATCTAGAAAAGCAAAGCATGGGATCAGCCCAACATTGCTCTGCTGTCAATCAACTCTGCCTCCTACAACAGCACTCAATTACATTTTTTTTTAAAAAAAAAGGAAATTGAGATACATATTTTAGAATTTTATAATATGATTAAAGCATAAGTTTTTTTCCTGGAAAAATTAATAATAGTTTGAAAACCACTGCTCTGAAATAATTAGTAAATTAAAATACAAACTAAGCATCTGGTGAGATAGAGCAGTTGATGAAGGGAAAAGACCTGAATTCAATCCCCAGAACACATTTTAAAAGCCAAGCTTGGTAGTATATGCTTGTGTCCTGTTGCTAAGGAGACAAGGGCAGGCAGATCCCTCCAACTCAGTGGCCAGCCAGCCCAGCCTGCACACACACACACATTTCAAGATCCGGATTCCCCTGTCTTTGTAAGCTGGGCCATTCCACGCCTAGTATGGAGGTCTTTTCAACTTTTAGAGTGAGCAATCATTTAGTAACCGTTTCCCCTAACTCTGTTCTTAACCTTATTTAAAGTAAAAGGAGATCCAGTTCCTCCCACTGATATTTAAAAGAGTGTGCCTTTTATAAATTGGTCCACCCTTATAAAAAAAGTGTAGTCCTGGTTTCCATGGAGTTTTATGGTCCATTTCCTCCACACCACAGTAAAGAAATATCCAAAGCTAATATACTTTAGAGATTAAGTTAACTCTCTTATGCTAGTATTGACTAAAGGGTAATTAGCTTTTTTTTTCCTAGTATTGATTAAAGGGGTCTAAGTGAATTGTACCCTTTTTATAGTACTTTTAACTGGGAAGTTCTGTGAATGAGAAAAAATTAAATAAAAATTAAAAAATAGAAAACTACATTAGGAGTGAATGTAAATAATTACCATTTTCCCCCAAGTAAAGACTTTAAACTACAAAGAAAATGAGAAAAGAATTCACTGACTGTTCTCTTAGAAAGTAGATAAATTAAAAGAATCTTCCTTTTCTGCTGTGATTAAGGTACCCAAACAAAAATAGCTTGTGGATATAGCATTGATTTTTTTTTCCTTTAGTAATAAGTCTAACTAAAGAATTCATCGAAATACTAGCCAGACAGAATATTTACCTAAACCCTAATACTGTGTGGGTTTGACCAGCTAGATGGGAATTAACTTCTGGTGGACTGAAGGGCTCACCTACTTTAAAATTATCTGAAGTCTAGTTGGTAATTCTGGGAAAATTGGAGGAAGAGTCAAACATAGTGATTAAAAACAAAACCACTCAGGCCTACACTAAATATATATGTTTGTTTCTTGATTGTGTTTCTCAATGTAAATTAGAGGGTCTGTTGCCGTTAGCAACCATCATATATATGGCCTCTTGCTTTTGTCATCTGTGCCCTTTCAGGCAGATTGTGTTCAGAGATGATGGCTACAAAAGTATCTCTCATATTAAGAGTTAGAATCTTAAAAGGAGCTCTTATAGCAGGCTGACTAGTGCAGTTACGCAAGTTTCTTCCAAAATGAGGTCATTCTGCCTCTTATTTCGTAGTTGGGGTGCCTGCATGGCGCACTGACTGCCCTCTAAACAGGCTATCCTAAGGTCACCATGCTGTGAGGAAGACCAGTCGAGCCCTTCAAGACCCCATGGAGCGTTCTCCGTGTTATATGAAGACAACACTCTGCCCAGCTAGCGGTCTCTCTGCCACTCATCCGTCAGACTCCTCCACAGAGATAGTGAAAGTCCCAGATAAGTTCTCAGCAGTCACAGAGCAGTAGGTAACTATAATGCCTTTTTCAAGGAGGGCTACCTGAGCTGGACATATAGCTGCTCAGTTAGCAGACAGCGTGTCTAATGGTACAGAACCTGGGGTCTAACCCGAAAGCCACAGAATGTAGGCGTAGTGATACACAACTGTAATCTGAGCCCATGGAGGGTGGAGACAGGAGGATCAGAAACTCCACTACATAGTGAATCAGGCCATGCTTGGCTGTTTGAGACTCTCATAGAAGGGGTAGGGGGAGAAAGAGAACGCATACCCTCTTGAGCAGTTTTACTTTACAAAAACTGTATTGTTGAAATAATGATTTTACATAAATAGTAGAGAGTATGGAAGAATTATGGTATATTCTAAATGATTTGAGAGGTGACCAGTTTTCCCTAAGAACTCTCTGTTCCGCTGTCTTTTGTCTCCTGCTCCCTCTCCCTCACTAAAAGAAATGAAAATGTTTTGTTGTCTGAAAACCAGAGAAACACTGGGGACTGAAATTAGTTGAAGGGGAGATGGACAGGGGAGATGGAGAGTTCTGGGACAAACAAGGCGAGACACAAGACGTGTGCTGGAAGGACAGAAGGCCCAGGCTCCTTGGAGCATCAGGTGTTAAAGGAATGGAGTTTCAGAGACAAAGGCATGGGGCCAAACTTGATCTGTAATTTCTATTATACCTCAAATTCACTGTTCTCAATTCAGGATGCTCATCAGAACCATGGTGGAAACTTCAGTGCCAAGCCATTCGTCGTACGATTGCTTCCTCCTTCTTATTCCTTGTGTCTAAACAGAGACCAGTTGCTTCTTCACCAGTAACCTGCTAGTCATTCTCTACACTGCTTGTATTGGTCTGTTTGTTTTTTGTTTGTTTGTTTGTTTGTTTGTTTGTTGCCCAGGGCACTGTATTAGAATCCTACCTGGCATCCATTTGATCTCCTAGAGTTCATACAGAAGAAGATTGAATGACCTTAAATGCACAAATATCATAGGCCTCCCCTAGGCAAATCTTCATTAGCTTTGCTTTCGAATCAGGTTCAAAGTTTTTGGCCATGCGACCTAGAGCACTTTGGCCCCATGCCTCTGTTCTGAAATTCCATGCCTTTAAACACGTGGTGCTCCAGTAAGACTGGAGCACGTTTCCCGTGTCCTGCCTCGGTGCTCTAGGAACTCTCCATCTCCTTCCCTTCATTCTCCTCTTAAACCAATTTCAGCCCTCAGTGTTTTTCTGGTTCTCAGACAACAAAACATCTTCACCCCTTTTACTAAATCCATGAAACATCCATCTTTCTAGACTATAAATTTCCTCAGCAGGTCAGGAAGTGTGTCAGTCCCTACCTGCAGTCCAGCCTCAGAGTCTGAACTCTGTGACTGACTGTAACTGAGACGACGGAATCAGTGAATAAATAAACAATGGAACATGAATTAAATGATGACTCTCAGCTCTGATGACATTCTTGTGGTAATACCTTGACTTCTGTACTTGACACAGGCTCATGAATATTCAAATCAACAACTTGGCTCTGACCTACACAAAGTTTAAATCAATAATAGATCTTCTCTAGGAGAGGGCAGCAACTGGGTGTTTGTTTGTTTGTTTGTTTGTTTGTTTGTTTGTTTTAGATACCAAATTGAAGGGAATGGCTAACATGTTCCTTGTTTGTAGTGACAAAATCTGCAAGCTTCCAAAAGTTCACAGCTGGTTGGAGCACCGAGACAGAACGTACATAGTGAAATTTAACAAAGATGAATGTAAAATCCCTGGCCAAGTGTTAATCTCTTTGCAAGCCTGAGGCTGCAGCTCTGGTCTTGAGAACAACGTGAAGACAGCTAATAGCAAATAAGCCCCAAGGAGACCAGCAATTAGTGTGCCTCCTGAAGCCTCGGGTTGACTTTGACAGCTTGAATGAATAGTAGGGCCCACCAAGGCAGTGCATGCAGGTGCACGGCCTCTTCTTTGTGTGCCCTCCCCTACTGGAGCAGTGTGCCTATTTACTGAGACACTTTTCCTGGGGAAACACTCAGGAGAGCTTGACCAGAGGGCGAGAACTGGGAGACTGCAGCTTATGAGAGACATTTAGGTCACACGTTTGCTCTGTAGTGATGGATTTCTAAGGGGTGCTTCTGTTCTTTGAAATAAGTGCAGGGCTGACCTGTAGGAAAGGGGTTCCCTTCTCACACACCAAAAGGCAGCACCAAGGAACAGTGGTGGGAAGGATTGGCATCCCCTCCCTGGCCATGGGCGTCTCATCACCAGCTCTTCTTGCCTTTTTCACTTGTCCTTAGTTTCAGCAGGAGATGGGGTCCCTTTATCTCTCTCTGGTGTCCTAATCCATCTTCTTGGGTGCCTTCTCAGCCACTTCATTGACACCCGAAGCCCATGCGCCTGAGCCTCAGGACCCACACTGTAAGTTTACAGTTTGTAAACGTGGAGCAGTCCTCTCTGCCTCTGCTTCTAGCTTGCTGAGAATGTGTGGGAAAAGCCGTGCCAGCTGACTCTGTGACAGATCTTGGCTGCCCCGAGTTCATGGACCTGGTCAGCAGTCTTTATTCCTCACGGCCCCTTCGTCTTAGGTTCCATGCAGGCAGCTCTAGGCCAGCCTCTGTTGTTTTAAGTGTCTAGGCTCAGATGAATGGTTTCCATAAACGTACATCTTTCACCCTCTAGAATTTTTATTGTATCTCCATTCTCTGTTTACCCTCTTTCCTTCCTTCTCAGAACTCTGAGGAATAGAAAAGGGACTTCCTTTCTTTTCAAAGAATATTTTTCTACCTGGATATCTATCTCCCCCAACCGTGTGTGTGTGTGTGTGTGTGTGTGTGTGTGTGTGTATGTGTGTGTGTGCGTGTGTATATATACATGTGTGTGTCTATGTCTGAGTGTATGTCACGCAAGCATGTGTACATATGGGGGGCATTCATGTGTGCAAATACAACTTTGGGTGTTGTTCCTCGGAAGACATCCACATTTTGTTTTGAGACAGGGTCTCTCTCTCTCTCTCTCTCTCTCTCTCTCTCTCTCACACACACACACACACACACACACACACACACTTGGTCCTGAGACTCACTGGCTCAACTAGGTTGGCTTGCTGGCCACTGAGCCCTAGTAATCCACTTCCCCGGGACTGGGATTACGAGAATGCACCACCATGCCTTCCTTTTTATATTATGTGCACTGGTACTTAGCTCCTCATGCTTGCCCAGGAAGTTCTTAGACTGAAATGTCTCTGGCCCCTCCACAGCTTCACACCATTTTCTCATTTCCTTAGGACACCTTGCGTCATAATTTATCTCTTTTCTTTTCTTTCTCCAAATCCCCCATCAGTGAACATGCTCAAGCTCTTTGGGCAATAAATTGTGCACTGACTGTTTTAAGATGGATTGGAGAGAGGGAGAACCAAGCCAGAAACCCAGTTAGGAGGGTTTCACAGACGCAGTGAGAAGGAACCAGTCTAGGTTAATAAGAGGGGAGCAGACGGTAAGATGCAGAGGGGTTACCATCAGGACGCCCCAGAGCAGCTATTGTTTATTCCTTTGCATTGTTTTCTTCGCTGTTTTGAGAGCCCCTTCCACTTTCCCCAGTGAAGTGTGGCTTTAGCACACTAGGGCTCCCCGAGACACGCACTGCAAAAGGTGCCCGCTGGAAGAGAGCTTGCCATGTCTTAAAAGGCTAGTTGGTGGGATGGGAGAAAGACTGCAGTAGAGAACTCCTGTTCCTCCAAGAAGGCTCCACTGCACCCCCTTTCTGGAGCTGTCACCCCCAGCTTCAGAGCTTAGTCCCGCAGTGGCTAGTCCCGCAGTAGCTAGTCCGGCAGTGGCTAGTCCCGCAGTGGCTAGTTGAGTCTCACGTTGCATTGCTGTCATCCACCCTCTTCCTCCCCACACATGTACAGACTGTTGTCATTTGTTCTGGGCCCCACAGAGAAAAGCTGGGACACACAGAGTGTGTTGCCAAGAGCCTCGTGTCAGCTTTCCTCCGACTCTGCCCGCACGGCCTTCTCCCCATCTTCAAAGCTTCATTTTTCTTTCTAATCCTGTTCTGCTCGCCCCAAAAAGTTAATTTTGATTTGTGCCGGTGGTGTTAATTCCCAAAAAGTCAGCCGAGTAGAACATGACAGCACTTCATACATATTGTTTTGCTGGCAGGAAGTAGATATTCGAAAAAGCAATTAAATTATGGAATTATCCTCGATGCAAAGGTACCAGCCTGCAAAGAGTATTTCCTTCCCCCCCCCCCAAGAAGAGTCACAGGAGAACCACCTTCATTAGTGTGTAGATAATACTACTGGCCCGGCAAGTGGAGCAAAACATACACAGAATACACAAAGGAGATGTTTTTTAGGCATCTCTGACAGGCTCAGCATTTGAGAAATGTGGCCAGAGCTGATTATGAAGCCCTTTTAGCATCACAGGAATGGCAAATGCATACATAGCTGGTTCTTGCTGGTGCAAAGAGGAGGTCGTGGGTGCTGGATTGCTGCCCTTATTATTATAGAGGATAGGATAGTGCTCATCTTTAAGTGGGTAAAGTTCCTGAGAGCTGGAAGCAGCCATCTGCTGTGCCTGGGACTTAGGAGACACCCCACACATCTGTGGCTTGAATCTACTAAGCTTTTTAATTCTGCTGAACTGTATAGGCATGCACTGAAAAGGTGGGAGTCAAGACCCAAGATGTCACAATGACTGTGTCACTCTGTTCCCCACTCTGTTCATTCAGCCGCTCACCAGACACTGTGCCCCCCTCTCCCGAGTGCCCCAGTGTTTGAGATGCTGTGGACATAAGGTGTGCCCTGAGTAACTTACACTCCATCAGATAGAGCCACGCAAGTAACTCCGGAGCTTTGTGTGAGAGCTAACAACAGTGTGTAGGCAAGACTTGTGGCTTCTCTCTCCCGGTCTCTCACTTTATATTTTGAGTGCATTTGTCCTTAAAAAATTTCCTTTTTTCTCCTCCTTTGCCAATTAGAAGGGCTATTTGACCGTGTGGTTTTTATTACCAGCTCCATTTGCTAACAGCCTTTAGGCACTTGCTACTTACTCAAGAAAATGAAACCGGCTCAAACTAGTACAAATACAAAGGTTATTACACAGGTCTGGCAGGGTGTCATGTGACTTGGGGAAGTTAAACAAGGGGGGAGCAGCTTTCTGGGAGGCTGGCCCCATCCATTTCCACTCTGCCTCTCTCCCATTCTGAAGAATCCTTAAGAGTCTGATTCGTGCATTCTGGCCTTTCAAGCCAACGGCTTCCTGACCATTGTGAGTCGTTGTGAATATACTCTGATTGCCTCCTGGGCAGACTCACTTACCATAAGGTGCAATTACAGATGATCAGTCCTGACTTTATCGTGGTTCGACTTTCAATTTTTACCCTCACGCTGGTGCAAAAGCGACACCCTTAAAACCATTCTCCTTCGCACTTTCAGCAGAGTACTAATAAGTTAAGACATCAGCACTTTACCTCAAAGCACGCTTTGTGTTAAATGGCAGTGCCCGGCTGTAGGCTACTGCCAGGGTTCTGAACTCACGCAAAGCAGACCAGCCTATGCTATAGCGTCCTATTGGGTAAGTATTCCACATGCCGTTTATGGTTTATTTTCATTGCTGGGGGCTTAAGTTCATGTGTGTGAACATGTGTGCTATGTGAGTGTGTATGCATGAGTATGCATGTGCCTGAGGAGGTTAGAAGACAGCTGTCTTCTTCAATCACTCCTTACCTTATTCTTGAGACAGTCTGACTGAACTTGGAGCTCACTGGTTGGCTACACTGCCTGACTAGCAATCTCCAGGGCTCTTCCTTCTTACGGCTTTGGAGCATGCACTGCTGCCACCCAGCCTTTTTACTTGGAGGTGCTGGTGACCCAAAATTTGCTTCTCACGCTTGCGCAGCAAGCACTTACTAGCTAAACCGTCCCCGTCCTCCAGGCGCACTGTTGCCTTACCGTGTCATGGACTCGTCGGTGCTCTAACATGTTGGGAGTCATGGTGCACCTCTGTCAGTCTGTCCCACCTGTTTGTTTGCACGTCTCTTCCCAGCTCTGCCCCTGCCTGCACTGTTCTTGTTCTGTCCGGACATCCAGTGTCGGGAGTAGACTTTTAGCAAGTGATTAAATGGAACTAACATTAAAATGTGATGAAGGAAGAACTTAGGGAAAGGTGCTAGGCACACTTTCCCTGCGACTGTGGAGGAAGAAAGTTCTCTAAGCCTTAGCCAGTGCAGAAGCTACATGTTCTTGCAGTGTCGAAGCCAGACCTTCATGTCCTATTGAGAATACTCCTACTCTTTTCTGTTTCAGACTTATTGAGCAGCTAATATATGTCACACTCTCTAGCAGACACTTTACACGCATCAATTCTTCCCATTTTTACAGGCTTTGGCAGATAACAGCCTCTTTTTATGAGCCAAGTTTCAAAGATCTGAGCAGTTGACCAAGGTCACGTGCCAGAGCCCAGATTAGAGCAGAGCTCTGTTAAGTCCAGCACTCTTCCCATGGCATCTCTCCATCTCAGAAGCATCTTCCTGTCTTCGGGCAGGCATACTTGCTCTTCTGTAATGCCACCGTACCTAGTTCATACAAAGAACACAGCACTGACTCTCATTAGAGAGTTCCCAGCTCAGCAGCTACACTGCACCTCCTTGAGACACAACTATAGCTGGCTCTCTCTTGTATCCCCAGTACCTATCACTCAGGGCAGACTCGGCTGATGTCTGTCTCCTAAGCTGACTCTGGAAAGTGAAGCATACTGTCCGCTTTCTTCATAGTCCCCAAACTAAAAATACCAGTGTCCCTGATTATATACCAGTAGAACTGTAAAAATTTTTAAAGTGCACAAGTATTCCTCCAGTCTCTGATGGAATGGAAAGAACATGTGTATGTTCTCTCTGCCTGTATAACACTTGGGGCACAGTCAGTCAGTTGGGAGCCGCTGTGTTACACTGGATGGTAGACACGACAGTAGGTGCCAGTGGCTGTGTGGTACCAGCACACGGGTGGAGTATTCATTTGGCTCCAAGCAGCAGCTGGATGTGGCTACAGGATGATTCACTAAATAAGCAGTAATTTAGCTACAGAATAGCTCCAGAGTAGTCATGGTAACCGGATAGAAATAGCAGAGGATTCCATCCTCAGACTGCTTGCAGTCTAGTCAACACAGCGAGCACACAAATCTGTAGGATACAGGAGGCATTCAGCTATTTAAAGACACCTACTGAGGAAGGGCTTTGAAGTTGAGTCAGGAATGCTTCTGGTAGGAAGGGTTAAGGACTTCATGCATGTGTGGTATTCAGCTGGAATATGAGAATGGGGACAAGATACATCTTAAGCAAAGGAGGAGCCCTGGTGCAGGTGTGGGGTGAGGCGTATGAGCCATGTCTGTGCTGGGTAGAGGAACAGAGTCACTTGCAAAAGCAGGCCGGTGCCCTGGTGCCCTGTGGCCTTAAATGCCAGAGTGCACAAATTGCATTTCATTGCTAGTTCTTCAGTAAAGGAATAATATGGTCATCATGTTGTCTGTGGTCATCGCCCCAGCTCCACGTGTTCTGAACCCATGAGTTCAGGTCAAGAATACTTTGCAAAGAAACTACACATGTATAGAATTTTGTCTTGTCATTATTTCGTAAACAATGTAGTATAACTATTTCCATGGTGTTTACATTTGGGGGAGGTTTTTTAAAATATATGTTTAAAGTACCTAGAGAATTTACATAGGTTACATGCCTACCCATTTCTGTAAGGAACTTGGGCTCCTATGGGTTTTAGTATCTTGGGATCCTGGAATGCATCTCCCACAGGACCACAGGAGAACTATAGTTTTGGAAGGACAGCAGCATCAGAGTGAATTTCCAAGGGAAATTGAGTGGAGAGACTGGTTATTTTGTGTCTGTTGATAATGCTAGGTCTTGGCTGATCACACAGCAGTCTAAGTCGATTGAAAAGTCTTCTCTGGGTTGCTTTTGAATTCCAGCATGGTTTAAGGCTCACTGATAAGTCAAAAAGAAAGCCCAAGGAGCCATCGCAGAGTGGCTCAATAATGCACAATGTGAACAAGGAAATCTGTTAACAGCCCTTCAACCAGCTATGAACCGAACAGCATCCCACTGCTTGGTTAATGCATGAGCCAATAGGGTGGGGCCTGGTGCAGAATATGCCAGAGCCTGCAGGCCTAGATAGGAAAACCCCAAGCAAACAAAGAATCCAGATGAAAATGCTCTGAAGGTAACATCACAACAACCCCTTTCTAAATAGCAAATTGAATTTGCCAAACCAGACATAAATTAGTAGAAGGGAAACAGATGAGTGTGATATTGGAAGGCTAAAGCAGTTGCTAAATGAAGCGCTAACTAGCCGTCTTGACTGTCACCCAGCAGGCTGAATGGCTGCCTGGTGGGCACGAATGGACCACTCTGTTAGCTTGGCAGGGGAGCCCCGTAGGATTGCTATCAAGGGCAGAAGCTTCCAGCTTCTTTCTAAAGCTGTGGAAAGGCCCAGGGCTGTAGCGAGTGGCTGTGTGTGAGAAGCAGCACCAGAAACAGCCTCTGCTACACAGCCACTGCCTGCATGAATTTTATGAATTCACCATATGCAAACTACCATTAGTCATGCATGGAGGGAGCCGTTCCAACAGCTCTCAGAAGCTGGGTTTCCACGGGCAGCGTCAGCCGTCAAGGGCAACATTGCTTTGGCCATCCATGCCCTGTATTTGCTACCACTTGAAAATGAGGTCTTTCTTAGACTTAAATCCCCAGACCCTTAGACTCTGTGAATTGTAAATAGCAACTGGCTGGTCCCTTCGTGTTTAGTTGCACACAGGAGCTCATTTGATTTCTCTGTCCTCCATGAAGTCATTTCCATAAGAAGCAAGGCAGTGGATTTATGAATTATGCTGTTCTCTTGATGTTGGCAGAGACCAGTGACTAGAGCAAATAGGTTAGCCTAGAGTCCAGCACTACTGAGGAATGGCTAAGAACAGACAAGCTCTCCCCCTACCTTAACTGCAAAGAAGCTTTACCTTCTGTAAAGCTTGGAATTTCCCTTCTAATTTAGGACCAACCCTACAAGTTGGTACTACTTATAGATTTGATATCGGAACTCAGTGATGGTTTTCTAGAGAAATATTCGAAACTAAGATATATAAAGTAAGAAATGACTGAGGAGATAGTTCTGTTGGAAAAATGCTTGCATGAGGATCTTAATTTGATCTCCAGCACCCACATTAAAGTTAGTCACTGTGTGCACATCTGTAATCCTAGGACTGAGGAGGCAGAGACGAGCAGATTCCACTAGGTTTTAGCTCCAGCTTCTATGAGAGAGTTGGTCTCAAAATATAAGGAAGAGAGCCCTTGTAAAGGGCACCAGATGTTGACCTCTGGCCTTCACATGCACGCATGTACACTCACCTGCTTATGGGCATGCACCTCACCCGCATACACACACATGCACATACACGCTCCCCAGTGACAACACAACACCGTCTGTCTGCACATAGCTGGCCATGCTTATGTGGCCTTTGTTTCTGATTTTACAAAGATGGAAAGAAAGATGCAGGCCGCTGAGGAGAAAGTGCCCATCGAGCAATGGCTTACACTGTTTTTGTCATAACATAATAAAACATGTTTTGCAGAGGAGAGTCTAGAAGCAAGGGAGCAATTATTTTTATGTTGATTTTATGATTTTGATCTTTGCTAGTCACACAGCTGTGTGTAGGTGGCTTGAAAACTTTAGTCTAATGTTACAATAATGTACTTAAGGTAATTAATAACTAAGCATTTTATTATTCAGAAAGGCATGCTTGCTGTGGCGATAATGATGGTCATTATTATGAAATCTTACATATGAACAAACTGTAGTGGCTTGAGCTGCTAAAATTATATTTATTTAAAATACAGGTAACTCCAGTGCACTATTAGGGACAAGGCAAATATCGTGTATTATTCCTGTTGATGACTTTCCTTGGCTGGCTTTGTTTTTTGTTTTTATGTTTTTGTTTTTGGGTTTTTGGTTTTTTTTTTTTTTTTTTTTTTTTTTTTTTTTTTTTTTTTTTTTTTTTGCATCTTGGTTTAAATATAGCGATTTATACCTGCCAGTCAAGTGCTCTACCAACTGAGCTCCATCCTTGACCCCACCTTAGCTTCTTCTAAAACCATTTTAATGTTCAATGAGAAAGAATACTGATCTTTGAAACATAATAGATGAGATAAAAGGACTCAGCAAACAACCAACTGATGCTCACAAGGCCAACATGATGTATGTAGCCTTGTAGATCCTGCCTAGTCTGGTCCTGTCAAGTCTGACATCCACTGTGCTCCAACAGCCTTATCCTCTGCTGTTCTCCATCCACACTGCAGAGTCCTACTCTTTCTGCCCAGAATGCTTTCCCCTGCCCCCCTACCCCTACCCCTCCCCTCCTCCTTCCCTTTTTCCTCCCCTCCCCTTCCCCCTTCCATCCAACTCTTCTCACTCATCCTCCACATCTGAGTATATCTATCAAGTCAGATGTCCCTGCCAATGATTTTACAGCAGATATATATATATACATATGTGTGTGTATACACACACACATATATATGTATACGCACGCGCACACACACACACACATATATGTATATACACACACACACCCTTATAAGACTAGTCTACTCTGTGGTCATTTGAGCATTGTCTACATCCCTCATGACCTTTATATTTCAGGGAATTTGGTGCCTTACCACACAATAACTCAGTGGTTCTCAACCTACCTAATGCTGCAGCCCTTTAATACAGTTCCCTGTGGCGACCCCCAACCATAAAATTATTTTCTTGCTACTTCATAACTGTAATTTTGCTACTGTGATGAATCATAATGTAAATGTCTGATAACGTGGAATATCTGATGTGCAGCCCCCAACGGGGTAGCGGCCCACAAGTTGAGGACCACTGCAATGAGTCTTTAAAAGGAGGATTTACAATGTCAATTTAGTAGCACATGTCTGACACTAGGGAGGCAGAATCAGGAGAGTTTGAGACCATATAATGAGACCCTATGTAAAATAAATAAATAGTATTCACTGAGCTGGAGTTTTAAAGAGGGGCAGCAAAGCAGTGAAGACTTAGGGTTTTTTTTTTTAAGAGTCAGTTTTTCCAATGAAGTCTAGAGAAACTAAGAACCATAAAATGTGAGAATAGTAAAAAACCCAAAGGAGTATTGACTGACATATACAAGCACATATTCTATTAGAATCTCCAAATATTTAGCATTTTTAAATGTCAGGATTTGAAACCAATCTGGTCAAGAATGTCAACATCTCTACAAGGTCTATGCCACAGCCTATGCAATTTTCTCATTATGACCTAAATACTGCTATATACAGATCTGTGTGGAGCAGTAAGCCTATTCTCTTACATCATCAAAAATTAGTCAGTACTGCTCAGTTAAATGTCTGGTCAATAGTGTCATATTACACATACCATGCTTCCATAATCCATACCCCATGAATCCAATTATAACAAATTCCATTTAACTCTAAAGCCCACTGGTCCTGACTTAGCTCTGAGTGGTTCGTGTATAGATTGTCCTGTTTTCTAATGAGCACTTCTCGCCGTCTCTACACTGTGCCTGCATTTGTTAGTACAGAAATTCTTCTCATAAGAAAGGGGTAAGATAGGTTATGCTGAAATGCGTAGGACAGTCTGTAATAATCACAAGCTCTTTGAGATAAAGGTCAATTAATTCTAGCAGGCGACTGGAAAGAATCAGTGCTACATTTAATAGGGGAGGTCCTCTATGTCCCCGACGAGAAAGCACTTGCCTGCAAGCCTTCCCTCACACATGTATTTACCTTTACTGTGTTTAATGGCTATTTTTCAGAAGGCTGTTTGAGATCATTTTCTGTCACATAGCTGGGATTACCGTCTCACAAATGCAGAGCTCCGTAGTCTCCTGTCCTTAGAAACAGGAATGGAGTTTCACAACACACGTCTGTAACCCTCATATAACTGCCTCCACTGTGCCCAGAGAGAACCGAGGCATGAAGCTATTTCTGAATGTTTTCTAAAGATACCCCTGAGTGAGTGGAAAGGAAGCCTGAGACAGAAAAAGATTCTGTGTCCTCACGGAGAACATGTCTTGTGTGTATCTCAGCGTCCAGGAGGGTTGGTTGCCAAATCCGAGCTGGCTTTGCACAGCTGTTCCTGCAGCCTCACAAGGAGACCTCTGTAGAGGTGTGTGCACAAATAAAGCAGGCGCCCAGGTGATGACCAGCACAAACGCGCACCTCTCTGAAAGGCCTGGAGTACGGTTTTTTGGCATGAACAGAGATGGGTTAGCTTTCCTGGGCCTTTCTAAGTTATAATTCTACTCTATCTAGTGGGGGATTTGACGGTGAACAGTACTTGGGGTATTTACCTTTCTGCTTTTCTCTTCCTTTTCTTCTAGATCTATGCGGTTAGATCAGTTGTTCCGAACAAAAGTAATAATGAAATCGTACTGGTGCTCCAACAGTTTGATTTTAATGTGGATAAAGCTGTGCAAGCCTTTGTGGACGGTAGGTATACATCCGCCTGAAACTGAAATGTGGGAGCTAATTAAATCCAATAGCCTGTAGTGTTTTCCTTAAAGGAACTGAACATTAAATAGTTTCTGATACTTCCATAAAAGGTAAAAACATGGTACATCTTTAATTGCCACCCTCTGGACGCAGAGGTAGACCAAACTCTGTGAGTTCAAGGACAGCCTGGTTTACATGGTAAGTTCCAGACCAGGTAGGAATGCATAGAGAGACCCTGTGTTCTAAACCAGCTAGGGCTACATAGTAAAAACTTATCTCAAGAAAGAAAACAAATAAAGAAACCAACAAAAAAAAATACAAAAGAACATGAACACATTGTAACGGTAGAGTAAAGAAAGGCCTTTGCCACTGGTTTAAAAGGAGAGACTGTGAGGACTTTCTAGAGGACACTAATTATAAAGCTACTGGGTCTTTGCCCGTTATCTCAGTTTGTTACACATGTCCTTTATTTGATGATGTCCTTGTGCGTAGAGGACAGTGCACTTCATTGCTGACCTGGAGGGCCTCACCTCTTCAAGTCGGCTGAGTGTCATAGCTGTGGCTCTGAAATCCCATGATTAGACAGTCTAAGTGAACTGAATTCCTGACAGCTATATCTATTCTCAGTTAATCATACGACCAGTTCATCTGCCTCTTAATTGGTTTTGGTCTCTTAATAAAAAACAAAACAAAACATCTGTTTTTTAGGAAGTGCTTGCCAGTGGCATTGTAGAATCTCACATCTGAAAAAGTGCTGATCCTGCACTTATTTACAGGTTTGGGTATCTTTTCTGTAAATCGTGGAGAAATTTTCCTTAATATTTTGACTTGAATAAAGATTTTCGTGTTGCAGTTATTAAATGCCCTGCTTCCTGGCATTTATTTTTCTATTCTGCAAATAATGGACTAGCTAAACACAGCATGACAGATAGGGTCTGGAGAAGACTCAGCAGATGTCCCAGCTGTACCGTCTTCGCACTATGTCGGGGACAGCATGATTTCCGTCATTGCTGAGGAGTGGAATCACCGTCCTGAGTGTCACAAGTATAACTAAGCAGCTCAGGGCAGAATCCAGAAGCCAGGCACCACTGTGCCCACCTTCTGCACCAGCCATGGAAGCTTGGGTCCCTAACTAAATCAACAGATGATGACCATCGATGCAGATGTGCGAGCAAATCTCCTACATGAATCCTTCTCGCTGTGTCCCCTGCTTCACCGACCATGCACACTATGACGATTATATTGGTATATAACCTTTAGTCATTAGGACTAAACGGCAGCTGCGATCTGCCCAGCACACGGCCTTTTTTAAATGCTGTGAGTATACAGATGCTAACTCTGAGACACAATCTCCTGTCTGGTTTCCCTTGCCACATCATTTGCATGAACAGAGGTTCAGAGTCAGTCAGAGGCTGCTTTCTCCACCCTTCCCACCCCTGCCTCCCATTAGGAAGGGTTTCTGTTGTACTGTGACCCGCACGGAGGCAGCAGTGATGGACTGTGGTCAGGGCAGTTGGAACTGGATGGAAGGCCTTGCTCCTGGGCTTTTCATCCATCGTGCCAGTGTCGGGCTCTCATTAAAGCTCAGTTGCTGAGGAACCTCATGGGCTGAGCTGCAAACCAGTGGGGGGAGTTGCTCAAAACCCAGTAAGAGTCAAAAACTATTTGGAGCACCCTCACAGAGGCAGGGGAGGGGGATGTTATGGGGGGATCCCGAAGGGGAGACCTGAAAAGTGAAAAACATTTGAAATGTAAATAAAGAAAATATCCATTAAAAAAAAAAAAAAAGGAAAAAACTATTTGTTGGAAGTATTTTGCGGGCCATACTGAAGTCACTAATTCAAACGGCTTACCGAAAACACCTCCAGGCACAAGTCTGGCACCATTAAAATTTAATAACAGTGCTTGCAGAATCCTTTGTAAATATGAGTATTTCTTCACAATGACTCTGTTTAAGCTTTTGTCCAAATCACAAGTAAAGTCGGCAATGTCAAACTATGACACTGGGTCTAACAGGTGTTGCAGCTGCAACACAGCAGCTTGCCTTGGGATAAAAAGATGGCGTTTAACAATTCTTTGAAGTTTAACTTTATGTAGAACGCGGCAGCTTAGCTACAAGAGTGACTCTGGTAAGTCACCAAGGAGAAATGACAAACATTAACTCCTGTGGCAACCCAGTTACTAAAAAGTATAAATTCTATTTTACTTATGGGTACAGCCTTGCCATTTCAGGTCCGTGCAACTCAAACAGGAGCAGGAGGACACTGAATTGGAAACGCTGGATAGATAGGGAGTGATCAGCCCGTTGAACATGGTAGCACCCTGCTTGTCTGTGAGTGGCCTCAACCACAGGAGCTACTAATTTGGAAGTCTGAAGTTAATCCCAGGTTAGCCAGTACCTTATAGACAGTTATTATTGTAATATTTACTATATTAATGTAAAGAGATCTGAGAATGCTTACATTTATAGGACTATATAGGACCCTCTCCCTTTCAAAGTTCCTGATTATATAGAATCGGCTGATTCTTTGGTATCAGTAACTAGTTGAAATTACACTCAGCAAATGAATATAAATAGACCCAGTTCGTCATTTAATGAACTTTGTTGGTTTGAAATGGAAACCTTGTAAAGAACACATCCTTTCCTCTCCGTGGAGGGTGGAGAAAACAGATTCTGTCCTCCTCCTCATGCCCCTGCAAGTCCTGAACTAGTAAGAGTCAAAATGGAGCAAGGAAGGTCACACAGAAAGGTCTGCCTGTCGTGGTTAGTAACATGGAAAAGCCCACGCTTGGTTCAGAAGCTTGCAGTACTGTATTCATATATCAAACAGAACAACTTTAATTCTACCTAAGGCAATGAAGCTATCAGAAAATTCTCAAGACATATCTCATATTCCCTAAGACAATAGGATAAAAAAAAATATGCTTCACAAAGCAGGGTTTAATATTTTTATAAAACCAAGATTGTGCAGTGAATTAAATGAAAATCTTGGAAATAAGAAACAGAACTGGCATTTTTATTAAGATAGGCTGTATCAAAATAAATAAAGACGTCCACCCTCCCCCACCTACCACTTCCTGCCTCTCCCCCCCCCCATTGCTACCAAGCACGGATGAATTTTCTGTTCATTTTATTGTGTGGATATTTGTTGAAGATTCTTTCTCTTTATCTAGGCAGTGCTATTCAAGTTCTTAAAGAATGGAACATGACGGGAAAGAAGAAGGTAAGATTAAGGGTGACGGTGAATTAGTAACATCTTCAGTCAAACCTTCAGGGTTGTTATCATTTCAACAAAGCTGCCAATTTTGTGCTTCATTCGAACTTGTTAATATGCACACCCAGAAAGCTTCTGAATCTCTGCTGTGCTCCAATTACCAGCTACTTTCGCTCCTAAGGCCCTTATTTTCTGTTCAGTGTGTGTGTGTGTGTGTGTGTGTGTGTGTGTGTGTGTGTGAAGCACCAGAGTTGTCCTTCTTTGTATGTTTTAAGAAGAGCCCAATGACGCAATCCAAAGCATGGAAGATGCTAATATGCCCAAACATATCCCATAGCACAAAGGCAGAAATTAAGGAATGCTTTAAAGTTATTTAAAAAGCCCAAAATATATTTTCACGGTTTTTCTTTCCCCAAATGAATTCATCCAATGCTGCTTTAAGATACCTTTCACCCTGGAATCTGAAATCAGTTTTCAATAAAGGAGAAAATGCCGTAAAGCCATAGAGAGCTGGGGTCCTCCCGGAGCACTCTAGAACTGTTCCTTGAGGGGAACGGAAAGATTTTCCTCTGCCCCATTCGCATGACAATACTGTACTGTGTCATCACAGGAAGTGGGGCTCCTGGGCCGGGCCACAGTGTGCCTGCAGCCACCAGCATCCCATTTCCACAGGGACACCACAGGGCCTGCTGTTTTGCTTCTCACAGGATCTAAGATGCCAGCCTTCCCTGCCCATGAAGGGAAGATCGCAGGCCTAGGAAACAGGTTCTGAACCAACACAAAGCAGCAGCGTCGCTTTCATGCAGCCCGAGATTGCAGACATTGCTGCAGCCATCCTTTCCTCCTTCAGGTTTCCTGTAGAATAGGAGGAATGAGGAGATTTGCCGGTTTTGTTTGCCACCATTTTTGACAATCTTGGCTTCTCTTTAATCATAGCTTCCCAGGCGTCCCAGTGAGATAAAGATGATTTGAAGTGATTGAAAGGCGGTATTTATCTTTACATGGAAAAAAAAATTCAGATGTGTGCTTCGGTTTTTAAATTTCTGTGATGGGGTAGGGGAGAGACGCAGAGACAGCAGCTGCAGACCAGGTTCCTTAGTGAGGTTCCTCTTGTGGGTTCAGTAGGGAGATGAACTCGGAAAGCCAGCAGTGAGGGTTAGTGTACGGGCGTGGGAGTAGTTCCCCCTGTCCCTTTCACCTGCGCTCAGCAATATAGATCTCTCACCCAGAAACCTGGGCGTGACTGTGATGTTTTGGAAAAGAAAGGAGCTAGGCAGAACTGAAGAGGGGACTGAAGAGGGAAAGCAGTTTCTCTAGGTGTCAGTTGGTCAGTCTCTGCGTGCACTGGAGGACAAAGCCACCCGGGGCTCTGCAGATGACCCAGGGTCCACAGGTGGAACACACTTTCTAACAGGTCAGGAATCTGTGCCACTGATGGTTAAGTACACTGAATACCAAATAGATAACAACCAAAGTCAAGAGCTCCTGGGATGGCTCAGCAGGTAAAGGCATTTGCTGCCAAGCCTGACTACTTGAGTTTATTCCCTGGGATCCAAATGGTGGAAAGAGAGAACCCACTCCTGTGAGTTGTCCTCTGACCTCCACACAAGCTTTGTACTACAGTAAATGTTGGAGGGAGGGGTGGGGGGAGGGGAGGACGCACACATCCAAGAAAACCGGGTCTGTCCATTAGAAACATGTTGTCCATGTCCTGGTTACTGTTATATACTTAGTGACCAAGCATTTGAGGAGAAATATAGTAAAATTCTGTGAGATTCTAAAACACTCTGATATAAATGTGAGATATAAAACACTCCAGACTTGGAGCTATTTGGGTGTATATGTAATGAACAAATGAGAGGTCCTGGGTCCAGGTGGAGTGAACAAATCTGCTATTATACCTTGTAATAGCCATTGCCCCAGCTTAAATAAGCACAGAATGATTCTGGAGCCTCTGGCTGCCTTAAACATGCTGGAAAATGACAACAGTTCCTGCAGTCTCCTGATTGGTCAATGCCTGTTGCAGAGATCCAAGTCTTCCTGGGGAGACACAACACACTTCTGTTCACCCCAGATAGAGATCACACAACAGACCAAAGTACAGATAGCACCACCTAACTTGGGGAAACAATGGGTTTTATTGTGTTTACTTACAGGGATATGGGTGAGGGGTTACTTACAGGAGCAGAAATGACTCAAAGACAGCTGCATCACCCAGCATGGCTGACGACAGCTCACAGAGCTGGGAACTTGCAGCTCACTGCACAGCCTGCAGCAGCTCAACAGGCCCGAGTGTCCCTTCCAGTGGCTCAGTAGGTCTGAGCCTCTGCCAGGCTGCTCTGCTGGTCTTTGCTTCTCCCAGGCTGCAGGGCTTGTCTCCAAGTCTTAGCAGTTGGGGCAGTCTGAGAGAGACTCGGAGCAGCACTGTTTACTCTCTGGAGGGAGGCCACATAGTGTATCTGGTGAGTTTCAGGGACTTCCTGTTAGTTGTTTACATTCCTGCAGGAGGCAATGTTTCAGGAAACAACTAGGCACCTCTGTTTAGTATGGATAGGCTGCCTTATTCCTGTCAGTCCTACCCTTTGGCTCCCTCCCCAGATAATGGAACTTGAGTGTCCAGCTGGCCTCCAGGTCCTGAAATGCTTCAAGAAGCAAGAGCTATTTCTTAGTGTAAGCAGTTCTTTCAGAGATGTTACAGTCTTTCTTAAGTTGCTTAAATTACCTCTCTGCTATTTAAGCTATTGCTCCTGTATTTTTTTCCCTTTCAAATTAAGGAAACGTTTTGTTGACTACAGCTGCAATGTAAAAAGTTTGAACAACTTCCTTTTGTAACCACAATATTTAGATTAATCTGGGTATTTAATAAAGCTGTGCTTTCACCCGTTCTATTAAAACCCAGGTGTCAGAATGATTGTCTTATCAGAGCCTCCGCTGAACATCAGTACTGTGTTCCCATTTGTGTCTCCCTGTAGAATAATAAAAGGAAAAGAAGCAAATCCAAGCAGCATCAAGGCAACAAAGACGCTAAGGACAAGGCGGAGAGGCCAGAGGTGGGGCCCCTGCAGCCCCAGGCACCACTGGCCCAAAATGGTCACCTGAATGGCTGTGAAAAGGACAGCTCATCCCCTGACTCCACCAGAGAAAAACTGGCCCTCACACCGCGTGAGAAAAAGATCTCAATACTGGAGGAACCTCCAAGGGCTCAGCGTGGGCTCACAGGTCAGTTCTTAAGCATCGCTTGCTTAGGGTGACGGACACAGCCGAGAGAAGCAGTGGGTGTTGCTACTGCTACACAGGATGAGAAAGCCTGAGCAGGCAGGATGTAGATACCACTGAGTCCTGAAGCCAGGGACTAGTCCAAGGGCGCAGAGAAAAGCTCTGAGTCGGCAGCCACTTGGGACGTCCAGACCCAAACCCCAACAGCCCCACAGCTCTGTTACTGTCTAGGGTTCTTGACTGGTTCATTTTCTATGCCAGTTAAAGAGTGGGAAACAGGAAATGTCTTGGGCATTAACAGGTGACAGCTGGGAAATAAAGGTTTATTTTAGAGGTGAGGGAGCTTGGGATCGGAAGCCCAGCTTCTCCTTGATGGCCAGGGATGTTTAAGTCTATGAAAGGTCTTCCCTCCCTAATTTAGCTCTGGTCAGTCTGAAGACGGCAGGATGGCTAACTGGCCCACCACTGTTGTGTAAACATGTCCTAATCCTGCCTTGAACTTGTTCGGCCAATCCCTCAGCAGCGCCTCTGCTGGCAGGAGAAAACCCTGCAAGACCTTTGTTTTAAGTTGCCAGGCTTTTGTTTGTCTCAGGTTAGGAGGGTGAAGAAGGAGCCAGCCATCTTTGAAGGTCACCGTCCTTTTACCTAGTTACACCCCTTCCCCTCTCCTCTGCCTATTAGGGTCCCTCGGTTCTAGTGCATATTAGGATCTTGGGTGACAAGACACCTAGGAAAAGGGAAAGACAAGTGATGACGAATGACAATGTTATTAAGTTCTTTCCTCGGACTAGATTATTTTATCTCCTTTTGGGTATTGGAATGTGGGTCAATCATTTATGCTGCAGCTGTAAATTAACTTCATAATTCTGTTGTGTGTGTGTATTATATATACACATGTGTGTACAGGTGTGTATGCTAGTACAAAGACCAGAGGATGTTGTAAGGGGGGTGGGAGACCCTGTTACTCTCCCAACCTGTAACTCTCCACCTAATCCTTTGAGGTAAAACCTCTCAGTGCCTGAGATAGAGCCTCTCACTACTTGAGATAAAGCCTCTCACTGTACCTCAAGATGGGCTGACAGCCAGCAAGCCCCACCTATACCCTCCTGCCTCTGCCCACCTGCACTGGGTCTATACACGCACACAGCCCTGTTTAGCTTTTTCCATAGGTTCTAGGGATTTAAACTCAGGTCCTCAAGTCCTCACAGGAAGCACTCCTGCCCACTGGGCTGTCTCACCAGCCCCAGAAGGCTACTTCTTAATGCACCTGTCTGTATCTGAGTACGTTATCTTTTCCCTACTGACCTGTCTCTTCTTCTGTAATTTTCTGTAAGAAGGAATGCTATTTTGGTTTGTTTTCTACATACTGTAACACAGAATGCCAATACAGGAAGGTATAAACAATAGAAACTTCTTTGGCTCATGGTTCTAGAGACTTGGAAATCGAACACTGGGAAGAAAAGGTGAGAGTGTTGAGGGGGTGAGACTTAATCCACTGCTATAACAGCTGCACTCTAGCCGTAGCATGGCGTCCTCATGACCCAGTAACACAATAAAGGCTGACTTCTCAATACCTAGTATTAGCAATTACGTTTCTAGAACTTTCAGGAACCCATTCAAACCACAGCTCTCAATGATAACATGGCCTACTGCCCCATGGTTATAAAAAGTCCTAAAAATAAAATTTATATGTGATATAACCTGCCTAGAAACAGAATTTCAATAAAAATCTAAGACCTCTTTGACTAGGTGAACCAGGAGTGGCCAGATGTTCACACTTACAATGAGTCAGTTGGTACTTAAGATAGAAAAGACATTATCCAGCTGGATATTGTGGACAGTGTTTCTTTATATTTAATATATGGAGAAAGTGTCAGTAAATAAATATATGTGTTTGTGAAATCTCTGAGAATATAACTGCTACAAATGTAGTCTGATGGGGTGCTGGGTACCAAAGCTAACACCAGGAGGGTTAGTACTGGCCACTCACAGAAGACTTAGTGGGGCACCGGATGCCCCATAGAATCTGAAGATACCTGTAGTCTAGGCTCTGCAGGAATCACTCTGATGTCCTCCTAGCGAAGGCTGTGGGCACACTGGTGAATTTAAGATTTGGAGAGCAGAGATACTACCCCTGTGTGAACAACTGAGATGCCATAGATTGGTGGGTGTGGAGAGATCTAGAGACAGGGTGATGGGGAGGGGGGAAGGTTTAGAAGCAGTGAGGAGAACTTTGCTCAGCACCCTCATTCATTGTACCCCTGTTGCTAGGATGGCAGTGTTATCCTGTGACAAGCCAAAGATGAGTAAGATAGTATCCCTGCCTAGGAATTTAGTCCAACCAAAGAGACCAACACACAAACAAAACCTCGTGATGGTTTGTACCAATATGGTGAGCAGGCACCAGGTCCCTGACACTTGTCACACTAGTAAGTCTTTAAATTGCTTGTCCAGACCTAGTTTGCTTGCAGAAACCCATTGCCAAAGAACTCTACTTACAGTGCTGGAGTCAGATCATCCTTGTTGGCTAGACAACACTTTTTCCAAACCAAACATTGACCGCAATAAAAATAACCTAGTCATTTTGCATCCAAATTCTCCAAGAATTTTTAATTCAGTTTTTTTAAAAAAATTTTTTTTTGATTTATAGTCAGGGCAGGAGAAAGAAATTAAATAATCGAATGGCAGATTCCCAGTTTTCCTTGTTATTGCTTTCACATGAATTACTTTCAAAATCTAATTACTCAAGCTGCTGTTTTGGTATCAATCATAAACTAAAAGCATAGCATATATAGTTATTCACTTACTCGTGATTTTTGCCTCCATCCAAACACGGTTTCAGTAAGTCTGTCAAGTAATTGGAACAAATGCGGGGGAAAGCCCTTCAGCTCACTAAGGGTAGCCAAGGGTAGCCCCTGTGACGGCTAAGCACCCACTGAAGCTGCTCTCTGTTCATTGCTTGGCAAACACTAGCTTGAGACTTACTGTGAAGAGTTCTTGGCTGTACCAAGTGTGATTCCCGTATCTCTTTGCTCCTGTGAGTTTAACCTGAAGGTATTATTTGTTAATGTCATTGGTGCCTTACAAATCTTTATGTTTTATGCAATCTTTTCCAGTGAAGAATGAGTGGCAGGAAGTCATTAAGTGTGTGTGTAAAAAGAGGAGAGCCCCACTGGGTCCACCATTAACATCATGAGCATCTCACATACTATGATCATAAATCTTAAAACATGTTTGTAACAGGTTAGGTTTTTATTTTCCAAAGAGAACAATGGTCCATCATGAGGTTGATGCCGAAACTGTTCAATGACTCCGAAGTGTTTGTTCAATCGATCAGAAATCCTAGGCCCATTGATAGCTGAATCACGGGTGAATGTCAGAACTTGTGTACTCTACCCCCCGTCTTTGAAGACCGAGGATGAGACAGACCCTTAAACCTTGTTTTTGTGGAGAAACCAAGGCTCCTTGGCTGGAGAGATCTCACTGTCTCTTTACCCTTCTCTAGTTGGCACAACTTGACTCATTAGGTCCATCAAAATTACACTGCAGAGTTAATGTTCAAGCCATGAGGTCTCTAATTCCTAAAAATAAATTTTAAAAAAATGTATAATTGAAAAATTAGAAAAAGTAATAGTAACAATGCCATATAATGATATTCTGTGCTTGAGTGGGTTCACAGCATGAGCCCGAAAGAAATCCCCAGGCTATTCGTGGCCGTACTTTATCAGGCTCTCCAGAAATGAAACCGGCTTGACAAAGCCTGCCTTGAACGCCCCGCCGGGCAGGAGGCTGCGGACGTGTGCGAGGCATGTTTTATCTTTTTATAACACCTTGGCATTCGGGATCTCACTCTTGAAAAAAGTCTTAAACAGAATCATTATGCTGGCACGGGGAAAGTTAGCTTTAAGTTAAGATGTATGCAGGCGTCTGAGGGGTGTTAGTGTGACTTCCTACATGACAAATCACCACCCAGGGCCCCTCGTTCAGGCTGTAAATATAACGCTGCCAGGTGGGCCGGTGCTGTGTGTCAGAGCGGAGCTTGGAATTCAGAAAGCATGCTTGAAGCCTGAGAGTAGGTTCTTTTTGTTTTGTTTTGTTTTCTTTTCTTTTCTTTTTTTATATTTCAGAACTTTTAATAACAGCTTAGATTAGATCTTTTACACAATCCAATCAAAACTATCCTGTTTTCAAATACTAAGTCAGGTGAAGAGAAGACAGAGGTTTGTTTCTCACTAAAAGCAGCAATAAAGATAGTAATTTTTACCCCCTAAGGCCTCCGATCTAAATATCTAAACACCTCGGAGTCCAGTTTCGCCAAACCTTCCTCCTTCTCTGTTTCAGGAGACTCAGATTGTGAGCCTTATCTCTGTTTGGCTAGAACAGGAAATCACGTTCCTCTCTCTCTCTCCAGCTGGGCACATGCCCACGGAGGAGGGAGGAACTGGACGGTGGCCTCCAGCAGCTTCCCTTATATTATAGTCTCTCATCCTTAAAGCTTTCTGGGAATCCACATCTTTTTTTCCTGTTGACACAAAGCAGTGCCCCCTGCTGTGTTTGCTGGCCTCCTCCGCCCAGTCTACAGTCTGCCACATCCATGTCTCTGCCATCCTATACAATACAAACTCCTCGAGGGGCTCCCAGGCACAGAACTGCCTCCTTGTTCTCAATGTGGAATAAACCAAACAAGAAAGATGGGGGCTGGTTATTTTATAATGCGGTGGTTTGTGCCCCCGAGTGCCTGCTGTGACTGCAAACACCCCAGCACTGTTTTGTGTTTCCAAGCAGATTTTTTTTTCAATGTTACTATTGGCAGGAGCTCCAACATGATCCCTCCTGCTCCTCTAAGCCCTTTGTTGGGCCAGAGGATTAGAAGAGATCAACAGGAAAGCCGATAGCCTAGAACTTTGATAATGAAGCTAAGGCCAGTGAAGTCAAATGACATAATATATCATGAGCAAGACTCGGGGTGTCTAGCAGTAGAAATGTCTGGGTTTAAACCTTGGTCTTGTTCAGTTACTGGATATGTGACCCTGGAAAAGTTAAGTGCTCTGTGTTGAATCTTAGTCCCCTGACTTGGGCGAGCAGTGAATGAGATCTGTAGTGTGCCTAGCACAACGTACCTGGCAGCGAGGCAAGGGCTGTGCCACTGCTTTAGGCCATGAGCACATATGTTTGAGCCTCTAATGCATGCTGGGTGATTTTATAGATGCTGGAGATGAGCCACATGACCATGCTCTTGCTCCTGGGGAGTTGCTGTGCTTTGTTGGGTAGGGAAAATAGATAATCAGCCAGCATAAAAGTAAAGTACCGCCGGGCAGTGGTGGTGCACGACTTTAATCCCAGCACTTGGGAGGCAGAGGCAGGCGGATCTCTGAGTTCGAGGCCAGCCTGGTCTACAGAGTGAGTTCCAGGACAGCAAGGGCTACACAGAGAACCCCTGTCTCCAAAATCATTAATCCAAAATCATTAATCATTAGGGAAATGCAAATCAAACAACCCTGAGATTTCACCTCACACCAGTCAGAATGGCTAAGGTCAAAAACTCAGGAGACAGCAGGTGCTGGCAAGGATGTGGAGAAAGAGGAACACTCCTCCACTGCTGGTGGGATTGTAAGATGGTGCAACCACTTTGGATATCAGTCTGGCAGCTCCTCAGAAAACTGGGCATGGCACTTCCGGAGGACCCTGCTATACCTCTGGGCATATACCCAGAGGATTCCCCAGCATGTAATAAGGACACATGCTCCACTATGTTCATAGCAGCCCTATTTGTAGTAGCCAGAAGCTGGAAACAACCCAGGTGTCCCTCAACAGAGGAATGGATACAAAAAATGTGGTATATTTACACAATGGAGTACTATTCAGCCATTAGAAACAATGAATTCATGAAATTCATAGACAAATGGATGGAGCTGGAGAACATCATACTAAGTGATGTAACCCAGTCTCAAAAGATCAATCATGGTATGCACTCACTGATAAGTGGATAATAACCTAGAAACTTGGAATACCCAAGAAATAATCCACATATTAAATGATGTCCAAAAAGAACAGAGGAGTGGCCCCTGGTTCTGGAAAGACTCAATGCAACAGTATAGGGGAATACCAGAACAGGGAAGTGGGAAGGAATTGATGGAGGAACAGGGGGGGTGGGGAAGGAAGAGGGCTTATGGGACTTGTGGGGAGTGGGGACCCAGAAAATGGGAAATCATTTGAAATGTAAATAAAGAATACATCGAATTAAAAACAAAACAAAACAAAAACAGCAAAAAACCAAAAAGTCGGGCGGTGGTGGCGCATGCCTCTAATCCCAGCACTCTGGGAGGCAGAGGCAGGAGGATTTCTGAGTTTGAGGCCAGCCTGGTCTACAGAGTGAGTTCCAGGACAGCCAGGGCTATACAGGGAAACCCTGTCTCAGAAAAAAACAAACAAGACAAACAAGCAAACAAACAAACAAACAAAAAACCTAAGGTACCAGGATAATTAGAGATTCCAAAACACATGAAGGCCACCTACCTGAAGGCGTGGTTGCTGAGTGGTGGCTTCATCTGAGGTCATGCTATACTGTAAGCATCTGAAGAGCAGATGGTGAAGCTGAACTCCAGGTTCTTCAGTATGTCATGAGAGGCTGGGGGGGGGAGGGGGTCTCAGCAGCCAACTTTTTTCCCTAATTTAAACTTAGTATGCAACTTAGAGAAGCCTTCTAATTATAACCATAGGCTTTTGCTATCTTTAAAAAATTGACAATATAGTACTTTATATAGAACCAAGATTATGTTCTCGCATATAAACACATGTTTTGCTGTTATTTTAAAGCACATAACTGCCTTTTGGGTTCCTCTTTAATGATTATTTTACCACCTAATTTCCACGTAAGGTATGCATCAGCCCTAGCCTCTGCTTGGGCTGTACTATGGCTGAGTTGTGCAGGTAATTTCAGGAGAGGCCTTCAATTATGTTCTCATTGACTCAAATCTCTGCTTTTGTCCTCGGGGTGGTTCAGAGCAGAGACGGACACAGACAGGCACTGGCTGTATTGACCTCTGGCCACAGGACACCTAACGACCTCAGCTGCTTCTCTTTCCTGAGCCCGAGATGCTCAGAGGCAGCTCTGGCCTTCCTCGTTGACCAAAGGCTTTGTATTCTGTCCAGTAAAAACACATCATATTGCTACTCATCTCTGAATAGCCTTCCTCCAGAACTGCCACTCATACCTTGAAACGGTGACTGTGGTTACGGAACGACTTGGGTACCATGAACACAGAGAGGAGGAGAGCTTTCGACTTGGGTACCATGAACACAGAGAGGAGGAGAGCTTTCAGAAAAAAGGTTTTAGGATTTTACTTTTTAAAGCAAAGCTTTAAATTACCCTGTCAAATGCAAAGAAAGTTGAGCTTGGCTTGCAAGGAACTCAGACAGTGGCATGCATGCATGTATGCATCTGGTTCCGAGTGTCTGTCTGCCACCTTTGGCAGCTGGGTTCCTTGTTACTAGTACCTTGTAATGCATATCTTCAGTCAGAACTTCACCCACTGAAATGGCCTCCAAGGAGCCCAGGGTTCGTGGGAGTTGTGTGGAATAATTATGCCTCTGCACATTTGCTAAGGAAATTTTGAAAGGGCGGAACTGACATTACATCTGAATAACCTGTGTGTTCTGGTCTCTGCTGCAAAGTTATTGTGACTCACCCTGGCCTGCAGATGTGGTGAGGGTTGGGGAGCTGAGGGCTGCAAGACTCCTGGAGGTGCCCCAGGAAGAACTTTCCTGAAGTTTCTTCACTAGGCTGTTACTCTGTGGTGTCCTAAAGAGCACTGTCTCCTTTTGGTCACAGCCACCTCACTCGTCAACCTTTGCCCCCTTACTGAATCTAGCTGACTCTGATCCTTACTGCATCTTTTCCTTTCAGCAGGGTGTACCATTGTCTGCCGCTCTCTTTATCCACGTCGTTTTCATCGTGGCTTCTATGGCACGCCTTTTTCTTCCCCTCCCCCCCCCCCCCCCGAGTCTTTATTGCTTTGCCTCAGTTCCTTTGAGGGTCATTCTTCACCTGGTTGTTGGATTGCTAAACCTCATCAAGTCATCAAGGCTTGGCTGGCGCCAAGTCCTTCATCATGTAATGAATGGTCTCTCCTTAGACCATCTGGACCATGGCCTGCCTTTGGCTGTGTCACGTGGCTCCCTCCAGTCTTCCCTCCATCCTCTTCTCTGAACAGCAGGTTTGTCATCCATATTTTCACCTTGACATTCCAGAACACTTCAGTGACATGCTCCCGGCCCACTCTTGATCCCCATGTTAAGTTTCTCTCTCTCTCTGTCTTTGAGTTCAGAATCCATGCAAACCGGAAGTCTAGGAAGCACTCAGAACGGCTCCCCCATTGTCAGTGAGACCTGCTGATTTTCAAACCCAGGTGTTCATAGCATTAATCTGTTTCTTCTCACAGTCTCTACCTCTCCATCGCCACCCAAACCACCAGCCTGCCTCCCCTCCACTACTACAGAAATGTATTCTTGAAGCTCCTGCATCTACTTATTCTCTCCAGATCCTTCTACAAACTGTGTTCTTTTCAAAGCACAAGTTCCACTTCCTTGAATAGAAAGTCTTTCTTGTTCTCAGATCTCAAGATCCACCATATTCTGGACCCTGTATCCTGCTGTAGTCTTATTTTCAGTTGTTAACTTTTGATTTTTTACAGATTACCATAGAGTTTGTGTTTCTGTCTTTTAAATTACCTTGTCCTAATTGAGGAATTTGGAAAATTCCATTAAGTAAATCCTATCTCCCGAAAACAAAAATTATTTTAAGGCACAGATAATTAAAATAACTAAGCAGCATGTGAATGTCTGTATTCTGCTTTTAAGTATGAGCATTACAACATATCATTAAGTGTATGTTAAGTCCATTTTCCCCAAGCTGTTTCATCTCTTATTTATAAATATAAAGGAAAGGTAACACATCCAACATTCAACATTCTGCTTCTTACTTAGCTGTTTTTCTCTAATTTTATATTTCTTCCTTGGTAATTTAATACATAAGTACAATGTATTTAAAGACTGCTAAAGAAATTATGTATATGTATGTGAGTCTGTGTCCAGGTACACGTGCTTGAGTGCCCTCAGACCAGCAGAGAGTGCTGGATCCCCTAGAGCTGGAATTACAGGAGGTTGTAAGCCACCCAGTGTGGGTGCTGGGAACTGAACTCTGGTCCTCAGTGCCTGAGGCCTCTCCATCCCCAAAGACAACGAATTCAGAGCATACTCTCTTTTCCAGACTACAGTCCTTTACTTTCTCCCATAAGACCATCTCCATATCTCTCCCAACTTTTATGTCTTTTCTTAACAACCTACTGAGACCAATTAGTGCTGCCTGTGAGTGTAAGGTGGCCACTGGATCATAGGCAGCTGACTCTGGGCCATACCACAGAAGAAAACTAATGCTCCTCTCCTCAGGAGCCATCAGTTGCCAAGAGTGTCTCCTCTGGAGTGGAGCCTCAGTCACAGCTGGTGTGAGCTTTTGAGTGCAATGCCCTGTTCTGGCCAGAAGGCACTGCCTCTAAGCAGTCATCCCCAGTCTGTGGCATCCCCACCTCTTCTTCCACAGTGCTCGCTGAGCCTTGCAGGAGCTGTGATATAACTGTCCCAGTCAGGGATTAGCTCTCTTCAGTCTCTCTCTTTCTATAAGCATTGGTGAGTCTTACTACAAAAGGAAGCTCCTCTGATTCGGAGGCAGACCATCTTTATTAGCATATGTTAATTATATAAAGTCTTGTTTTTATGACATTTCAATGGCTGTTTTATTTTTATGAACCTTGTGTTTCTAAATGGTTCTCCATGTGGATTCCTTCAGTCTGTCTCTGATATTAGGAACTACACTGTAGTGCACAACTTCTATGGGAAACTGATTATTTTGAAGGCACTGTAATTATTGAGTTTAGAAAGGATGAGTGAGAGAGAGAGAAAGAGAGAGAGAGAGACCACTTAAGTTCTTAATACATTTCTGTTCAGAAAGTTGTGTTAATCTCACTGTTTTTTTAAAACTGATTATTTCTTAAGGTGATTTGTAATTCACTTATTATAAATGTTTAAGAACAGTAAGATCAGATACCAAAGAACTCTATTTTTATGTAGTTCTCACTTATATTACCAGTCATCATATAGTGCATTTGTATTTATTTAAGTGCTCTTGAGAGAGTGATAACATGCTTTGAGCAACACAAACATTGGGAACTTTAAGTCTAACTTTATAACAAGAATACTGTGCTTTGTTTATCGATGTTTCCAGATAAAACTACTACAGCCATTAAGCATGATCAGATAATGTGCTGTACTGGAATATCATCTTTGGGGTAGATGTAAACCATTTTAATGGGTTGAAATAATTACGTTAGGGCTGCTATCTTTACTACATACCTTGAGGTTAGATTTAAATTGTCTGTCTACTTCATATGAAATTGTCAGATTTACACACACACACACAAAAAGCCTAGAGAAAAGAGGGTTTTGAAATTTTAAAATTTGATTACATACATGGTTGTTCATACATTATGAAAAATCCTATAATACAAGCCCACGTGTCTGTCCTGAGAGCAGTGGGTAAGGAAAGCTGTCCTTGTGTGCGGGTCGTAAAGGACACTGTGATAAACTGATACCACAACCTTGTAATCCTTACCACAATCTCTATTTTCTTTTAATTTTTATACATAGATAAACTTAGAGTGGTAGATATGATCTAATAATACCAATAATTACATTAAACATAAGTGGACTAAAAATTCAAAAGTGGATAGTAATGGAATGAATGAGAAAACCCAACTCTACGTAATTCTTGTGAAAGGTAAAGATAGAAGCAGATAAAAGTAGACTGTGGGAAAACTGCACTGTGCAAAGACCTAAGGACAGTCAATTGGTATGGCAGCGTTAGCACTGATTGCAATACAAGAAACGCTGACAGAGCCATTTCATAGTAACACATAAGTCGGTGTGTCAACAAGAGTTCACAATGCTAAACGGAATTACAGAGCTTCAAAATCTATGAAGCAGCATTGATAGAATTAGAAAAAGATACAAATCCATAATAATTGTAGGTTTTAATTATTTTCTTACTAATTGATAAGACAAATAGATTAAACATCAGTAAGAATATAAGCTTACTCAATACCATCGACCAACTTAATTCATAGGACCATATACTCAGCATTTCAAGAACATCTGGCATTTTCAACAAAATAGACTAATTAATAGACCATAAAATAAGTATTTAGATATGATTTCAATACTATTATGAGGTATCCACCAGAGTAGACTGCACAGACACAGGTTCAAGCCAATACAAAGTCTTTCTTAGCTGGCTGAGTGTTCAGGGCCTAAGTGTAATCCCGAGCCTTTCTAGGGATGGGCACTTAAGCACAAAAGCCAAATCTTGGGATGGCACACCTCAGTTAGCAATAACAGTTAGCCAGAAGCCAAAAGCAAGACCAGTGCATTTGGGGAGTTTCTCTGGTCCCATTTTGGCAAGTGTTCAGGCCTATATGTGTGCTGCCTTCCAAGGCTTCAATGTGCTTCCATTATGGCATGAGTTGGGCTAAGATCTGGGCATCTTATTCTATTATATATTTTCCATATTCTATTATGGTAACCAATATTTGGGAATTGAAAAAAATCTAAATTTTGCATACCAAAGCAAAAGAAGTCTAAAATTACCTAGGAATAAATATTCCTAAAATATTGACATTTAAGACCCCAAACTAAAACAATATTAAGATAATTTTAAGGGTTCAAATAAATGATGTGATATATCATGTATAAGGATCAGCGGATTTAATAATGATAACAGGCCAGCCTTTCACCAAATTGATTTATATATTGAGTACAAATTCAACTAAAATTCTGCCGTATTTTTTATTGAACTACACAAGCTGATTCTTAGATTTATATTGGAATGCAAAGACCTGTCACAAAATAATCTTTAAAATAAAATAAAACAAAGCTGGAAGATATACATTATCAAATACTAAGACTTCTCATCTAGATAAAGTAAGCAAGGAAAGACAAATACATCAGTGGATATAACAGAGCCCAGAAACCAAAGCACATAAATAACCATTTGATTTCCAACCGGTGAGCTGAGGCAACGTAGGGGAGGAAGGTCACCTCAGACCCACTAAGCTCTTTTGGTTTTGTTTTAACATTTTCCACTTTACACATTAGAGTCAAGTGCAGAGAGTTGTAACTTCCTTGTGTTCTCTGTAAAAGCCATAGCTAGCATATCAGGATTCCATGTGAAGTGTCTGTTGAGTCTGCTTAAATCAGACAGCTAAATGATTCTTGGTAAATCACATACTAGCTGTATTAAGATCTGTTAAGCATTTTCAGTTTTAAAAGGGGTTCTGGTAATTGCAAAATTCAAACCACAGACATTTCTGGGAGGCATTGTTAAGGTAAACACCTAGAAAAGAATTAAATAAAAATATGTATAGCTTTTACTGAAATCTGAACAAATTGGCTCTTTCCAGAAATAACATTTCTTTCCAAGATGTCTCAAATATGGGCCACGTCCTCAGTGAATATTAAAGGCACAGAGACTCTTATCAGACTAGGTACCCTATCGTTGGAATGGCCCTAGCTATGCAGAGCACTGAAGTAATGTTGGCTCACTGGAATACAGTTCCACTCACTCGTTCAGTGTTTGTCGTGTAGCAGTGCACTGCAAACGTGATGATAAACAAGACACTACTCTGCCACCTCTTTCACGTACAAAATGCAGCCAGGAATAAATACCCTCTCATACTAGCAGTGACTGAAGCCTGGAGACCACCCATCTCCATCTTACAGCTTATATTAGTGTTAGCCAATGGAAGAACAATGCAAGCACATGGGTGATGTTATACTTTCTATTAGCCACATTAAAAAGTATAAGGGGATTTCAGTTGGGTAATATATCTAAATCGGTGTATATAAAATATGATCATTTCAACATGTAATAAAAATTTATTTACTTTTTGCTATGCTGAAGAGCCACCCTAGGGACCTTGCATATTCCAGGCAAGTACTATGCCACCAGGCTATACTTCCAGTCTCAATATTCAAAAATCTTTTTATTTTTAAAGTATTATGCCAAGCCTACAAAAAAAAATCAGTGTATGTTTCATATAGCACTTCTTGCCTCGATTTGAATAAGCCAAATTTTAGCTAATCGGCAGCCACATGTGGGGAATGGCCACCTTCCCGACAGGGGGCCATGTGTAAAGCAATTCCAGGCAGCTCTAAGCTGTTGAACTTTAAAGCTGAACACCAGAAAGGAGAAATCATAGCGCATCTGATGCTAAAGGAGAATCACCATGTCTGGGAAACAACTTCCATTATTGTGTTACTAGAAGTCCAGGACTTGTGGTCAAAATGAGTATCGTTCTGTTATGGTCTTACGAGAATCTCAGAGTTTCATCCTATTTAGAGACAAATCCACCTAGCCAGTGTGCAAGGATGTGCAAGTGGTCTTTGAGAATTGTAAATATTCCCAGTGTTCAA
Organism: Apodemus sylvaticus; assembly: GCF_947179515.1. Classification (NCBI taxonomy): domain Eukaryota; kingdom Metazoa; phylum Chordata; class Mammalia; order Rodentia; family Muridae; genus Apodemus; species Apodemus sylvaticus. Next base: position 55,266,988 of record NC_067480.1, on the reverse strand, counting down.
GGATTCTTCCAATAATGATTTTTTTCAGAAGGCAAAAATATTGCTATTCAAAGTTCTCAATACATATGTGTGAGCTGCATAGTGGCACGAGTCAGTTGCTCGCGTATTATTCTCTGACACGCAGACACAATGTTTTTAGCTCCCAGGTTAACCAGCTCGTGTTCATGTGCATGCTTGCCTCCTGTTTAAAATTCATTCGTATCCTAACTGAACAGTTTTCTGTTCTTCCTCCTAAGGTCATTATTTCCATTAGGTTATCCATCCCCCTATTTTCAAGGCTGCAGCTAATTTACTATGCCATGCTGAATTTATAATTCTGAGTTTATAATCGCTCATCAAGACTGAATTTCACCTGTGATTTAGGAAGGGAATGAGTTGGAACCAGTTTGGATTTAGTCATTGTTTCAACACAGGTGTTTATAAATTCATCCTCAGGTGGGTCTTCCATCTCCACTCCCGCACAAGCACCTGGGAGGCAGAGCGCTGGGTCCACCGCTGCCTCAGAATCCTGGGAGATGGTGCTCAGGAACTTGGTACCAAAGGAGAGTCATTTCACACATAAATTTGGCAACCACGGTTATTCATACAGCAAAGTTTCACATTAGTGTGACTGATGATGAAATTACACATTATCATTTTAATCAGTTTTATTACAGGAAGAAATGCTATTTACATTGTGTGTGTACGTGTTCACTGCCTTTGCGGAACACTTCGTTGTATACTGTAATTTCCCTTTCAGGAAAGTTTCTTTGTTCGGGAAAGCTCCTTGACATAATAGGTTATGAATGATGGATTCTACTAGAGTCAAATTATATTTATCATAAATGAGCTAATGTCTAAAATCAAATTGTCTAGGACCCAGATTGCATTCTCTCACACTTTCCCTTGGTCTCTGTAATGTTTGTGACAGTGTCGGGAAAGGTGTGCCTTGTTTCTTTCTTTTTCTTTCCTCTGAAATCATTTTAAGTGTGCTTTAACTCAATCACGGTTCTGCAGAAAGCTATTGAACCAGACACAAGTACTGGAGCTTAGAAAGTGAATCTGACTGAGCGTCTGCCCTCTAGGAGGTCACCGCAGCAGCCAGGCATTGGTGAGAGACAGGCGCAGAAGCCTGAGTTAAATGTAATCTCCGAAGGCAGCCAGGAGCAGAGAGAAGCAGCGGGTGGGTAACTAGCTGAGAAGGGAGGGGGGAGGCAGGCTTTATGGAGAAGCTTGCACTCCTGCACTCCGTATGCATATGAGCCACAGCCAGGTAGGAAGGTAAGAACAGCCCACCAGGCTGTCCAGGATACAGGGAAGCTCAGATTTTGGGGGTCTTCTAAACCAAAATGCATTCTTTCCACTAAACACATGAACCTGGTCTTCCGAAGCTCACAGGCCACCATTTTTTTCCATTCCAGACTTCGCTGTGGTGAAATCTAAAGAGAGGTACATTCCCTCTTCAGGCCTTTAGATGCCATTCAGTTCACACCAGCAATAACAACATAGGAGCCCACCTTTACACAGTGCAAAAAGCAGTGCGCTGCTAATTTATTGCCGCATCTATTAAAGCTCTAGAGAGAATCTAATGCTTGGATTTTAAATATAGCTTGAGATATTACCATGATGTTTCCTGATTTAATCCCTCCATAAATTAGAGGAAATGATTATAGTACCTGTTGTCACTTCATTCTTGCTCCAATCACTCTTCGGCCTCCATTAATTCAGGATGAAATACCACAAAGTGTACATGGAGATGGGGGGGGGGCTACATTTTTTTATGGCTCCAATATGAACTCACATTGAAAGATGCCTAAGGCTTTCCTGGAATAGGAGGAAGCGAGGAGACGGGAATCATACTCATCGCTTTCAAGCGTGTTAGTAACGTTGCCAGATCGGACCAAGTGAGGAAGTAGAGCTTGGTGGTATTAAATAGCGTGTCCACATCTCTCTGCAAGCAGTTGCCGGAGCCCCCCCCCCACACACACACACCCAGGTCTCCCTTTCTGGTGTCACCTCAACTCTTCTGGGAATTCTGTTAAAGCAGTTCCTTCAGTGTTTTGTGGTGAAAGGCATTGCTGCCAGCCTATAAATAAAACCAGAAATAATCTTGCCATTCATGCTCCATCACTTTGCCACTGGTGTTTTATCTTCATCCCTTCACAGCCATTATTTGGTGTTCTCTTACAGAAGGCAGCAGACTACTGCAGCAGAAAATGTCCTTAGATGGGAACCCCAAAGCTATTCATGGACCATCAGAGAGGTCAGAGGGCCTACAGTGGTCAGCTGGGCAGCCTTGTAACCCAAGCAAGCCTAAGGCAAAAACATCTCCTGTTAAGTCCAATGCCCCTGCAGCTCATCTTGAAATAAAGCCAGATGAGCTGGCAAAGAAAAGAGGTAAAGTGGTTTCTTTTGTGCAAATGATTTGACATATTCTGCACACACATAAAAAATGCCAGGATGCCAGAACTTTCTAGAAAAAAATACTGCTTAACAAAGAGAGTCATACATGCAATTGCATTTCTTTCTCTTTTTCACCCCCTACAATCCACTTAGATGGAAAATGGAAGTCAGATGCAATCTTTCCCATGTCAAAGGTCTTGGCGTATCAAAGGTGGAATCACCTCCCCTTCTCTTCCCCTCTGTGTTTGCCTATCTCAGTCACTTACAAGGAGAGTGTTAGTGCAGGGCAGAGTAGTGCCTCCCAGGCACATGAAATCCAGGCCTGTTCTGGTAGAGATGAATCTGTAGCCTGATAGACCTTCCTTGAGAGATGGTCTTTCCTATGTGATCACACATCTGTTTTGAACTTTCAGGCAATCTGACACTGTCTTAGGTTTCTATTCCTGCACAAACATCATGAGCAAGAAGCAAGTTGGGGAGGAAAGGGTTTATTCAGTTTATACTTCCACACTGCTGTTCATCACCAAAAGAAATCAGGACTGAAACTCAAGCAGGTCAGGAAGCAGGAGCTGATGCAGAGGCCATGGAGGGATGCTCCTTACTGGCTTGCTTCCCCTGGCTTGCTCAGCCTGCTCTCTTAGAGAACCAAGAATACCAGCCCAGAGATGGCACTACCCACAATGGGCCCTCCCTCCCTTGATCACTAACTGAGAAAATGCCTTACAGCTGGATCTCATGGAGGCATTTCCTCAACTGAAGCTCTTTTCTCTGTGATAACTCCAGCCTGTGTCAAGTTGACACAAAAAACCAACCAATACAAATACTGAACAGCTTTTCCATTTGACACACTAGATTTTTATTTTTGGTGTCTTTGAATGGTAACAAGCCTTATAAATGAAAAGGCTAAATCACTTCTTTTCTGATTCCAAGATTAAATAATGCCCTTCTTATTCAGCCTCAGGTGTATTTGATTTCCTTGGCTTTGGCTTGGCACACCCATTCCATTTTCTTGAGGGAGATTTCTTTCTTTCAAGAAACATGTTCTTGTTGAGATAAGGACAGTCTGTCTTCCATGCAGGCTCTCTGCCTTGTTGAGAGTTACAGGAAACCAGGAGAGATGGCTATCCAGCTTTAATGCTATGGCTGTAATTCCAGGCCTGGCTCAGGAAGCTGGTGGGGAGCCAATATACCTGGCACTCAACAGCCCATCCTCTGTAGCCCATTGGTTCCTCTCTCTGTCATTTTCCTGCTCCAAAATCCCTGCTGGCTTTGAACCATGTGCAGTGGTGTTAACAGAGGGAGCCAGCAGCACAAATGGCCCTCATATTGGAAGAGGCTTCAGTTTCTGACAGAACACAATGAGCCGAGGCTCTTTCTGAAGAGCCAAATGACACGTGTGCCGTATGTGGCACAGCCAGAGTCCCCCATGCCACCCCCGTGAAGATGCACCATTCTGGGGATCTAAGAGACCCATTCCCTCTTAGCAGTGTTTCTCTACTAGAAGACAAAAAGCCAGGTCTGTTTGGGGTGAGTCGCTTGCTTTGTTTTATTTAGCTCATAAATAAAAGATAGAATGGTCATGCTAACATTTCCCCCCCCCCCCCCGGCATCGATTTTAGGCCCAAATATTGAGAAATCCGTGAAGGATCTGCAGCGCTGCACTGTTTCTCTAACGAGATACCGCGTCATGATCAAGGAAGAAGTGGACAGTTCCGTGAAGAAGATCAAAGCCGCCTTCGCTGAACTGCACAACTGGTGAGTGCTTTGACCCACAACTCTAAGTCCACAGCGTCTCGCCTCTCCCCATAGCGTGTAAGAAAAACGTCGGGTGGGAAAAGTTGTTTACTTAATACATAAGCATCACAGAGCAGCTCTCTCTCTCTCTCTCTCTCTCTCTCTCGCTCTCGCTCTCGCTCTCGCTCTCTCTCACCTTTGTGAAGTTCTGCAGGCAGAAACATATATCATCTTGGGAGCAAAAAGGAAAAAGTATTTGAATAAGAAGAACTCTGATAGTCTTAATAACTCACTGAAAGTTGAAGTTGGCCTAATAGCACATCAAGAATATAGAATGACACCTGTACAAAGGGGGGAAAAGAAACCTTTCATGGTACTGGCATCCATGAAAAGCTAGTAACATGAAAGCTAGTTTAAAAATACAAACCATTACCATCATTATCATTAAATTTCCCTAGCAAAAAGGAACATCCAGTGACTTTAGTGATGGCACTCTGTGCTTGATGAAAGTAGGGTAGCTGTGGTGGTTGTGACAAAAGAAGGATCTGCTTTGGTTCACAGAGGGTACAGTTCACCATAGCAGGAGCTCGGGACTACAGCAACAGAGCTCGAAGCAGCTGGCCATGTTGGGTTCATATGTGGAGAGCAGAGTCATGAGGATGGATGTGGGCCGCTGCCCAGCCAGCCTTCTGCTTTTTAGTCATAGCGGACCCAGGCCCCCAGCCCATGGGATGGTGCTGAGCGGGATGCAGTGGGCCTTCCGCTTCAGTTCATCTAAGCTACATAATCTCTGACAGGCATGCCTGAAGCGTGTCTCCTCAGCCATTCTAGGTCCCGACCCTTCGGCTCGACAGCGATTAGTGTTTGTGAACACAGAGGAACTCTCATTACTGTCCAGCTCACTGCCCTTCACGGTGCACTAAGTACACCTGTTTTCCTTCTTCAAACAAAGAAAGAGTGCCCTGACATGGTTCAGGTGTTGCCCTTCCCTCCCTGTTGGTTTTCATGAAAAACATTTCTCTGAGCCCTAGACATTTTCTTATGTATAGAATTAAGGTGAAATATTTATTATTATATAGTTATTATAATGGGAAAAAATGTTCTGTGTGTCACTTAAGATTCTTTCAGTTCCAAATGAGAAAAGCCACACTAAAGACAAAAGAGATTTTCATAGCTGAAATATATAAATTTTCTAAAATAGTCACTCAAGGTAAATCTCCTTCTAGGTCAAGTTGTATTACGACCCCATCAGGATCCTGTCTCTCTCCTCCCTCCTCCTTTCTTCCTCCCTCTCTTTCTTTTTCATTATCTCCTCAGTTTTGCTTATTTTGTGCTTCATTCTTAGACAGACACTTCTGTGACAGTAGATACCCTCTTCTTGACTTCTCCATAAGCCTTAGATTAACACCCTCAAGGCTAGGCAGTAGTTTCAGGGGGGAAAATTGCAAGGGCTAATTTTCTTTGTCTGGGTTTGGTCACATATAAGTCTTTGTAACGATTACTATAGCAAGAGGATTCGTCTTCCCACTCTCTGTTCAAAGTCAAATGCTTCCCCAAGCAGACAGAGGGGTGAATTCCAACCTGACCTCAGAAGCTGAGGCTTGAAGTCTCAGTTATCCAGACCAAAATCTAGGTGCTCACCCCAAAAGAAATCACACAACCACAGTGCCCAGGTCTGTGGAAATTGTCCCCCAATGTCTCCTTGACTTTTCCTGACACCAGAATGTGACTGCATTTCCTGCATATTTCTCCATTCCAAGTCCTTGCTTTGACACCGATGTGCTTTTTAACAGAAACTATGGAGTTGTAAAAACTAAGGATTAAGCTTCACACTGACTTAATCTAAAATTCATAAATTTTAAGCCATCTGCTACATACACGATCCCAAGGGTGCAGAAGACACCAGGTACTTGACGGGAAACTGTCTACTCCAGTCACGCCTCGGTCCCTTACCAGTGCTCTGAGATGAATGCATGAGCCTTACCTTCACCCAGCCATAGCACCCATCCATGGGGCTTTTCTCTTGGCCAGAGTGTGGCTAAATCGTTCAGAGCAACTCCTAGGACACATGTGAGAACTTAAAGAAGGCAAATTGGTGTACTATTGAAGATGAGACTTTTTAGTGATTTCCAGTTACAACTTTTCTAGTCTCTCCTTAAATCAGTTGTCCTTTTACTTGTAAATATCCCACCAGATGTCTAGGGCCAGGGGCAGCGGAGTGTACCTGGAAAGGGCCAGCTGTAAATCTGTTAAGCTTCCCAGGCATACAGTCACTCAGCTCTGCCTGTGCAGCAGAAAAACAGCCTCAGACAATGCATAAAGACACCAGAGCAAGAGTGGCTCCTGGTCATCTGCATTTGCCAGCCCTGCTCTCAAGGGATTGGGTCTGGATTGGAGAGCTCTGTACCCCATGCATCTGGGTGGCTGGCCGTGTAGAGTAAGTACTTCCTCTGATGGACGGCCCCTTGTGATACCTTCCATCCAGTGACTCAAGCACTAGCTGACCAAGTAGACCAGAGCGACCTCAAACCACCCCTCTCCCAGCTGCTAAACCTGCTTTTTATTTACTTAATTTTGAGTATTAGTAAACAGCATGTGGGTCTTAAGGCATCTGGAAATTTACAACAGATTCTTTGAGCCTTTTACTCCTTATAAATGGTGAAATGTAGTCAAGGAAAGCCAGTGCCTCAGAAGTTGTGCAGGATTTCTCTCCTCCACATCCTCCTTGCACTTGATCCTTGGTGGGGGGAAGATGAGTTCTACATGAGCCTTTCCAGGCTCACAAGTCACCCACAAAATCAAAAGGGCACTTTCCTTCCAAACCAAGGGAGAAGGTGTGTAGTTCAATCCTTTGCTATATGTGGCAGCTAAACTCTAACACTTCTTTTCTGACCAAACCCTTAATAAGGATGATCCCACAACAATGTGTGCTGATTTAAAAATAAAACCAACTTACTGTTTTAAACAGACCCGTTTATGTGCATTTACACCAAGAGAAAAACCTTGCCTCTACTCCAAATAAACCTTGAGCCCAGCCAACTCGGTGATGAACTTAAAGCTTTGTTCTTGTTTCCTAAAGGAATGGATCTTAGGAATTGCATTACTCATGAAAAAATATCAGGCTACAAAAGACTTGTCTAAAAGAAGTTTGCCTACTGATGGTGAGATCACATACCATAGGCAATAGAGGGAGTTGTGTGCCTGGCACCATCAATGGCAAACCATAGGCAATAGAGGGAGTTGTGTGCCTGGCACCATCAATGGCAAACCTTGAGCTCAACCACAGGGGGTTGTAGGTTTGGAACACATGGGCCGTATACTCTGCTTTTCTGAAAACATTGCTCATTCTAAAACAGTAATTAACTCGTGTGACCCTCAGGGTCGTGAGTCTGTGAGTCCCACTCCTAAATTCTCTCTCTGGTTCTTGCTGTGGATCACCCAATTCTCCTAGCTCCCAAGTACTCTGGAAGGAGCATTGCGTGTCCTTTAGGAATAAATAGAACCTCTCATGGAAAACATTCAGGAAACATTCCCTTTTACACTCTCTGCCACAGTGCCAACATACGAACATGAGTTCTGCTCAACTACCTTCCACCAAAAATCTTGAGGAGGTTCATGGGAAATGTGATTTCAAGAAGCTAGGAGAAAATGGCTGCTGTACTTCCTCCAGACTTACTAAGAACACACCAGAGCCAAATGAGCTGGGTACTTATCCTTCCCAAGCAGACTGTGAAGAACACTTGCTCAATACACTTACTGAGGAAAACCACAAAGTAGCTAAAATATAACAACTGGTGTTTCACTAGGACATGGTCCCGTGTGGCTAACTGGTCATAGGTAGAGCATTGTCATCTTCTCAGAAAGAACTAGGGATCTAAGCGAGTAACCAAGATGACACCATCCTCTCCCACTACATCTGAACAGAAGATAAACTTGGCAACAAGAACACAAAAAGTCACATCAGGAACTAACGCGAAACAGCTGGCTTCTCTTCTGTACAGTTGGCCTCCTACCACAGCTGGAAAATATTCATTCTTTGCAACCATAGCTGCCAGATTTAATTGCTTTGTGTGCAGTCTAGTCTAGCTTCTCATCACAAACCCAGTGTATGTGTGTCCAAGTTGATTATGAAGGCTTAAAATGAGCAATAAAACATGAAATTGAAAAAACATTGAAGGAAGTATAATAATAGTCAATATTTTTGCCATATGCTGGGAGAGAAAGTATCCCAAAATAGAGCTATAAAAATCCTGTTAGGTGCTATTGTCGATTTAACATCTAATTAAGAGCACTCTTAAGGAATATGGAAGCTGGCTGGAAGCCAGCAAAGTAGTGTGCATACTAGTCAGGGTGGATGGGGTGCTAATGAGGTTGTAGAGACTGAGGCATGGGAAGAGTAATCATTATGAGCTGTTTTATTCTAACTAAAAAAGGGCACCCAGAGCACATGTTTTGTAGCAAGCACTGGCCCTATCCCTTACCTTTTGGTTTGGTTTGGTTTGGTTTTCTGAAGTAGGGCTGTATTCATTACCTTTCTCATTGCTGTGGCCAAATAGCACAAGAAGCCATTTAAGGAATGAACAGTTTGTTTTGCTTCCCAGTTAAGAAGGGATTCCGTCTGTCATAGTGGGAAAGGCACAGTGGGAAAACCTCAAAGCAGCTGGCGATGTGACGTGTGCAGTCAGGAAGCAAAGAGCTGACATAAGTAGGTTAGGTTGTAAAGCTTAAGACCCGCCCCTGATGACCTACTTCCTCCCATAAAGCTCTGCTTAAGACCCGTCCCTGATGACCTACTTCCTCCCATAAAGCTCCACTTCCAGAAAACTTCACAACCTCCCAAAATGGTGTCACCAGGGGAGAGCCAAGTGTTCAGACCTGTGATCCTATGAAGACCTTTCATGTTCAAACCACCAGGGGATAGACCAGCAGGGGCTGGTTGGGTCTAGCCCAGGCTAAACCTGGAGGTGAGACTCAAGTCTCAGCCCTTGCATACATCCCCTTTCTCTGCATCCTTCAACTCATTCCTTCCATATCTTTTCCTTCCGCACAGCAGGCGTCCCTCCTGTGGCTCCCTTCTGGTCAGAGATCCAGCCTCACTGTGACACTCCACTTAAGCAGTGACCATGGGGTCCCCAGATCCCTTTTCTTCTTTTTATTCGCTGATGCTTCCTGGTCTTTCACGGTCCATGACCCACCTCATTGTGAAGAATGTGTTCCACACTCAAAATGACATACTTGAATATCACAAATGCTCTCTAGAGATTCTGTACCTTAATCAAAAGACAACTTCTAGCATGAGAATCCCAAGTTGAAGAACTAGCTATTTTAAGATAAGTTTATCTTTTACCCACACAACTGAAATCCCCATTACCTGCTGCTGAAGCCTTGCTTGTAGCTAAGCAAAGCCTTTCTGCATACATCCCCGCACTGGTCAGCAGGGTGGCCACACACCAGCCAGATACCATCTCTTTGGCATTTTAAATGCTACGTTCTTCTCTGGGATGTGAGTTTGAGGAGGCCCCCTAACAGGAAGGAACTGAAGAGGCTTGTGTCTTGGAACCACCTAGTGACAGTCGATCCCTTATTCCCAGTGTTGATCCTTGGATGCCCAGATAGCGTAAAATTATTGCAGTGTACATCCTCTGAGCACTTGAGGATGAAGCCAAGCAGAGCCATTTTCCTGCTTCAGGAGGTTTGCCATTCAGCACAGTTCTCTTCGTATGGCTGGTGACCAACCCTCCCTGTCACCATGTGCACACACTCATCTTTCTTGACACCTTCGCACTGTTCTTCTGCAGTGCCTGGAAGTGCACACAATGCTGAGATTATGGTTTTTCTGTGCTCATTGGATCTCTCATTGTTCTCTTTGTAAATAACTTAGTATCTACTGAGAAACAGTATCTATGAATTAATATTTGCTTCTATACTGAACTCTTATGTATGGAAAGTAGTTTAAACACCCCCGGGGCTTCTTGGCCATCCCTTACAAAGGCATCACCCAAAACTTATTTCTGTAGTCCCAGAAATCTATTTCATTTGGTTGGTTGGTTGGTTGGTTGGTTGATTGATTTGAGGTGGTATTTTAATTACAACTTGATTTTAAAGAACTTAAAATCCATCACACAATGAAATTAGCAGACCCAAAGTCTGTACACCTCAGTGAACCTCTACACAGTCAGGCTAGCCATCCTGAAGAAGCTGTGGAGATTCACATTGTATTTTACACTCTCAGTATTGATTGCATTTAAATACATTTATCCACCTTGAAAAAATCCCAACTGAGTTAGAACTAGAAAAATACTCAATTCTCTATCCTCTTTCATGAGTAAGGTGTTGATTATCTCTCCACAGTCCTTCCTCTTCATGTAATTTGCACCCTTTAATGTTTCCCTTTCTTCTGTTATACTAAATCCACATGTTATACTGTACCTACATGTTATACTGAATCCACACATTACACTGTACCCACATGTTATGCTGAAGCCACATGTTACATTGAATCTACACATTATATTGAATCCACATGTTATACTGAATATACATGTTATGCTGTACCCACATGTTATACTGAATCTACATGTTATACTGAATCCACATGTTATACTGAATCTACATGTTATACTGAATATATATGTTATACTGTACCCACATGTTATACTGAATCCACATGTTATACTGTACCTACATGTTATACTGAATCCACACATTACACTGTACCCACATGTTATGCTGAAGCCACATGTTACACTGAATCTACACATTATATTGAATCCACATGTTATACTGAATGTACATGTTATGCTGTACCCACATGTTATGCTGTACCCACATGTTATACTGAATCTACATGTTATACTGAATCCACATGTTATATTGAATCCACATGTTATACTTAATCCACATGTTATATTGAATCCACATGTTATACTGAATCCACATGTTATATTGAATCCACATGTTATACTGAATCTACATGTTATACTGTACCCACATACTATACTGAATCCACATGCTATACTGAATCCACATGTTATACTGAATCCACATGTTACACACTTGTTTATGTATATACAAATGTATCATGCTAGTGTCTGCATGTAAGGGAGAATGCACAGCGTTTTTCCTTTCTGAGATTCTGTGCTCTTGATTAATATTATATATTCTAAATCTAATGCATCAACATGGCTCCAGGAGTGAACCTGAGTGGAGCAACAAAGAAGTGATGAAAGAGACAGGCACAAACAGATATACAGACAAAAAGTCTGGGATCAGGTAGACGAGACTCTCTGATAGAAAAACCCACCGCATCTGGAAGCTCAGTATATTTATTACAGAGAGTAGAACAGTAGCTCGCTTCCCTCTAGGAGACACTTGGTCTGGCAATATTGATGACTGTCACAGCTGCAGGGAGGGAGTGTTACCAGCTTCAGGTAGTTCCCTTTTCATACAGATGAACAAAGACACAGGGTTTCTATACAGATGGATCAAGGAGACAAGATTAGGATCTAGGTAGGAGTGTCTCTGTAGGGAAACAGTCTTCATGCCTTAAACAACCAGGTGGAGAAAGCTATGGTGGACAAATTCTGCTCACACTGTCAGCATTCACATGTGGACCAAAAAGAAAGGCTTTGCCATTTCCCCCTGAGCCTTGCTCCTGGGGCTTTGCCATTACTCCATAGGTCTTAGCTCTGGGGTGTGTGACATGGCCAGCTTAGCTCCTGGCGGCATAAATCAGGACATCTCCCACTCGGGGTTTTTCTGTCTCCTGTGCAAGTCCATCCATTTTCCTGCAAATTTTGAGATTTTGTTTTTCTCAAGAGATAAATAATATTCATATGTGTGAACACACACACACATATTATATATTATATATATATATACTTTTCATTTTTGTTATTGCACCAAAATGTCCATCTGTATTGCTGCTTTGTTCACTATAGCAAGAAATTGGGACCAACCTAGTTGCCCATCAATAGATGAATGGCTATTGCAAACTTGTTTGTTTAGTTTTAAATCCAGGTGGTTCTCTTTTGCATCTTTTAACACCTGAAAACCACAGATTACAAAGCTTGTAGAAGAGGCTGTACATCCAAAGCCAGAGCAGAGCAGTCAGTGTCTCTCATCTGGTGAATCTCTTCCCTCTAGGAGACACTTGGTCTGGCAATATTGTTGACTGTCGCAGCTGCGGGGGACAGGGCGGTGGGGGGAGGGCGGCAAGTGTTACCAGCTTCTGGGAGCACAAGGTGAGGGTGAGACCAGGGGTGCTGCTAACCAGCCAAGGAAGCTGGGATGACCTCTCACCAGGGTTTACCTTCCTTCCCGTGCTCCTATAACAAAGCTATCTTTGGTCCAAGATGAGGATAATTCAGAGGATCCCCTAGTGGAAGAGAATGCAGCATGTTCTGCAGTATCCCCTTGAGGGAAAGACAGACTCTATAATACTATGAGGGTCTAGCCTGCAGCACCCCACCCTCCAAAGCAAGTCAGAGATACAGGAAGGGGGATTTCCCATCACTTCCATACTCCGATGCCTTCCTTTTTCAATCAGTGGTGGGAAAATATTTTTTTTCCATTCTGCCTGAAACATAACCCTTCCAGCTACACGTTTTAAAGGTCAAATTACATTTTTGCCTCCTTGAGATCTAAAAACAATTATATTGGAGTGTAGAAAATTGAAGGCTTTGCTTTTTTTTTTTTTTTGTCTGTTTTTCATTATAGAATTCAACTCGGTCCTTAGAAGAACATAGAAAAATTAAGAACTGAAGGTTGTAGCTAATGGCAGGCAGTCAGTTTCATTAGCCATTCTGTCTCTACCAGAGTCTTTTTCTCATTTTACAATAAAGCCAAATATCACAGTGGTCACGAGGATTAGGATGGAATCTGAGGTGTGTAAAGATAAGGACAGTGGGGAATTGTTCTGTTAAGCACCTGTTTGGGGATATTCTTCTCTGGTTTCAGCCAAGCAGCAATATTGCTTGCTATTCCCAAGTATACGGGGCATATGTACAGCCATTCTAGTGCCAGTGACAAAGTCAGGTGAGCAAGCTCTTGTTCTGTTTAAACGAGATGGAAGGAGAAAGTCTCTTTTCATAGCTTATGATCCAGCAGCAGTTGAACAAATACTTGGTCGTTTAGGTGCCTTCTCTTAATTAAGAGAATCGTTAGCATCATAGTGCTACATATACTTTGAAAGGGATGGCACATATTTGGTTAAAGAAAAAAGAGACCCTAGAATTAGATCTGTATCACAAAACAGATGGCAGCAAGCAGATTTGGCTTTTGAGTTCAGTCATGTGAACATGGGGAATGGTTAGGAATCTCACTGCAATGCCAACGTGGCAAAGATAGTGAGCTTTGCTGGTGTGCACAGTGGATGCTGGCTACTGGGGTAGTGTGATTGTGCAGTTACAGAAGCGATGCTTCACACTGGATGCTGGCTACTGGGGTAGTGTGATTGTGTAGTTGCAGAAGCGATGCTTCACACTGGCTGCTGGCTACTGGGGTAGTGTGATTGTGCAGTTGCAGAAGCGATGCTTCACACTGGCTGCTGGCTACTGGGGTAGTGTGATTGTGCAGTTGCAGAAGCGATGCTTCTCTGTGCTGTAAGCGGTGCTTGTAAGGGGTTTGCCAGCATGAGCATGACCGAGGAGGCTTTCCCTCCATTTGGTGTTGCTCATCATTATGCAATGCTTTCCATTCCCTATTTGATTATAAGAAGTGTGTCAAACAACTGCTAGATTTTGCCAGCCTTTAGCCTAAGCACATAATGAAGACCAAAAGCAAGAGGTTGGCATGTGTGGCTTCCAGTTCTTCTGGGTTTTTTTTTTGTTTGTTTTTGTTTTGTTTTATTGGTTTTTTTTTTTAAATAAAATCATAAGTTTCGATTGGGTTTTTATTTTTAAAATGTAATAAGAAGGTTTTTATGTCTCCTTCTCTAGAAGTGAGTACGGTCCTCTCTCTCTGACTGATCAAAACCTGTACAAAACCAGACTTTCTCACAAATCCCTTTTTCATGTTTTCTTTTCTAAGTGCCCAGCTGTTTCCGCCTTGTACAAGACCCTATACAAAGGAAATTAAATAAGCTTGTTCCTTCCCACACACAATAGTCCATGTTATTTGGACACTCAAAAAACACAGTGTGGGATGAACACATACTTGCAAAGGATACACGGAGACAATAATAAAAGAGGCTAATAAATACATTTATGCCTCAAGAGAGCCATGTGGATGGATTTTGTTGCCATCTAGCTGAAAAATTGCCCGAAAGGACTCTTCTCCCTCACTCTGCACCAGTGTAATAAACAGGAGTGAGCTCCAGGATCCATTCTGAAGCTGTGAAAAGAGCAAATCCCACGTAATGGGGAAAACTCAAGGTTCCTGTGACTTTGCGACTGTGGCGAGTCCCTGCGGTCTGGGCCATTTCCAGGCCTTGTCTTCTCCGTGAATATTGTCCCTCTAAACAGGGGGAGGGGCGGCTCACTCTCGAGGGAAGCCCTCCTTCCCTGCTTTCTTTCCTCCCTACGGTTTTCCTCCACATTAGATGTTTTCCCAGGGCCTCTGCAAGGTCTGAATGGATCAGTTAACATGAAGGAAGAACAGGCTGATAAATATAGAAAGTACTCAACCGGCCTTTTCAGTTTAGAGAAACCAGGGTGAGAAGCACCTCCCATTACTCCCATTAACAGCCTTCCCGGCTGTAGGTGCAGATGACCACCACACATTACAGTGACCGCCACACATTACAGTGACCGTGTGCTTGGCCCGATGTCTATTGCGCTTTAGCTGCAGGCTTCTTTGCAGAGGAGCTTCTGATTTTGTTTCAAAATCTGAGAAAATGTCTGAGTTTTTCAACAAATAAAGGCCGCCAATCAGCCAGAACACATAGACAGAAGTGGTTGTCTTTCCATCCTAGAATGGAAATTGCAAAATTAAGCAAGTGTTCTGTGTGCATATCCCCATAGAGTATGATATCTTTAAGAAGTTATAATATAGTGCATTTTCACTAGGAGAATTAAAATCACTTTCTTAAACATCTTCATAAACAGCAAGTCCATTAGATTTAAAGAGAGCTAGTCTATAATACATCTTAAGAATGCGTCTTAGAGGTTTTGGGTTTGAGGTTTGGGTTGTTTGTTTGTTTGTTTGTTTGTTTTTAACCCATGAGAATAGCATGGAGTAGGACTCTAGAGTTATTTGGACAATTAGGTACACAACAGCAAATCATACAGCAAACTGAACATGAAGTCAGTGAAATAGAATTCCTTACATATGTGCAGCATTAATATTTCAGTAGCTGTAAACTCTTGATTCTGACTAGGCCATATTCTAATAAAAGTCACACTTTCAGAGGTTTATTAACCACTTAATTAGGAAGCATGTGGTGTGGAGTTAGACAGAATGGGGTTTGAATTTCACTTTATATATTCTAGCTCAAAGCCAATTGAGTTTCTCTCTCTCTCTCTCTCTCTCTCTCTCTCTCTCTCTCTGGCTTGTCTTTTGTTTTTCAAGACAGGGTTTCTCTGTGTAGCCCTGGCTGTCCTGAAACTGTAGACCAGGCTGGCCTCAACTCAGAAACCCTCCTGCCTCTGCCTCCCAAGTGCTGGGATTACAGGCGTGCGCCACCACCACCTGGCACCCGATTGCGTTTCTCACTCAGCTATGGACAGCTACGCAACCTCGCTGTGGGTTACGTGAATACTCCTAAGTCAGTGAGCTTGTCACATCATTCTAGCAAACTTCTAGCGTGCTCCCCAGTGGATCCTCTCCTAAGCTTCTCTTCCAAGCATAGCGTTTGGGAATTTTTTTTCCTCTACCCTGGGGGGCATTATTCTTCAGCACTTTCTAATTAAAAAGGGTTTTCACACAATCTATTATAGTCATACTCCTTCCCTTCCCCCAACGCTCCAAGATCCTCTACCCCCTCCCTACTCACCCCAGTATTGGCCAGTCCCTCCTGGGCAAGGGGCTGTCCAGAGAGTGGTTGATATGCACAGGGACACTCCACTGGAGAAAGCTGGTTCTCCATCTCCCCTCGGGCACCTATTGTTGGGGCTTCTGGGTTAGGGACAGGGCTCTGTCCGCTTCCCCTTTACAGTACCAGGATTTTGTCTGATTTGAACTTGTGCAGGTCTTGTGTGTATTGTTTCTCTCTCTCTCTCTCTCTCTCTCTCTCTCTCTCTCTCTCTCTCTCTCTCTCTGTGTGTGTGTGTGTGTGTGTGTGTGTGTGTGTGTGTGTGTGTGTGTGTTAGTCCTGTTGTGTCTGGAAGATGCTGTTCCTTGGTTACAAAGGGCAGCCTCTGTAAGCACTTAGTATTGCTGGATCTTGGATTTGGGGTGTGTGAATCTCTCCACAGCTTTACTATTCCTTGGGGGAAGAGAAAAGTGAAGTAAAGGGACCCCCATTAGGAATGGCTACAGCTGCCACCATCAAGACAGATCACCCCACCTTCCTTCCTTGTCCTGTCTCTCTCTCTCCCTTTCCTCATAGTGTAGAATTGACCCCATAATCTGCCTTCTCTGTGTGTTACACTGAGAAAGCTAGCCTGGACCACAGCTGGAGAAGCATTGTCTTGTCTCCCTCTCCCGTTCCTCATCTGTTCATCTCATAGGTAGAGGACTGTGCCCTTAGTCGTATTTCTCAAGCTTGTTTGTGAATGAGGGGCACCTGAGTCAGTACCCCAGAAATTCTGCTCCCATGAGTGTAGAATTGACCCCATAATCTGCCTTCTCTGTGTGTTACACTGAGAAAGCTAGCCTGGACCACAGCTGGAGAAGCACTGCTCTCAGCACTGAAGGATAAGGGTGCATTCCTTCCCTAAAAAGCCTTGTCTACTGGGTACAAACAGAAATGAGCAATGCAGTGTGGCAAGTAACACAGTGGAGTGTCGGGTGTGGGGGCCAGGCTCTGGCACAGTGAGCGGGAGAGCCCTGGAGGCTGTTTAGGAAAGGGTTCGTCAAGGCAGAGATGCTTGAATCTCCAAGGAAAACTAGACATTTGCCACATAAAGAAGGGAACAGAAGCATACAAGATCACAGTATCTGAGAGGACAGAAGTGCCCCAAGCCTCACTCCACCAAGCGATAGAGTGTGAACCCATGCCTCTCAGATCAGAAAACAAACTAGACACATGAACTGCCATTCATCTCTAATCAAGAGAGTAGGAAAGTCTCCTTTGTAGACTTTAGTGTTTATTTGCTTTCCCAGTGTGCAGCTACTTAGAGCAGGCTGTTAACTGAGATAATGGTGCGTGCTTGACTAGAGGATCCCAGTGTGCACTTTCCCTCTCTTCCCTGTTCACCTGAGAACCAGAAGTCTAAAACCTGCCAGGTCGGCAGGCCTGGCCGCCTCGGGTGTGATGTGATGGCACTCCCGATCCTTTGGGAACTTGTGCTAAGCATTGATTACCTCGTGCTCAGCATCAATGATGGCATCTTCACAGAGAACTTCCCCATCCCAATTTGTTTTTAAAAAACAACAACAAAATGTTTTTGGAAAAAGATATAGCAGAGTGAAAATTGCTTGGCTCTATCTTGTGCATGAAGCAAAAAATGTTTTTTGACCTGCTTTGTTTTATTTTGAAATGTTTAATTTTGCTTTGCTTTCTTCAGTGAGTGTGTAAGGTGAGGTAAAGATGCCCACAGGCGACTGGCACCCATAGTTTCCTCTCCTCTTCTATAGCGTAGCTTCAGACAAGGAGGGGGAGGCTAAGTCTTTATACAGTGAAACTGAAATGTGGTTATTTATTTTCTCAACTAATGCTTTTCATAGAAAGAGATCAACCTAAGACATAATTAGAAAAGACAAGAAAATACTTAATAATGAAATGTATATATTCCTAGCTAAACAGTTAGGATTGTAGATATCAGACTTAGAGGATTTTGTTTTCCCTTGTCCTTTTAAAAGTTCCAAGAAGATAAATGAGTCCCGGTAGGCTTTTGTTGAGATAAACTATGTCTGTTTTGAGGAACTCCAGAGTCTGATAAGTATTAGTATGTAGTCAGTGTGCAGTCTGCAGGCCTCATTCCCAAAAGGCAATTTAAATGGTATAGTCAAGTAGTCAATTGTGGCTGTATGATTAAAACATGAAATATGAAAAATTAAGAGACATTAACACATTATATCATCTGTGGAAAAAGAAACCAAAATAAAATGGGCCTCAGCCCAAGTGATCGATTGAGTCCAGTTGTTCTTATCTGGGATATTTGCTTTGCCCTGCGGCTGAGTGTGCTTCCTGAAGGAAGGCCAGCTGTTTTACCTCTTAGATGGCTATGGTTAGTGCGTAACTTTCAAAGGCTTCTCTTTCTACTGAAGACCTGTGTTGGTTTTATGAGTTTGGTGAATGACATTGTCGAGTCTTTAGACGATCCACTTGTCGCCATTGTTGTATTCAAGGAGAAAAAAAAATCATGTATTTCCAGTTATGAACAGAATTCAGATAGTTGTAAAATGTAAAAATGTATAGAGTGGAGGATGCCAATCTGGGAATCCCAGCAATGCAGCAAAAATATAAATAAATATAGCCACCTACTCTTGATGCCGTTAGGGTCAAGTCTGCTACAGTGGAAGTGGATAGGAGAGGCTTTTCTCTACTGGAGTAGGTTGCTGGGGACAGAACGGTATGAGAAGTGAAGGAAGAGTGACTAACGGTGGCACCATGACTGACACAGGGGACAGGGGAGGGGACTGAATGGAAAGATCTTTAAGATAAAGAAAGGAACTTGGGGATTGGCAGCCTGTAAGACTGGGGTGGGGTGGGGTGTCATTTTCAGCTAGAGCTGCTGACCCTCCTGCCTAGGAATACAGAACCACACATTTCTCGTTGCACATGTGGCCATCAAGCCAAGGAAGAGACTCAGTTGACAGCTGCAGTTGTTAAGAAGTAGCTGAGCAAAAAATGTGGTATATCTACACAATGGAGTACTATTCAGCCATTAGAAACAACGAATTCATGAAATTCTTAGGCAAATGGATGGAGCTAGAGAATATCATACTCAGTGAGGTAACCCAGACTCAAAAGGTGAATCATGGTATGCACTCACTAATAAGTGGATATTAACCTAGAAAACTGGAATACCCAAAACATAATCCACACATCAAATGAGGTACAAGAAGAAAGGAGGAGTGGCCCCTGGTTCTGGAAAGACTCAGTGAAACAGTATTCAGCAAAACCAGAACGGGGAAGTGGGAAGGGGTGGATGGGAGGACAGGGGAAGAGAAGGGGGCTTACGGGACTTTCGGGGAGTGGGGGGGCTAGAAAAGGGGAAATCATTTGAAATGTAAATAAATTATATCGAATAAAAAAAAATAAAAAATAAAAAATAAAAAAAAGGGAAGGACGGAAAGAAAAGTCTTATGCCATAAGCCTTGCTTTAGGGCTTATCACTCATTTGCATGCTTGTGCTGTGTGCACAGGCTGACAGGGCTGAAGCATTCCCTATCGTTTCTTATCATCCTTTCTCGCCAGCACCTCACCTTTCTGCACCAAAAAAAGCCAGGACACAGGTTCAGCCTGCTTGCCCTGCCTCCATCTCCTCTGGTGCTCCTAGCTTGTTTGCATGGTAGGCAAGGAGTTACAGGAGCCCCCAATCAAGCACACTGTCCATAGACTCTTCTGAACCGCAGTTGTCTGGGATAGTTCCAGCAGTTTCTCTCTTTAAAGGCCCCCGAGGCAAAGTATCAGAGGTGGAACTGGCCTCATTTGAACTCTGATATCCAGTTCTAGCTGCTGCCTACCCTGGTTGAGGTTCTGTTTCATGATTTGTCTTTTATTCCTCAATGTGCTCCAGCGGACGCTCAACCGGGAGGGTCCTGTGGCTGCCTGCCTTCCAGAGCATCTTCACCTTTTAAGAACACCAGGCCTGTGTGGCTCATCCAAGCTTCCAGAAGAAGCTGTTTGGGCTACTACACTCCTGGGTCTCTAGAGTTAAAGACGAGTCTTCCACAGAGCAGAACACCACAAATATATTCCAACTGGAAAGCCCTTTCAATTCCTTTTATCATCATTATTAGTTCCCAATAGAAAGAATCAAGACAGTGGAAACACTTTTATGAAATGACACTTTATCTTTGTGATTAACTACATAATAAACTATAAAGATTTCTCCATGGTAATCTCCTCCTTACACCTTATTGCTTTGGTAATAAAAGCTTTTTTATGGCCACAGGATAAAATTTTATTAGCCAAGTAGTTTAGATAAAAGGAGAAGATGTGTTTTGGAAGGGTTGAAAGGTTACGTCTGAAACATGTGAGCTTAGCATGGGTTTTATGTTCAACTCTGCTGATGGAAAATATGCTGGATGCATCTTAAGTCTGTCTAAACCAATTAAAGAGTTATGTGTCTCTGTCAAGTACTGGAAAACAGGGCCGGTCAGTCCTGAGGCTCTTGGATTAATGGGAAAACACATGTTTCAACAAAACACAATCACAAACTCGCTCTTCTGATTCTGAGTCAAGGCCTCAGTGTTTCGTAAATATCATTACAATTTTATTCATCGGCCTAAGTCTTAAATGATGAGAGCCAATCACTATGCAAATGTGTATCTATTGTCACATATACAATTCACACACAAGCACTCTGGAATGCCCATCATAGGCCATGCCACAGAAAGATGGGCATCGTATACCCCTACTGTTCAGCCACTGCTGAACAACCCGTAACAGAATAAGAGAATAGAGGTGAAGTTTTTAACAGCTCAATTACAGGTTTTTAAGACATTGACAGTTAAGCAAAGATTTGCAGAAAGAGCTTGCTAGATGAAGAGACTAATTTGGAGAGGAAGTAAGACATTTTCTTTGAGGCAAAGGACATGCACCAAGATTCTGTGGTAAAGACTGAATAGGGTTCATGCCTCGTGGGGTATTGGGAAGCTTCAATGAGATTCCCATAAGGCACTGGCCCACCAGCTGACGGCCCTGGTCCTGTCAATCAGCCTTCAGTATTAGTTAGGACCGGCTCTTACCAACAGCAAGCTGATGTCTACCTGCAGCAAGCTGATGTCTACCTATAAAGGAGAACCTCAAAGGCAGTTGTGACCTCTGCTTTCACAGTAGGGCTCTGGTATGTGCACTAATACCACCCTGCCCAGAGGGCCCCACTCACTCCTCTCTATCCCCATACCAGATTTCTGCCAAGATGCCCTCCACCCCTGTCCAGTCTACTGTTTTCACCCAGCAGCACTTCAGTGTGTGTCTGTCCTTGTCCTTCTGAGAAGATTGAGTCATGCAAATAGCCCTGATCCAATCACTCTCAAAGCTGCCTGGGGCACCCTGGCTTTGAGGGCACTTTAAAGGCCTCCCACATGGCCATTCCTTCTTGACCTGCTCTTAGTCTGGGGCTCAGTATGATGTGATGCTGGCTCCTCGCTGTCTGACAGCCTACCAAGGGACAGACTGGCCTGCACTAATTTGTCTGCCACATCCATTTCCCTTCCAGAAGCCTAATGCTTGGAATCAAACCCAGGCACCACAGGTCCACTGTGATGAGATTCTCAGAGGACTCCTTATGCTGAGTCTTGAGTTTGCTGTGTTTCTGTCTATCAGGTCAAAACAAAAACCCTGGGTGTAAGTTTTGAATGCAGCCGTGCAGCAATGGCAGTGCTGAATTTCTGAGACACTTGAGGACGCCCCCTTGTTAAAATACCCACGGGAAAGGAAGCATGGTTTGATGCCAACTTCGCAGGCTTTTTCACATCCCCAAGTGTGTGCATTAAGCAGATTATGACTTCATTGTATAAACCTTCATCCCTCCTCTTGCTAGCCCAGGAAGTCTGAACTAACCATTGTGTGACTATCAGGCTTTGTTTAATATGTGTTCCACCTGGGGTATGTATTGTACCACAGATCTTGTAAACTCTCTGAGCATGGTATTATGTTAACAAATTCTACCAACAAAAACTTAGCATGATCGTGTAGCTTGTGAAGAACTCAGCAAAGGCATTTTCCTTGACGTTGTCCCTGCTCAACATGTGCAGTCTGTAAGCCTCCCAACTTCCTGGATCTGTTCTTTGCATAAAAACTAGGGTGGTGAGGCTGGCAACTATGTAGAGCCTCCTGAGCTTCCTGAGTAGTCTGCCCTTTTCAGTGACTGACTGTCTGAAGCCAGCCTCATCACATGGATGGATTTCCCTCATGCGTGCTATGTATGAGTCTTCAGAAGTCTGCTAGATCTTCTTTCTTCTGACCATCACAATTTTCTCCTCTCTGTCTTACCCTCTTGGCCAGTCTTGCAGGACTCTCACAACCCTGCAAGAAGGAATGTAGACTTTATACTGATAAAAGAAGGCCCCCACTTCCTCTCCCCGTCCTCTTCCTTTTCTTTGTTTCCATAGCTGTACTCCCAGCTCCAAAACCCTTAACTGTACTTAGAAAATATTGACCAGATGAATTAATGTTCTCTCTCTCTCTCTCTCTCTCTCTCTCTCTCTCTCTCTCACACACACACACACACACACACACACACACACATATCTTTATATAACATCCCAAGCCCTTTGCAGCTCTGTGAAGAGCCATTCCATGTTCTGTGGAAATCTAAAGGCTGTATGAGGATGCACATGTTTTAAGGTGCAGGTGGATTCTGCGTTCTCCCACTTGCTGTGCCTTCGGACTTCCACTTTCCTTATGTTCAGCACTGCATCAATCGAGGGGTGAATCCCAGATACTACAGTCCATGCGAGTGCACCCATCCACACCACGCATAGGAAGGTACAGGCATCCTGCAACTGTGTGCAAGACCACATCAACACCTTAAGATGGCACGGGAAATGGCCTGGCTTTTGGGAGTTCTTTTCCCTACCCCACTCCTGAGGTTGATCCTCGGTCTCAGCCTTCTTGCTGAATCTTCTCTCTTCTCTCATCCCTTTCTGTCTGGAATAAAGTTTCAAAACATGTTCCCAGGCAGAGTAGTTTAATTATTTGTAGTTTGAGCTCTTGACCCCAATTTCACCTTATCTCCCCAATAGCTTATCCATTAGCCTTTGTCTCCTAAACTAAAATGGAAGTGCCCTCTTTAAGAAAGTTGTAAAAGTATAAGATAAAACAGGCACCACCAACAAAACCACACTTGTCTCTATCAGGGCGACATCTGTAGTCTTGACAAGAGGAAGCTATGTCTGCTTGGAATCAGGGTCCGTTGATGCCATCTGACGCCTCATACAGTTGCTCAGTAGCTGATTTGTTCAGAGATGGACCTTAAGAAGAAATCTGAGAACTTTGCAGTAACAAAGACTTGCAGAGAAAGGAACTGAGTCATCTGGGACAGGGATGGAGTGAGGACTTCCTTCTCACTAACCTTTTATGTGCACTTCCCATATTTAAGACACATTGTCATCATGCCTATAAATAAGGTACATGCACACGACTGGCTCACAAAAGTGCTCAAACACGGTGACCTTTAGCCATGTGTGTCATGAGGATTCCTGATGCTGTCTATAGTGGAGGGACTAGGCTCAGAGCCCAGGCTTGGAGAATGTGCCTGTCAGCGAACACAGCACTTTCCACTGGGATTTCCTGGTTGTGAAGGGTTGAACTCCACAGCAGACATTCATCACTTGCCAAGTCTTATGCCATGTCATCTTGTTCAGAGTTCTAAAAGGTTAGAAATACATTCACAAACCACTTCTTACCTTGACCAATTTTGCAGAATAACCAAGAAGGAAACGTTCAACACTGTAAATTTTGAAAGTACACATGATTGGAAATCTAAACTGCAATGTATTGAAACATATTCTACATAAATTCATAATTAAAAGTATATAAACAAGAATAAAAATTCATTGACACCTTTGTAAAGACCTAACTGACTTGAAAACAGGCTTAAGAAAATCAAACATTTTAATCTTCCTTACCTATCCAAACTATACTTAATGATAACCAAACAATTGGTAATCTCAACCTCCCTTTGTCTCTCTCTGTGTCTCTGTCTCTGTCTCCTCCACCTTCTCTCTCACTCACACATACACACACACACACACAGGAAGGGAGGAGACAGAGACAGACACCATGGGGATTAAACCGAGAGCTGTGATTGTGCTAGCCAAGTACCCTAACTCTGAGCTAAGCCCAAGTCTATGAAGTTTCTCTTTGAATAAAGAGCTCAGCAAATAAATGAGAGACTCATACAGATCAAATGTTTGTTGATCTAGACAATGACATTGATGATTACTAATAACAAAATGAAGAATGTCTTGTATCAATATGTCTTTATTGGGTGATGAAGAACAGATTTGAGATGTCTTCTGGAGGAATATTTTAAGTGTATCCTGTGTCTGAAAAAGTCAATCCTGAATCATAACATATTTCTACATCTAATAATTTAATATAAAGCATAAAGAATGGGTTTAATAAAGCCATAGAGATGTAATTAGTGAAATTCAGGCTTTGAATAATTCTTGAGGCCAGTTTGGTACCTTCAAATAAATGGTAAAAGAAATGAGAAAGCAGGTGAGAGGTAAATGGTAGGTTAAAAACATTTCAGAGAGACATTCAGGTACAAGAACAAGTCTTGGAAAGACTTAGGGGTCAGTTGTAGAAACCTGAATATGTAGAAACCTGAGTAGATACCTGGAACATTAAACTATTAGTAATGTTTTACGTGATGGAGTAATATGCTTAGGATTTCAGCAAGTCCTTAAATTTCAGATGTAGATATGTATGTAAGCAGATAGATATATTAATGATAGATAAGTAGATAATAGCAAGATAGATGATAAATTAGATACATCAGTAGATAAATGACAGTAACATAGATAGATAATAGTAAGATAGATGATAAATTAGATAGATAGATAGATAGATAGATAGATAGATAGACGATAGAGAAAATGGACATGTACATGCATATATAATGATGATGATAGATGATATAGATAGAAAGATGATAGATAGATGTAGCTCTATAGATAGATGATAAATGAGATAGATGATAGTAAGATAGAGAAATGATAGATTGATAAATGAAATAGGTGACAGATTGATGATAAGATATAGATAGGTAGATAGATAGGTAGATAGATAGATAGATAGATAGATAGATGACAGATTGATGATAAGATAGATGTAGATGGATGGATAGATGGATAGATAGATAGATAGATAGATAGATAGATAGATAGATAGATGACAGATTGATGATAAGATAGATGTAGATGGATGGATAGATGGATAGATAGATAGATAGATAGATAGATAGATAGATAGATAGATAGATAGATAGATAGATAGACAGATAGACAGACAGATGGAGAGATAGATGAGAGGTACATGGATGGATGGATGGATGGATGGATGGATGAATGGATGGACGGGTGGATGGATGAATAGATGATAATTTGTTACCAACTGAAAGTTAAAAGTACAGCTCATGTCTGGTTCTATCATCTAAAAAGGGATATAAAAGATATCTGTGCTGTCTTGCTGCTTTTGGAGAGTAGAGCTGGTAGATTAGGGGCTGGAATGAGAAAAATAAACTTGAATAATTGTTTTAATTAATAAACTATATTGGAATAAGTTCACCATAACCTTGCTGTGCTGAGTGGATGGGAACATATGCTTGTATTGCGGAGCTAGCAGGGACAGCAGCACCCTTGAGAAGGCTTGTCCAAGTATAGTCCTAGGACCGACTACCTGGGAACTGGACCTACCTTCCTCCCCCCAGCTGGAATCTCAGCAACAACAACACGGACATTTGGGGATGACTTAAGTGCCAGCTTATCAAATACTTATCATTTTGCAACTTTGGAATGTGTAAAGAAAAAAATATACCCTGATTTAAATGCAATGCCATAAGTTCTGGAAGTCAGAAGGGCCTTTTCCTTTCTGACGTGTGGACAATGAGTTAGTCAGCAGATGTCACAGTGTTATCCTTGAGAACATCCCTCTCATATTGCTTCAGTTTTAGAGAAAGGGTGCTCTCCTGGCATTGTTGCACAAAAATATTTGGGGTTAATAAAAATCATTGTGTGTGTGTGTGTGTGTGTGTGTGTGTGTGTATTTCCATTGTTTATTGAAATCAACCAGTACCCCCAGAGCTCCCAGGGACTAAACCACCAGTCAAAGAGTACACATGGAGGGACCCATGGCTCCAACTACATATGTAGCAGAAGATGACCATTTCAGACAGCAATGAGAGGAGAGGCCATTGGTCCTGTGAAGACCTGATTCCCTAGAATAAGTCAGGAAATTAGGGGGTGGGGGGAGCAGGGAGAGGAGGGATGGGATAGAGGGTTTTCGGAGGGGTAATGTGGAAAGGGGATACCATTTGAAATGTAAATAAAGCAAATATCTAATTAAAAAAGAAAGTATGTGTCTGTGCAAAAGTGTATGTATGTATTTCCATCACTTGTTGAAAGTTTAATTTTAAGTTCTTGTTCTTTTTGTTTCTGTTGTTCCCTAGCATCATTGACAAAGAAGTTTCACTGATGGCAGAGATGGATAAAGTTAAAGAAGAAGCCAGTGAGTAGCCCTGTGGCTGTGTGATGAGGGCTTCTCCCAACCAACCAAAATCAATCCATGACTCAGGGTGACAGCAGTTTGGGCCAGAACCCTAAAATTCACACTGAAATATTGGTGGGTGGGCTCTGGAACCCCAGGCAGGTCCCTCATCTCTGTGTTTCTGTTACATCATCTGGCCAATGACAGCTCAGTCCTCATGCATAGAATATTTACTGAGGAAGAAGTGTCTGCTGAGTTCTTTAAATGCAAGGGACTTTCATGTGCACACAGAACTTGAACTTAATTATATTTAAAAGGACAATGAGCTTAGTAGTAAATCTGTATATATGTGTGTAGTGTGTTTTGGGGTAGGTGTATGAACTGTTCATGTGGCTTCATGTAGGTACATGTGCGACCATGTGTGCTCATGTGTGTAAAGGCCAGATGTCAACCTCAGATGTCTTCTATCACACTCGATCTTAGTTTTTGAAAGGGAGGAGTTCATCAATTTGGCTAGACAGATTTCATAGAACTCCACCTGCCTCTGCTCCCCCAGTGCTAAGATCCCAGGCATGTGCACCTTGCTCATGTACGGCTAGACTGAGCTTGGGTCCTCAAGATTATATAGTGCTTAGCTGACCCTGTTGGTCTTCTCTTGAGGCTCTCAGAGTCAGAACCACCAACCAAAGCACATACACGTGCTGGACCTAGCCCTCCCCCACCCACACACATATGTAGTAGATGTGCGGCTTGGTCTTCATGTGGGGCCCAAAAACATGTCCCAAAGCTGTTGCCTGTCGGTGGGATATGTTCTTCTAGCTGGGCTGCCTTGTCCTGCCTCAGTGGGAGAGGATGGGCCTAGCCTTGCAGAGATTTGGGGGGGAGGGCGGTTACACAAGGGTTCCCACTGGCTCAGAAGAGAAAGGGATGGAGGTTGGGGAAGGATTGTGCGATGGGGGTAACCGGGAGAGGCAGCAAGAGGTATGTAAAGGAGTAAGTAAACAAAAAATTAAATTAAAAAAAAGATTATAAAGTGAACACTTCACTGACTGAGTCTACTCTTCAGTCTTGGTATTAATTTGAAGGAAGCAGATATTAAATTTAAAGATAGTCATTCTAAAGACTGTATAATTTACAATTTCACTATGGAAT
This sequence comes from Apodemus sylvaticus, assembly GCF_947179515.1. NCBI lineage: Eukaryota > Metazoa > Chordata > Mammalia > Rodentia > Muridae > Apodemus > Apodemus sylvaticus. Next base: position 55,239,291 of record NC_067480.1, on the reverse strand, counting down.
TCATAGCTATTTTACTCACTCTCATTTAAGCTCACAGAACTTAAATTGCTCCAGATTGACTTAGGGATGTAGCTCAATTTGAGAGTCTTTCCTAGCATGCCTGAAGTTTGATTCCCAGCATGACTTAAACCAGATATGATAATACATGCCTATAATCTCAGCAGTCAAGACGGGAAGCAAAAAGATCAAAATAGTGAATTTGAAGCCAACCTACAGTAAATTTTGACTTCCACAAAATAAAAATCAAAACAGTAACATTTGTGCCGTGTGTGTGTGTGTGTGTGTGTGTGTGTGTGTGTGTGTAAAAGCTGTTTCTTTTCAAGCATTTTAGGAACTTAACAATGCACTAATAAACTCTACAGGCAAAATATCCCCCAAACTTTTAAGCAACCTATATAGGATTACTAATTCAAATGTGGAGTTGTACTAAATGAAGTTTTCTTAAAATACTCCAATTCTGTTTACAAACTCTGTCAAATATGCCAACACCTGCCAACTTCAGACTATAAGAGAAAATCAATTCATCTTTTGACTTGAGTTTATAGATTGCCTGATAAATCAAATTCATTGTGAGAATGATGAACACTGCTGGGTATGGCAATGCACACCTTTGATTCCAGCAGTTGGGAGGCAGAGGTGGATGGACTTCTTTGAATTTGAGGAAGACAGCCTGGTCTACACCACAAGAAACCCTGTCTCCATTAAAAGTAAAAATTAAGTAAATAAATAGCACATTCGTGGTATCATGATCACTGCAAAACTTCCTACATTTAACACAAAATATGGATATTCTGGGTGGTTTTTTGCTTGTTTATGTTCATGTCTAATCTCCCCACTGTGATAAGTGACTGAATGAGCAGAGAAAATGGTAGCCGTGTGGTGGTGATCCACACACGATGCTGCCTCTGCATGATATATGTACAATGCCATCTCTGTATGATGCTTCTGTGCACATGGTACTCTGTGTAAGACAAAAGATTGTATAATGTCAGTGTGTGCACAATGGCAGTCTGGGCACAGTGGTAATGCGTGCCCATGATAATCGGTGTGAGATGGCAACCTGCACCGAGGCCATCTGTATCCCATGGAGTCTGTGGTAGGTTCCAACATCCATGGAATCTGGAACATCTCCAGAGAATCCTCTTTTTTAATTCCCTCCATGAGTAAATGTGTACTGAGTACTTCTTCATATGGTTGAAATCGCTGGACTAACCAGCAGGCTTCATCCAACTTCAGTAACTGGTGACGCGGTCCTGCCTTCAGAAGTGTCCATCACCTGAAGCTAAAGTTGCACTGGAGGTGACAGACTCTAGTCTCTCCCCATTTCCTGGTTGCACCACCTCTAACTGTTGCTGTCGGTTTTGAGCTGGGGTCTTACTGTGTAGCACGAGCTGGCTTGGGACTTGTTATGTCAGGTTCTTTATCAGAATAAGAATATTAAGGCTCAAATAGACAAAGTGAGAAAATATGAGCCAAGCACTTAGCAACATTATATGTCATCACATATGTGTGCAGAGGGAGAAGCTCTTATTAGCAAATAGGTCTGTCAGTCCAGGGCCTCCTAAATCAGGCAGAAAATAGAACCATGAGGGTATCTCAGGAGTCTCGACTGCCAACCACACATCTTCACAGACAGAAAGTCCCAGTCAAGTATAGAACCATCCCTACAAACACCACATGGAACTTGTCTGTGGCCTCAAGAACTTTTAACATTCTCAATTTTTTTATGTGACATATGAAGTGATTAGTGTCAGCTCAATACCCCAAGACCAAGTTCTCAGCACAAAAGAGATTTATTTGCCCCAGAAGGACAGAGAGCAGGTAACAAGAGACAAAAACTGATAGAGAACAAGGGAGAAGAGGAAGGAAAAGGGGGAAAGGATATTTGTCCCAGAGGTGGACAAAGGACTTCCTCTGGATTGAGAGGAGACAGAAGTGGCCCATAGGCAAATGACAGTTTATAAAAGTAAAAGGGAAACCCCTGTGTCAGGATGAGGTGTTTAGTTTTTATTGGGCATGTGAAATAGGTGAGCCATTGGGGGATTTTGATTGCAGGACTCCAATACTCTGGAAGCTTGGTAGTCAGCCTTAGGAGGAGGAGGAGCCAAATAAGGAAATAAACCTCGGTGGCTAACTTTGAGAATTCAATCTAACGGTTTTCAGCAAGGGGGAGTGGATTGGGGAGCAGGGCAAGGCCTACCAGAGCCAAGTTTGCCAAGTTTAGGCTGCCTACAGTCCCTTTAACATAAATCATATTTCCTCCATGATTACACAAACTCCTGTATGCTAGATGGCAGCTCACAAGAGTAAGAAGGCCAGTTTTGCTTGGACATGGGTTTAAGCCAATAGAAAATCTTTATTAGTTGGCCAGAAACTGTACAAGGGGGTTCGTGGGGTTTTCAGCAAGGGGGAGTGGATTGGGGAGCAGGGCAAGGCCTACCAGAGCCAAGTTTGCCAAGTTTAGGCTGCCTACAGTCCCTTTAACATAAATCATATTTCCTCCATGATTACACAAACTCCTGTATGCTAGATGGCAGCTCACAAGAGTAAGAAGGCCAGTTTTGCTTGGACATGGGTTTAAGCCAATAGAAAATCTTTATTAGTTGGCCAGAAACTGTACAAGGGGGTTCGTGATCCCAGTATAGGACCTAATGTTTCTCAGGATGAGCTTTCAAGCACAAAACCCATGATGTTCTCAGGTGACAAACTTTGGTTAACAAGAACAGTTAGGCAAGAGCAGAAGTACAGATGCCAGAACCTAAGGTTAGTACATTTAAGAGACTTTCCCAGACTATGGACTTTGATGGACTAGATCTTTGTTTTCATTTTGTCTACATGCTGAGTTTTATGGCCTGAATGGTACCTCCTTCATGGGGTCAGTGGTGTCAAGGTCTGGGGGCCTACTAAGGTCTGAGGCCCTGTTACGTTCCCCATTAGCACTGGTCTTAGTTAATGAGTCAAAAAGTGCTCTAAGGAGGTGTAGTTGGTCCAAAGGACTACTAAATTTACTAAATTAATACATACTTGGCTATATGGTTTCAAATGTAGGGCTCCACTATTAATCCTATCAGATGAGAATTAAAGGCCCAGTCAGTGCTGATGGCAGAGTAGTTAGCCAGGAGACCAAGAGAACAGCAGTTAGCATGAATTATCTGATTTGTGTCTTTTTTTTTTTTTGAGGTTTCCCCCAACTATGGCAAGATTTTTCTCTAATTACTCCTGATCAGTTAGCATAGAAATAACAGGCTTCTCATAAAGCAACGCCTAGTTTCCTTTATCTCATGAGAAGTCAGTATCTCCAGTGTTGTAGGACCATTTCAATAAGGAATTCTGATGTTTTAATTCAGAAACAGAAACTTTCAATAGCTCTAGGTCCTCATAAACCAATCTGCTTAGTTTATAAAGTGTCAGAAGAGGAATATTTAGTTAACCCATTAGTACCCGCCCACAGGTAGTCTCAGGGGCCCAGTAATATCACTGTTGTCCAGCTGAGTCACCCACAAGGCCGAGCAGCAGGCACAGAATAAGGGCAGTTGCCTAGGTTAACGTTTTGGATATTAGCAAGTTTTAGCCTCTTTGAATCCCTCTAACCTTACTTAGGGCTGTTCCCAGTCACAGTGAATTTTGTCAGTCAGTGGGCTGATGGTGGTCCAGTTACTTTCTATCCTTACATAGTACAGGGGTCAGGTGTCTCAGCATAACCAGCAATCCTGGCTGATTTCTGTTTAGGAATGATTAACTTTACCACCAGGAGCCCTCCCAGAGTCTGATTTCCCAGATTTTCCCTGTTTGAAAAAGGCCAGAATCTTTATTATAAATGTTTCAGATTCTTTTTTAAATTTTTTTGGATGTTGGATTATATTTTCCTATTGTGCATTTCTCAGGAGGGAACTTTTTTCTACATAGTCATTCATATGTTTTCAGGAAGCCTCTATTTTACAGGCCCAGTTTTTGCAGTGGAAGCTCCCTTGTTCTGACAACCAGGGATCCCAGCTGCAGAGTAGTCACAGAATTGTAAACTCTGTATCCCTATCTCAAAACACAAACTCCCCTGTCTTTCCTTTCTCCAATATAACCGGACACTTAGAATGGGCATCAGTGAGCAAAGGTCAAGATGAATGTGGGCTATAGTAACTCTAGCTAATGCCTTCACTGTATCTGTCTTCTTCCGTTCCTAGGTCTAGGCCTGAGGCCCATGACGGTTGAACCATGACCCTGTATTCAGAGCAAACATAAGACTCAGGAGGAGGAAGAGAAGCAAGCTGTGAAAGGGACTGGGGCCCTATGAAACCTTATTTTCAGTCCATAATCCAGGAGACAGTCCATTTGGTAGCAGTGTCTGTGGCTTCTTTCTTGACTTGGGTGTGGTGGCTCCATGCTGTACCACATAGGGTCCTTTCCAAGTTGGTTTCAGCCAGCCGGTTTGGCTACCTGCTTGACCCAGACAACGTCACTGGATTCAAGCAAGTGCGAACTGGTGGTGGACTCAGAGGTTGGCTGGGTCTCAGATAGTTTAATGACTAGCCTTTATGGAGGACTGGAGGGCAGGCAGTGATTTGAGAAAGGAATAGTTAGAGAGTTCTGACAACTGCTGGTCTCTGAGCCAAGGAAGCAGTTGGGGAGGTCTTCCACACATAATCTCAAAGAGGGAAAATCTCCCTCTATGGGTGCAGTGGGCCCAAAGCAAAGCGAAGGAAGGTCCTGCCACCCTTCACTAGACTTTAGAGTTTTGTTAGATTTTTTTAACATACTAATTTTTCCCTAGGTGCCCATAACTCTGAGGTCTATATACACAATGAAATTTTTAGTCTATATCTAAAACTTTAGCTATTAATTGAGAGGTTTGAGCTATTAAAGCCAGGCAATTATCAGACCCATAGCTAGGAAGGAGGGAAATCAGGGAACCAATTCATGGAGGAGCTTTTTAAGCTACTACTTGAATAGTTTTAGTCCAGGTGGGGGACACATCTACCCACCTGGAAAAGGTATTTATAAAAACTAGCAAGGACCCTCCCCTGACAGACTGATCATGGTGAAATAAGTTTTCTTAGAGTTCACCAGGGAGTTGGTCTCTGTGTGGACCCCTTCCTGGGTTCTATTTTGGATTTATCTGAGCACAAACCTGGCATCTGACTAAGACATCCACACTAGACAGTCCTGTCTAAGCAGAGCATTCCTTGATCTGAGCGATTCAAAGGGTTTGTGGACCCCATGTGAGTAGCTTGGTGAAAGTCAGTTACCAGGGTCCTGCCCCTTCTTACTAACTTACTTACTTAGTTTGCTTGATTATATTTCATTAGCAGTTGGCATAGCTCTTAGAAGGGTCATCCTGTGGGCACAGGGTGTTTCCATGGCCCCAAAGTTTGAGTTAAAACCCCCTTTGGCTTTTGTCTCATGGACAAAGAGATGAAAAGGTTTTGAGACATCTGGAAGTGCTAGGGCTAGAGCCAAGTCAGAGCTGTTTTTAAAATCTCAAGTGCCTTTGTTTAGTCTTAGTTCACATTAGGGGCTCAGTGCTCCCCCCACCTTGTGCTGGTGTATAGAGGCTTGGCTATTTCCACAAACTCGGGCCAAGAATCCAATAGTTGTTCAATCCCCAAGGTTGAATATCTTAGCGTCTTCTGTGGTTTATATTGGAGTCCTGAAGAGTAGGTTGTAATAGCAGTGAAGGAATGCTTTGGCAGTAGAATAGATGAACTTGCCATCGGAAGAAAAGCAAGCAGGAAAAAAGTAAAAAACTTCCTTCTTCCATGATGTGGATTGCCATCAGAAAATGTGGCCCAGGTTGAAGATGGGCTTTTCTACTTCAAATGATCCAATCAAGACAGTTCTTCACAGGCATGCCCAACGGGTTAGGTTTTAGTTGATTCTAAACATATTCAAGTTTGCAACCAAGACTGTCCATCACAATTACAATCAGTAGTGTCTATTGACTGCAACATCCAGTAGTCGTGAACACTGATGTCATTATTTTAAAGGTATATTCTGGAGAATATCTCACCTTGTCACTAATACAATAATGCTCTGTGTGTATAGTTTGCAAATGTTGCTGTTTGGTTGCACAAGGACCATGCAGGGGGTGCAGGATTATTATATTTTAAGAAATAAGCATGTATATTCTTAGGCATTCAGACTTTTGTCTACCTCCCCAGGGAAACCAAGGTCACACAGAAATGTTCTCAACAGGTTTACTAGAGATGTGGGAAGAAAATATGACTTTGTATTAACACGAGCACATTACAAAATAAAATAGCAAATTCTCAACAACTATTAGGAAATAAGAGTCTCTGTGTTTGAAGAAACCCTTGCACTCTAACACCCGGCCCCAAGATTCTGAACGAACTTTCTGCTGATGGGCATAATTGGAGAAGCCTTAAGATTTCCACAGGTCAAGTGATATGAACCAAGCTTCCAGTGTGTTCTAAGAACCTGAAGGAATTTACAAATCCTATTGAGAAAATGGATTTCAGCATGCCAGATACTGTTTATAAAGTTGCATAGATAATGTTAAGTTTTGCATTCGGAAGGGACGGTAGCTGCATGGAACTGTCTCCCTCTACAGATTTCTGAAAGCAGGATGCTTTCAAAGCATGCATATTACTCCACTTTAAATGCCAGCATCAGTGATCTTGAGAACCGATCTGTTTTTGTTGATGCTTTCTGGTTTTGCAATTGACATACTGGAGGTGAAAATGTGTGCCCCTAAAGAATATTGGCTTTAGATCTTAACTTTTAAGACTTTTTCATAATGAAAGGCTTTGAAATGTTAATGAGACTATATGTAAAAAAATGCACCCTAGCTTGCTGATGCAGTCTTCATTTTCGTGATTTGCATGAGTTTAAACTCAGAACTTATTGGTGAGTTTGCACCTGCATCCCCATTTTAGGACCCGTTTAGATCTATTTTTACAAAGTCTTCTGTATCAAGTGAATGCCCAAGTTCTACATAATCAGGAAGAACAATGACCCCTAATTGTCACCAGTTTCACAAATGATCCAGTACGAAGAGTTGGATCTGCTTAGCCGTGCAGTCACTGACAGTCTGCTGACCCATGTACTTGATGCTTTGCAAGTCTGGGTCTTTAGGATTTGTATGTTTTTTTTTTTTTTAATCTTACTTTGCAAGAAGAAAGCATAGCATTTCCTATTTTGACACAATAATCATTTTTTCGTGTGGCAGACCTCAGTCCCATCTACATGTTGAATTCCAATGACAAATACGTAACTAATAAAAAGTTATAGATCCTAAAACATTTTTTGTGAGTATTGGGTAGGGTGCTGGTTTATGTGTATGACACGTGTGTGTGTGTGTGTGTGTGTGTGTGTACATGGAGTATGGAGCTCAATATAGAATGTCCTCTCCTACCATTCCCCAGCCTATTTTTGAGGATACTGACAAGCACAGCCTTGCCCAGCTTTTTACATGGGGAGATCTGACAATGCTGAACACCTTACCCACAGAGCAGCTTCCCAGCCCTAGACCTAGACAGTCTTGAGTGGGACAGGAGCTTCAGTCCTTACTTTGATATCCTTTCAATTAATGGGCCCATCCAATCAATGAACCCTTTCACTCAGCTCCCATGCCCCAGCTGTGCACTATGCACAGGTACTGTGGACACAAGGAATTCCACAGTTCAGTCTTACTCTAGCCCCATGAGTGACTGAAGACGTCTGTAGTCGGACAACATGCTATCAGAGGAGCGTATAGAGATGGTGGCTCACTGGGCACCATGTCATTTGGGATGCTGAGAAAATATGGCTAGAAATGCTGTTTTTAAAACAGGGCTTCATATGTTCCAGGCTGATCCCCACTCGCTGTGTAGCTAAGGATGACCTTGAACTTCTGGTTCTTCTGCCTCTCCCGCCCAGGCTGGGATTACAGGCACCTGCCACCAACCCTCATCACTAGTGAGAAGTGAACTGGGACCATATACTTGATGAGAAAAGAGTCCATCGCGTGAGCCAGACCCTTAGCCCAGATTCCGACGTTTTAAGAACCCCCTAGAAATCTCTTTCAAAAGTAATTTCTTACTTTCTAAATGTGGATGCTCCATTTGTAAAAGTAATGTGCAGGGTGAACCAAACATATGTTCTCTGGTCAAAAATAATAGCAGGCTGCTACTCTGTTGTCTCTGTCCTAAGACATCATTCGGTATGGCCCTTTCAGCACGCGGGTGAGAATTCCTCACTCACGGTATCCAGACATGTTTTTTTTCTGTAGATTTCTGAATTCCGAAGAACCAGTAGATATAGATCAGTGTGCCCAGCCTTCAGCTAAGCAGGGGAGCCAGGTGAGGAACCAAAGGATGATTAGTGTAATTGGGCAGATGATCAGGCCTCATACCACAGGCTATTTTATTGGCATCTTGACATGGATATTGGCATAAACAGAAAACATCAGTCTGCCCGAAGAATGGTTGTCTTGTGTGCGTGCACCCCTCACTGTGCAAGGAACCTTAACCCTTGCCTGCCTGTGTGCATCTCTTTATTTTGTTTTTTTGTTTGTTTGTTTGTTTTTGTTTTTGTTTTTGTTCCTTCACTTGCTTTGGTGTTTGAAGTGACTTGTTTGGTGTTGTAGCTATTAAGACCTCTTAGAATCAGAAACCACATTGCTTGGTTCTATGTAGTGGCAGGGGTTTGAAGTCCCAGCACTGAGAGGCTGAGGCATTAGGAACTTTGAAGCCAGCTGACCTACCCAATGAAATGGTATTTCAAAAATAGCAAAATCACAAAGATACATTGCTTGGCTCTGTGTGCTGTGAATATGGTCTATTAGAGCAGTTTATCCTTGTGTGTCAAGGATGGAAAACAATTCAACATGTGTGTTATCCTACATGGGCTATTTCTCCTTAGGGCTCAGCATGTTTGGCCAAGAATATCAGAGTAAATGCATATATGATAAGTTAGAGAGCCACTAGCCTGGGTCCTGGGAACTCTGTCTTACTTGCTTTTGTTCTCTGTGCTCTTGGGAAACACACACAGGTTAACCTTGGCTTCTGTGTCTATCTGAAACTTGAGTTCCTCTGACAGATATGAGGAAGTAAGATACCATGGAATTCCTCACTGACCTTTCTAAGGTGCAGATGCTAAAGAATGCACACAAATCCAGTTCAAAGTGGCCTGACTTGCCCTTGAAATTTTTCTGCCTGGGATACTTGGAACAAAGACACTACATACTCTGGTCTGGAACTTCTCTCTGTTTGCAAAAACAGAAATATATCTGCAGAGCATCAAATGCAAAAGCATTTTTCAGCTCATAAAAAGTGGATAGAGTAAATTCTCTATGTCATATTACAATATCACAGCTAGTTACCCCAAGAGACTATGTTTTAAAATATTCCAGTCTGGGGACCAAATGCAGGGCTTTTTATGTGCTACGTAAGTACTCTACCACAGACCTACCACCTAGGCTGTTATTTGGTGAAATTTAGCGAGTCCGACACTGTTAGAATTTAATGGTATAGCATATACAGGAGGGTGGCTGTTGTTACATGGACTTGTCATTGCCAAATTAAGGAAGTAAGTCCAGATGCTAGTGTAAAGAAGGAAGGAAAGCAGTGTACCCTACATGCCTCGGGGAACTGAGTTCTATTACGAGTCATTGGTAACAAACACGAAGAGCCAGCTGTCCTTGACCAACTCATGGTCCTGCAAATCGACCTGCCTGTGGGGAGAACTGACTCTAGGAACCACAACTGTTGACTGTTTACATCTCTGTGCCTAACATTTTGTACCTTCTCATTTGTCAGTGGACATCCTGACTGCCCGTCAGAAGAAAGCAGAGGAGCTGAAGAGACTGACTGACCTAGCCAGTCAAATGGCAGAGATGCAGCTGGCTGAACTCAGAGCTGAAATTAAGGTCAGTTCTATGAACCCAACTGAACACTGAGGAACAAACGGACCCCATGCATTTGCTTTGTATCAACAGACTGCTGCTCTGATTCTCTGATGCATATGTCCAGCTCCCCTCCACTGGGTTGAAATACAGACTACAGAAGGGTGGAGAAACAGTCACTTCCCTTAAGTAGAGTAGGTTTGAAGGGAAAGATTATTAAAATGGAGAGGATATGTCAGTCAAGACAAACCTATTAAAGTGTATATAAACATAGTTATCTGGGATATGATTTTTACTGTGTATAATTGATGCCTGTGTTTATAAGCATACACTCATGTGAGTGTATCTTAACAGAAGATTATAAAGCATCCTTTATATTTTTCTACTTTAATTCCCATTTTTTATAAGATTACTACCCACAAATATATGTTTATTAGATTTCTTCCACTGTAAGGAATATAAGCTGATCCTGGCTAACTGGAAACAGAATTTGAAATAATACTAAGTGTAAGTTATCAAAGCTGAGTGTGTCTAAAGACTTGGGTCTACAACTAGGCACGAACCAGTGTTGTTTGAGTAGTAATACGGGAAAAAAATAATAATTCCCAAATTCTCTATTCAGGGCACAATGGCATTGAGTGCCCTCCAAAAGCCATCAGCTCTTGTGCCATACTGTGATTCCAGCTACTGAGAGAGGGGCTCTGGCTGCTCTCTGCTTGAGCAACACCCATTATTTGGCCAAGAGAGGGGAATGTGACACCTCGATGTATACACTCAGATTGGATCTCCTAAACAGCATCGGGTAAACTTTCTAGAAGGAGACGTGGTTACGAGGGAGGCAAAGGAGTTTATAACGAAGCAGGGAGGAAAAGTCGAGTCTTCTCTTCTTTTTCACCCAGTTATTAAACACACACTGTATATGCACACACACACACACACACACACACACACACACACACACGCGCGCGCGCCCAGCTTCTCCTTGGCTTCTAGCAACCTAGTATATTTTAAGACATAGCTGCCACTAGCTTTAGAACAGTATCTTCCCGTGACAGTAAAGCTGATTGGCAACAGGAGAAATGCCTCGTGAGAGTTGATCCTCCATCCCAGTTAGTCATGGAAGGAACTCAGGGAGCGAGGGACTGGGTGTCCAGAGCCCTGTGGACCTTCCCTCTCCCTCCTTTCTGGCCTTTGTTTCTTCATACTCAGCAAGGTGTCCTCAGGAGTCCTTCTGCACTCTGCCTTCTCTTCTCCACCCCAAGGCCAGAGTTAAACTCCCCAAACAGACTTGGCCTCCCTCTGCATGACCCATCCCTCCCCTCACAATACACAACAGGACTCCATACCTATTGCAACACCCATTCCCTCTGAAGAGTTCAGCTCGTTAGAACCTCAAGTGAGGATGTGGGGTTGCAGCTTCCCAGTCAATTGAAATCAACTTTCTCCCAAGTTTCATTCCTGCCTATCAAAATCCCACTTTTCATTACATGGTTGGTAGCACAGACTTCAGAGTAAAATAGTATAGCGCCAACATTTTCCCCTTCTGTGGCTGGAATAAATTACATATTGTCTTAGGTTCTCAGAACCCAGATCCGTCATCTGTAAAATAGAGGTAATATAAAAACACTGGCTTATATGATATATGATATATGATATATGATATATAATATAATATATAATATATAATATATAATAATATATAATATATAATAATGTGACGGGGAGAAAGGGGGATTGTTCCTTATAGTCAGCATCTGTCTTAATTTTTTAACCATCCCAGCTCCCACATTCTCTTGTATATAACATTCATGTTATTCAGTGAGAGAGAATTTCTTCCACCTCTGTTTCCACAGCATCATCCACATCCATCCTTGAATTTAATGTCTCTCTTTCCCTTGCCATGTGGTAAACTCCCTGATTCTCTAGGAGGGCTTGACTCATAGTTATTTCTTGTATTTCTCACTGTGTCATCTACACGCAGATCTTAATTTCAAGTTGAATTTAAATGAATTGAAAACTAATCTTCTCCACTCCCTATAGCAGCACTTGAAATTCCATCATGAAGATAATGTTTTCTAGACACAGAAGACTTTGTGATCTTCTTGATTTCTTATTAAAATAGAGACGGGTGTCTGTGGAGGGTGGCGTGTTTTCTTTTGACAGTTAATACCATACCAGGCCCTTGGCCAAACTAGGCAGCCCCTGCTGGAATGCACCTCGGAACGGTGCTCTAGTGAGGGATGCTAAAAGGTAGCCCAGATAAGCCCCAATATAGAGTTTGCTCATTATTGGTCTAAGCCGCATGGGGGAAAGTCAGAACTCCTCCTGATTCCCAGAAGGTGACCAGGGTCATGGAGGGCAGAACCAAGGCCCACTTAGTGGCACCTCAGTGTGAATGAGCTCCAGTGGTCCCCTCAAGTCGGCCATCAGTGGGCACAGGAAGAGCCGAGGGAGAGGCTGTGCGGACAGTGCCACCTTGCTTTGGCACTGACTCCCGCCCCACTTCTCTTTCCTCCAGCACTTTGTCAGCGAGCGCAAATATGATGAAGACCTGGGGAAGGCCGCCCGCTTCTCCTGTGACATTGAACAGCTCAAAGCCCAAATCCTGATCTGTGGAGAAAGTGAGTTTTGCATGCTTGCTAAATAATTCTGTGTGAGTACGCTGGGTGCTGTTTGGAGCTGACAGCGGAAATGTCAGGTATCCGGTCCCCGGGTATTGCTAAACTGAAGCCTGAGGAGATTTAATGATCTGAGGTCATGACACAAGTCACTAGAAATGTCAAGATTTGAACTTAGATTCTTCAAATGCCACTGCCCACCAGTAAATCCTGAGGATTTATTACTCGAAACAGAGCAGGTCAGCTGCCAAATACCTCTCACAGACTTCCCTTATGTTCCTCCAAACACGCTGCTGCTCTGGTTCTATAGATGCTGTTCCACAGGAGTTCTCTTGGCACTTGGGGAGCGATCGGCGGCGCTCTGGATGCCCTGAGACCCCAGCCCCCAGCCCCATCCTGCTTAGCCTGGGTTCTCTGCTGACTGAAGCCAAAGATAATGAAAGACTTGGAGTCAGCCATTAGCTTGGTCTTGTTTCCTATTAAGCCTTAATTAGAGTGGCTAATGTGCAGCAAGATTGGCTGCTGATTTTTCCTGTACTCACAAGGGGAGGTGGAGATGAGTGACAGGCGCTAACATGGCTTTGAGGACAGTCACAGAGAAGATCTGACAACTGTCCCCAACCTCATAGTCAGCAGAAATCCAAGATTTGACCACCCTTGCTTTTTTACATTGAGATTTCTTTTTCTCCCCTCTAAATAAAATATTACATAAACTTGAGCTACAGGGTACAGAATTGTGCTGACTAGCACATGCCATTACTTCCAGGTCACCTTTAGACTTTCATGCATGTCCTGTCTACCTGTCACACACTGCATGCATGCATAGTAATGTAATTTACTTTTGTCACAAGAGGTGGTAGGCATTTTTCCATGTTGGTATGTTCAGCTAATTTATTTAAATATAACTGATGTGACCAGCCCTCAGATTGTAGCTTGTAAGTAGCTCCCAGTTGTGCCCCAGGGGTCAGTGCTGGGGGCTTGCTACTCATGGGTCTCTGCCATCCGCCTGATTTTCTCACTGCACCTCTTAGTTTTCTCTTTATGGGCTGCCTCCCTGTGGCCCTTCTCCATCCTCAGCTTTTGCCCCATCTCCACACAAGCAGTTTAGTTGACATTTGGAAAAGAATCTGCCCATCCAAGGTTCTAGGTTCTACTTTAATCCAATGATAAGTGAGACTCTAATCCTGAGTTGAGTCACCCAGCTCAAGGGGGAGGGGGGAGGGGCACTTCACTTGCTTTCCTCCAGGTGCCCTCTAGGGAGAGAAATCACCCCTTACCAAATTATAAGAGTGTCCTTGTAAAGACAGGCTCAAGTGTTTGTGACAGTAATCCTCCCAAAGCTCCCTCGTGAGGGTGAGGGTGCGGGGTGCGTTGCTACAGCTCCTCAGTCAGAAGGGGGAACAGGAAATAGCAGCCCCACACAGCTGGACCTGGTGGGCCTGGGGACTACTGAAATCCCCTGGCTGTGTTTGGACAGCCCACACTCATTTGTCACACCTTAACCTACAAAATGAAGGGACTGGAGCTACAGCCCTGTCCTTTCTACTTCTAACACTTTGTGAGCCCTACTAGCCATTCCTAATCCTCTTGCCAAACCCTGGGATTAAGTCTGATCCAACAAAGGGAACAGAGAAAATTGCTTTTAAAAATTGGTGACAATTTTAAAATTCAGAAGGAGGCCTTCCTGTCCAGCCGGGCACTTGAATCCCAGTAAGCTGTGAGAGAAAAGTCACGGCTTTATCCTGGAATTGATTCCCTCTGGCCTCGATTCAGCATAATCACATAGAAATCATCCTGCCTGAAACCACCACTTTCAAAAACAACAGGACTGGCAATAATAAGCGTTGAGCAGACCTGCCTGACCTGAATGCGTGCGTGACAGAGAGCTGGCTGATCGGCCCGCCATGCACGGAACACTGGGAATGGCGCAGAGCTGCAGTTAAAGACTGGTTCAGGCAGCCCCGTGGAGTATAGAAGGTGCATGGGGCTGGCAGACCTGCCCAGTGATCAGAGGTACTCATGACCCAGAGCAACGAAATTCTTAGCCCGAAACATCCACCCATTGCCATGCTGGCAGAATGCAGAGCCCTGTCTGTCAGCCTTTCCTCCTTATGCATGAGCAGCCCCAAGTAGTACAGTGCCTGAGGAGGGCAGTGTAACTGGGCCGAGTGATGGGGGAGCTAAGAGGCAGGACTCACTTGTGGACGGGCAGAGAGGGAGTGTCACAAGGTCATTATTTCCCTATCCATGGTGGTTCTTGACCTAAAGAATAATCTCTAAGTCGCTCAGATAGGTCTTCGGTCCTACAAATGCCTCTCATCATGGATTCTACCACTGTGATCCCTGTTTAAGGACTCTTAAGGGAGGAATATGGTGCTCTCTAAGTCCTTCCACACTACATCTTAAAGAGTAAACCTTAATGTTTGTATGAAGCTCCCGCCAGTTTCTTCCTCTTCTAGCACTTTCTAATGGCTCAGCAGAGCTCTGGGTCCAGCTGTTAACACCAACCATTCCTCGTTGCAGTTACACATCCAAAGAACAACTACTCCTCAAGAACCCCCTGCAGCTCCCTGCTGCCTCTGCTGAACACTCACGCAGGAGCTTCCGGGAAACAGGGGAATTTTGCCAGGAAGTCATCTGGTCACAACAAGCCCTCTGAGGGGAAAGCAGCAAATCCCAAAATGATGAGTGGTCTTCCCAACACTGCCGATGCGTGTCACCAGACCATGCCCACTAACAAGCAGGTAAGCTATTCTGGGAGGGCCTCAAAGTGCTGCCTGCAGGGGTCTCAGGGATCCTGGGACACAGTAGAGGGAAGAAAACCACCATCCCTGTCCAGAGGAAGAAACCATAACTACTAGCCACTGAAGTAGTGGTCCTGGCCAGGCTCCCTCTGGCTCCAGGAGTACCGCCCGGCCTTCTCCTGACATGCTCACGGGCGGGCGCATAGCTCTGTGTGCCCAGCTGTGTTAGCTCATTCAGCTACTAGAGGCAGTCTTCTCATACCCTTCTTGACAGCATCTCCAGGTACCACAGCGATGTAGGATCGAGATGCAGAAGCAGACCACTGTCAGTGAGAGGAAGCTGGTGACTCGGGAGCAGATCCAAGTCAATACAAGCTCCATTTACTTGGAGTTTTAGGAAAGCACACACATCTCTTTTTTTTTTTTAAGAATTAATTTATTTATTTAATGTGTAAGAGTACACTGTGGCTATCTTTAGGCACACCAAAGGAGGCCATCGGATCCCCTTACAGATGGTTGTAGTTGCTGGGAATTGAACTCAGGACCTCTGGAAGAACAGTCGGTGCTCTTAACCACTGAGCCATCTCTCCAGCCCAGTACACACATTTCAAAATGGCTGATTTATTCCTGTCTCCCATGGCCTCTAACAATACAACTTTCCGGCTCCTCCTCCTCTTTCGCTGTTGTATCTTTGAGAGGGAAATAGTAGCTTACAGTTAGAAGATAAACAAGAAATGGGATTCGGTGACGTGGGTGCTGGGCAGACTACAGTGATAGCTTTCACGGTCTCTGAAACTTCCTTCTTCGGTGTTTCAGACAGTGGTAGCTGTCTAGCAGAAACCCCGTTGGGTCTCCTTGTCTTGGCCCTTTAGGGGTTCCCACTACTCGCTGCCAGGCATTCCTGTGGTCCTGAATGACGTCATGAGCTTTAAAGCAGCAGATTGCTCTGCGCACTGCAGAAATACACGCTGGCTAAATGTGCCTTCACTGCATGCTCTGTGGTTGTCGCCAAACACCACGATGGACACAAGCCTAAAGTTTAACCCATGCATTTCCCTTACTCAGATTTTTTTAAAAGAAAGGAAGGAAGGAAAGGAGGGAGGGAGGGAGGGAGGGAGGGAGGGAGGAAGGAAGGAAGGAAGGAAGGAAGGAAGGAAGGAAGGAAGGAAGGAAGGAAGGAAGGAAGGAAGGAAGGAAGTCAAATCCATTGCTGTCCTGTACAACCCTTCTCAGCTCAGTGATTCCAGCATTTGGTGATGGCTAATTTAAGCAATAGTACCATTACATATCAAAACAAAGTAGTGAAGACCAGTAAGAAGGGCTCTGTGCTTCCAACTGTTATGAGTCCCACATCAGTATCTTTCCTACAGATTGAGGGGTGAGTGAGACCAATGAGGCGCCCACTCAGGATCGCCCCTCCCCCTTCAGGAACACACTCCAGTATTTGAGGCTCTGGAAGTCTGCTCTCATGAGTTCCCAAGCCCACTCTCAAGGACCATTTGACCTGTTTTCTTTGGTCCACTGCCTTGAGGGAAGAACCTGCTGCCAGTCTGCACACCTCTGTATCCAACAGATATGAGACTAGGGTAAGCTTAGGTATAGGCGAGAGTGTCCACCTTCCTGTGTGTGAGGCCTACTCTCAGTGTAGGATGTGGCAGAGACAGCGAAGCATTCAGACAATAGGATATGGTCCTGCACTGATACTTCTGGTCTAAGCCCTGGATTATTGGGTGCTACTGTATCCTAAACCTGTATCATAGAGTCATGGTATACAAATCGAAAACCTTATAGCTTTATGACTCACCATGGTGCATTTTTTAGCACTAAGAGGTCTGATTTTCAAACATGGCTTTGTGTATCAATTATGTGCTTGTGAGTCTTGTCAGGAAAGAGCACAGGAAGAGGGAGAGTTCCACCATTTTCTACATGTAGACCCAGGCAAGCCCTGTAAACTTAACTATCCACATCTACACTGTGAAGCAGCTTAGAGCCACCACCTTCAACGATGACTGTGATTTATAAGATGTGGTGACATACTTCCTGAGTGCTGTCCCCTGTCACCTCTCACTGTTGGCTATGACATCGAGGACTCTTGGAGTCTTTAGCTTGCATGGACAGTCAGCTTTGGCCTGTTGTTGTCTTTCTACCTGTCTCCATATGTCTCTGGCTGTTGCTGGCTGCTGGCTTGTTAAAGGAATTGCTTTTTGGTCTGAGGCTTTGAGCTGATTGGCTTTAAATTACAAAGTGTTTTAGAAAAATTACTTCCATGACCATAGCACATTAACTTAGCTTTCCAGGAGTCTCCAGGTGCACCTCATCCCTGCGTTTGCCTGAAATAATGTTTCTGAACTGTAAGAATGGTTGTTTTGAAAGAAATTAGGAGGCCGGGCAGTGGTGGTGCACGCCTGTAATCCCAGCACTCTGGGAGGCTGATTAGAGTTTTGGCCTACTTTCTTCCCCTTCTTCTTCTTCTTCTTCTTCTTCTTCTTCTTCTTCTTCTTCTTCTCCTTCTCCTTCTCCTTCTCCTTCTCCTTCTCCTTCTCCTTCTCCTTCTCCTTCTCCTTCTCCTTCTCCTTCTCCTTCTCCTTCTCCTTCTCCTTCTCCTTCTCCTTCTCCTTCTCCTTCTCCTTCTTCTCCTTCTTCTTCTCCTCCTCCTCCTCCTTCTTCTCCTTCTTCTTCTTCTCCTTCTTCTCCTTCTTCTGCTTCTGCTGCTTCTGCTGCTTCTGCTTCTTCCTCCTCTTCCTCCTCCTCTTCCTCCCCCTCTTCCTCTTCTCTTTGAAGATAAGAACTTTTCTTTCAGCTCCACTTACAAGGTTCTAGATCAAGAATTATGTCAACTTGACCTATTTGCATGTTATCTATCTCTACTGTGATAGACAATTTTTATCTATGATTTAGGGGATAGTTCCTGATGCCTACTAGTATCTTCTGTGGGTTGTTGACTTCAAACACTTACCTCATTTCTCTTTTTAGCAGAATGGACCTTCCAGCCAAAGACGAAGATTTAATCCACAGTATCACAACAGGCTAAATGGTCCAGCCAAGTCACAGGGCGGTGGCAATGAAGCTGATCCCGTGGTGAAGAGCAACAACCGTCATGAACACAGAAGACAGCCGCATAATGGTTTCCGTCCCAAAAACAAAGGCGGTGCCAAAAACCAAGAGGCCCCCTTGGGGACAAAGGCACCAGAGGCCCCACCACATTCTGAAAAGGCCCGTCGGAGGCAGCACGCTGCAGACAACTTAGAGGCCAGGCCTTTCCGGGGTAATGTTGGTAGGGTTTCACAGTGCAATCTTTGTCCCACTAGAATAGAAGTTTCCACAGAGGCCACGGTTCTGTCAGTCCCAGCTGTAACGTTGGTGGCCTGAGCTGGGAAAAAAGAGAGCAGGTTTTGCCTGGTTGTGGTTCCCTGCCCAAGGTGCTGACCCAATCGCTGCCAAAAGAAAGTCAATCTGAATATACAAGTCCCGTACGTATGTTTGTGTCATCCTCTGGCAATCATTTTTACTAATCCTAATACTCCGCTCTAGCTTGCTTCAGAACTCCCATGGCTTTGCTTGATCTGTTGTTGCTTCTCCTCATCAAGAGTTTGCATCATGTTAGCCAGCCAGTATTTACTCATTGTTAGGAAAATCGAGATGTGGCTGAAGACCAGAGGCTCAGTTAGCAACCTATGTTGTAGCTGTGATGTCAATCCATTGGTTGTCTTTAGAGAGTTAATGTTGAAACAAGGAATTCTTGATCAGACAAACATGATCTGCTGAAGACACATGTGCTTTTGTAGAATTTAACATCTGGTGTTTTTCTGAAGTATATATAAATATATATATAAACATATATTGCTTTATTTGAAACAAATTAAAATATGCTACATTTGACACCTGGCTTGTTCCTTTTATTGATGCCTACCTTGTTGAAGGTTTTCTGTAGCACTTTTGAGAAAAGGCTAGAGATCATCAGAAGTTCCGTGCAAAGCTCTGTTTCCTTTGAAATAAAAACTCAAGAAATAATGATACTCCCCCTCAGTTACCATAGGGATAGGTACTATGCACCCCAGTCATCTTGGATGCCACATGGTAGTTGGAAACCTTGGACATAACGAAATTTACCTCAGCCTAGCTTACACAATAGATTATTGGTGCATTAACCAGAGTCCATTTGATCATGATTCCCGATCCTTTCTCTTAATTCTGAACTCTGTCCTCCGTATTCTGACACTATATTCAGAATGATAATAATGGCTAAGCTCCTGAGCTCTCTCACTGGCTTCTGTGTGGGACACGGGTCTCATCAGAAGTCACAGCAAAGCTCTGGCATGCAGTTACTTGTTACAGACCTGACTGCAGATCATCCATGGAGTGAATGAGTTAGTAGCATAAACTAGTTAACAAATATGGTAGTTAGCATAAACTAACCATAGTCCACCCCTGACACTGCAGCAGAGCCTCCCCAGAAACACTGGTTATGGCGGGAAGAGGTTCTGTTGCCTCAGGAAAGGAGATTGGGCATAGAGTACCCCAGAACTGCAGCGCCCCAGTTCCCGTTTTGACTATGGGGCTTCCTCTGCTGGCTGCTTTCATGTGCAAATGAACCCTTTCGACTCCATGTTGAGACTTTTTTCTGACAACCTAAGTTCACTGGTTCTTGTCCTCCAAACAGCTGAGCCTGCTAGCCACACAGCATCCGTTTCTTCTTTTGCCAAGTACAGGAGAATGTTTGCTCTCTCCAGAGCTTTCCGAGGTCTCTGAGTATACCCAGAGATTTAATAGGAATTCAAAATGTCAAGTCATATTCCAGGAAGGAAGGAAGAGAAACTCGTTCAAATAAGAAAAGATGAATTCTTGTTGGGACCACAGTCTCTGTTTACCGTCTGAGACCCTGAATTTATATCTTACAAATCAGAAAGATTTTTTTTTACACAAGTTCTGTGTAGCAAGATTCTGCTCAGCCCCTGAAAAATGTCAGTTGGAATGTGGCAGCTGTAAAGATGGAGGCAGATAATTCTTACAAAAGGAAAGAAAAAGGCCTTGCCAGGTGAAGAATGGGCCTGCTTGTCCGAGTTCAATCCAGCTACTCCTATCTTCTTCCACGCCCTCAAGATAGCCTGGAGCTAAGAAAGCTCAGACACATTCCCAAGAATTTAGCAGACACTCCCAGGTCACTGGAAAGACACAAAAGAATGATAAAAAGTATTCAGACCTGATACATTTTTTTCCTAGACTTTAGCCTTAGACTCTGGCATGAGAGCATTTTGGAATTTGCGTTTTAAAATGGTAATTAGATACTTTAAGCCAAAGTCAGGTTTTTAAAATAAATACTCTGTCACATTTCTTCACCTCTGTAGAACCATTTGTTAAATCCTAAGGATCTGAGTCATATTCTAATGTCTTTCACTGTATGTACACATGCATGCGTGTGTGCACATGTTCAGACTTACATGTGTAAGTGGAAACCAGAGAACAAGCTGTGGCATTGTTTAGCCTTGGGGATGTCCACCTTAGTTTTGTGCTGTTCTTCTTCTTTAAGA
Organism: Apodemus sylvaticus; assembly: GCF_947179515.1. Taxonomy (NCBI): domain Eukaryota; kingdom Metazoa; phylum Chordata; class Mammalia; order Rodentia; family Muridae; genus Apodemus; species Apodemus sylvaticus. The sequence goes on along the minus strand of NC_067480.1, from coordinate 55,218,566 downwards.
TAGGATCTCTCGATGGATGGTCTGAGGCTCCTAGGCCGGCTTGTCTGGCTAGCTAGTGCATCCCAGGGATCCACTGGGGCTGCCTCCCCAGCCCTGGGATTACCACTGCGAGGCAGCTTGTTATGCTAGCTATTGGTATCAAAGTCAGGTCTGTATGCGTGAATGGCAAACACTGTACCTACTGAGTGATCCTCCAGCCCAATTCTGTTATTCTCAATAAAAGAGTGGTAAACCACTTTTAAAAATCCAAGAGCTATGAACACTATGGATGTCTGTACTTAAGATGCAGAAGTCAAGGCAGGCGGTGGTGGCGCATGCCTTTAATCCCAGCACTTAGGAGGCAGAGGCAGGTGGATTTCTGAGTTCGAGACCAGCCTGGTCTGCAGAGTGAGTTCCAGGATATCCAGGGCCATACAGAGAAACCCTGTCTCGAAGTCAGAGGAATAGACAATTCTCTTTAAGACATTTCTTTGACAGGGGTCAGAACTGTTTAACAGGGGTCAGAACCGTTTAATACTAATAATGCATGCATAGCTTCAGAACTCACCTATATTACACCACACAGATGTGCAGTCAAGACTCAGAAATCCAGCTGGGCGGTGGTGGCGCACGCCTGTGATACCAGCACTCTGGGAGGCAGAGGCAGGCGGATTTCTGAGTTCGAGGCCAGCCTGGTCTACAGAGTGAGTTCCAGGACACCCAGGGCTATACAGAGAAACCCTGTCTCCAAAAAAAAAAACAAAAAACAAAAAACAAATCCAAAAAACAAAAAACAAACAAACAAACAAAAAAAAGACTCATAAATCCAAACCCCATTGAGCTCCCAGTTGCATTCCAAATTTACACTTCACTAGAGAATCTGCATAATCGCACTCTGTGGCCATGAGTGTGCCCTGCACTTAGTGTGTTTAACCACTGAATAAAGGCTCCGTTTGGGGGAAGAAACTAGTAACGTCAGTCCTGACTGAAAGCTCACTGTGTAGTCAGAGAGTTTATTCATCTCAGAAACAGTTCTAACTAAACATAGTCAGGTTAATGGGGAAAGTTGCTAGCTACAAGTTTTCATTAAAGTAATGAACTTGAGAATACTATTTTGTTCTGTAAGCCTAGATCTGAACCTCAATCTTGATTTAACGATGAGAAACAGAGACTCAAAACTCTATCTCCTTTCCTAGACCAGTTTTCAGTGGGGGATGGGAGGCTGGACTGGTCTCCAACTATCCAGAAAATACAGATTCCTCACTGCTATTGACAGACATAGCATCGTGTTCCCCCAACCCCACCCCCACCACTCCCCCCCACTCCCCCACCCCCTACCCCCACCCCCACTCCTCCCCCACCACACCACACCACCACCACCACCACCTTCCACACACTGCCTGCTTTGCCGGCTGCCTATGGTGCCCTCGTGTGTCTAGCAAGAGAAATGCTTTTGCTTTTCAACAGACATTCTGGTGACAGCTCATAAAATACTATAATGGTTTTCCCCTTCCCCCATTCACAGTAAAACCTAAAATTCACGCATAGGAAGGCCGTGATTCCAAATGGCCCCAGGACGGAAAGGTGCGGATACAAAGGAGAGCTAGCTGGACTCTCCAACATCTCAAGGATCGCGCACTAACTGACCAATGTAGTTGATTTTTTCTGAAAGTATTGAGCAATTTATTTGTTCTAATGTTTGAGGAAAAGCAAGGGTAAGTCCTAGGTCACTAGCTAGGAATCTAAAGCACAAATTTAATAACTCACAAGGCGTTACAGGGTTTTTTTTTTTTCTTCATCCTCTCGCTTTTCATAACGAGTCTTTGTAAGTCCTAAGACATACGCCCGTGTGTTTATAGTTTCTGAGGCTCCGTTCCCATCCACAGAGCTCGCTGCTGCAGCGCCATGGGCAGAGCCATGGGTCTGGATCTAGTTATTCCACACATGCATAGCACTGCTCGCAGCTGCTCTCCGCACGCACACTTCCCACGGGTTTGTTTAGAATCATCTCCAGAAGCCCCTTTACCTGAGGACTGTCTCTTCCCATAGCCTAGCACTCCAGTGCTTCCACTAGGTTCAGATTTTATAGGAGATATTGCCACATTTAGATTCCATAAAACAAAATTCTAAAGAACATGTATTTATGTGTGGGGAAAAGTGTGTGGTAAATTTTGACATACACAGAATTCAGAACCATGACTGTGGCAATGACCAAAGAACTACAAAAAAAAAAAAAAATCAAATGAACAAACAAAAAACCTGTTAAAAACGTTCCTTGTCAAAAATAAAATAAAGCATCCTATTTTAAACCTGAGATCCTCAACTTTGAATTAGGTTTATGAAGTACTGGAGCCCCACTAGACTGTGGCCTTAAACACGTCGCTATTTCTCCTACACACAAAGCCCCAAAGGTCTACAAATCAGAGTCAGGGCTCTTGTAGCAACCGCACTGTGTCTTGGTATCCATTTTCTGTGTTAGTTGCTTCTGTTACTAAAGCAGCAATTTAAGAGGAGAAGGATTTATTCCAGCTCATGGTTAGAGGGCACAGACCATCATGAAGGGGGCAGCATGGCGGGGCAGCAGCACGAGGCTGCCACAGTTAGGAAACAGCAATTACTCCCAGGCAGGCACTACACCTTAGTCTTTATTAAGTAAATGCTTGGTCAGAAAATGAAGTGTCCCTAAAAACAGACATGGCATGGTGGCACACACCTGCAATCATCCTGGCATTTGGGAGGTGACGGCAAAAGGACCTGGAGCTCAACGTCATCCCTTGCTACCTGTCAAGTTTGAGACCAGCTTGGGCTGCGTGAGACCCTTTTCAAAAAACTGTGTTATTTCTAACTTTGTACTGAGACCAGAAATACACTCCTAGAGAGAGACTGAACTAGGGCCATCAGGCTTAGCGACAATCAACTTTGACTAGTGAGATAATTCTCTGGCATCCTCTGTGTTTCTGAGAAAGTGTTATGAACAAGTGTTTAGTCCTCAGAATAAACTAAGATAATCCAAAAATAACAACAAAAATGGATGGGAGCAGGGCATGGTAGTACGTGTCTTTAATCCTAGCACTCAGGAAGCAGAGATAGGTGGATCTTTGTGAGTTTGAGGTCAGCCAGGTCTCAAAGAGAGATGCAGGACTGTCAGGAATGCATAGAGAAATCCTGTCTCAAAAATCCAAAAAAGTGTATGGTGGGGGCAGGCGGGGGGGGGGGGGGCACAGTGACAGTATAAATATTGTATTCATTTGCAAGTAGAATTTTTATTTTAAAAGATCAGAAGTGTAATTGGGAACACAATGGATAGAATTCCTCTTGGCATTCTTCAATTCATTCTTGGATTCCTCCCTCTTAGTTCCATGCCTGCCTGCAACTGCGAGCTCTGATGTTCTCATACTTGTCCGTACCCCCTAAAGAGGAAAGGCAGTTATGTGCCCAGGTTGGGACACCCAGCAAGAGCAATGGTTCTCAGCAGGGCCAAGCAGCCCCTGCCACTTGCAGAAGGCATCGGGAAAAGTCTGGGGACATTTCTGATTGCTGACCAGGTGCCACCTCCTACCCTCCGAGTGCAAGTACAATCCCCATGACCAAGCACTATCTGATCCAAAATGCCAACGATGCCACTGTGCTAGACCTATCAGTGCTGTGTGTTGTGTGTCCCCCAAAATCACGAGTTCCCAAATGCAACTGTACTGAGAGGCAAGGACTAAGGAGAACATTTAGATTACAGGGGCTCCATGCATGAGTGGACTAACGTCAAGACAAAAGGCCTAGAGGCTTTCCGTTTGTTTTCTCATACCCTCCTGCCCCTCTGCTTCCAACATGGGATGCAGCAGAAAAGGGCTTATGCTACATGTGGGCTCCTTAAGCCTACACTTCCCAGCTTCCAAAACTGTAGGAAGTCTTCTTAGAAACACAGAAAACAGAAAGAGGATAAATACTAGGGATTGAAAAAAGACACACAAACACACACACACACCAGCCCCCAGCAGACTGGATGCCACAGGGTGCCCGTGACTACATTCTAGACTGGCTCTAACTCACTTTGCTGACCAGCAACCCTGGTCTAAAAGTGTGATTTCTGATGTCCTTAAGTTATCTGTGTTGTTCACATTGAACCCAAGTCTTCCAAATGCAGAAATTGGGTGGTGAGCTCCTGAAAGATCTAGAATTGAGCTGGAAATGTTAAAAGTTTTAAGAAACCTTGACAGAAAGAAACCATTTTTGCCTTTTCCCAACTTGAGCAAGTGCTGTATCTTCCCCACCCTTTCCCCACAAGCCCTTTGCTTTTGAAACAAGTTTCTTTTCTAAGATCACCCCCACCCCACACCACCACACACCACCACACCCACACACCCGAATTCATCCTTGGAGCTCAGCAGAATTTTACTAAAATAATGAAGGCTTTCGGGCAGAAGAAGCCAGCATAAAGCCTAAAAACGAACCTTATAAAATGAAAATCTCTTAAATAAACAAGTAGGACAGAGCCTTGACTGGCAGTTTCTGTAAAATTCTATTTGTCTTAGCTACAGCCAGCATCAGAAACCATCTAGGTAGCAAATATAAAACGTTTATGGGCCATCTACGGCAACACACATACGAAAAAAGAAGAATTAGCTTCTCTGGACCAACGAAAGCCATGCGTATTTCATAAGGCTGACAGGGTGTAGTGAAGAGGGCTCCTGTGAGGCTACAACACCAACCAACTTCTGTGGAGGCGGAACTCTGGAAACAGCAGGAAACCAATTTTCCCCATTAGCTACTTATTCATGATGTTTCTTTTCTTGGCTGTGCTACAGACTTGAAGTCCTGGGCACTAGTGGCCTCAACAAAGCATCACTCATTCATTAAGGAAAGGGCAACTTGTTGACAGTTTTCAAGGGATAGTTTCCACAGAAGGGAGGGGAAGGTATTCAGCATAATTAAAAAGGTCTTAGTGAACTTACAGTCCACGTGTACATCAATTGCTGGAGGAGAAGCTCCTCCCCTCATCACATTCACACTTCTCGGTTAGCATTTAACCATCAGACCAAGTGTGTACAGCAAGCCTGTACACGTGAGCCTCCCATCCATCATATTAGCTTCCTTCCTTTATGGAACAATTTACTACCACAGGCCTTCCCACATATTCAAAATGCTGCATCAATGTTGCCTATGAACAATTTCTCACATAATGGTAATGATGTTTGCAAGCCAATCCCTTCTTTAGAAATAAAGGCATACGTGGATAATTGAGCCACATTTAGCCACAAGCACAGGTCCAGCGGATAAAGATCAATGTTGCTAATGAGGTAAGAGGATGCATGGTGGAGAGAACACAGGCGTAAGAGATGTGGTTTACATAGGAGATGTGGTTCCGCTGCTTGTTTCCTCTCAAAGGTTAGGAAGCAATGGCCCTGCCCACCCCAGCCCGTGGAGATGTGTATCCCTGAATCGCTGTGAAGGACTTGACAAGTGATATCACCAGGCCACTGATTACTGATGACAACGGATCCGCAGTCTTTATTCTCCAGATAGCAGGAACCCTGCAGGGTCAGAAACCATCAGCTCCTACACCCCTGAAGATCAAAAATGTTCTAATCCATGGCTAAGGGCTGCCTCCAGTGGAGTGGAAATGTACTGCAGGCCTTCTGTGGTCTCAAGACACAAAAACACCATGCAATGCTCAGTGCAGCCCTTGTAAAATGCTTTCCTCTCTTAAGCGAATTCCAAAGCTTTAACCCATCTTCCCTGGGCTTGCTCTCTGACGTGCCATTATGCAGCCATCAGATCACGGCGCTCAGATGACAGAATGTGAGCATCGCTGCATTGCGTTAACTTTTTTCAACCTCAGTTTTTAGAGCTTTAAGAACTAGAAAAGATCTCCTTATGGTGCTGTTCTAAAACAGAAAAGCAGTAGATGTGTAAATACTGGAATATATGGCAAAGCAACCAAAATATATCTATTAGTAGGTTCCCCTCTACCAGCCATCTCTCCATTTCACAGCTGACATGATCTAATTAGGACAGACTAGTTTTCAACCAAGATTATCTCTGTGTTACAGCTCTAACAGGAAAGGCCTCCTGAACAGAAATATTATAGCTCTGAGGAAGAAGGCAACCAGGAGACAAGAAATATCGCAAAGTCACCCCACAACAAACCTCACACAACAGATTTCTTGAGTAGTAAAAACCCAGGCAGAGGTGGCTGCCTCTGCTCAGGTGAGAAGCAGCAGAAAACTGAGCATTAGACAGGATTTATGTAGTTTCTTGCAGGGCAGATCTTTCCAAGGTAGAGATTTCTAGGATGGGGATGGGTGGGTTTTCAGGCCCTGAGCCTGGGCTTTTTATACTCTGTATGGAGCGGCTGATTCCAGAGCCTGGCAGTTGAGGTCCCCAGGAAGGAACAGGGCCAGGCCACTTGCAGGCCTTGGGATGACAGGCACATTTTTCTTCTGATGACCAATTCCCAAATATCCTACTCAATGTAAAAGTACCCAGACACGAGTACTACTTTTCAAGCTATTTGTACAGCTTCCCTTTTTGCCACCCCCCTCCATTTCTATTCAGGAAACACATGACTCCTGGTGAGTTACACATTCTTGTTGTAGAGTCTCAGATAAGAGTATTTTAAGAAGTCGGGAGGCGGTGGTGGCACACACCTTTAATCCCAGCACTTGGGAAGCAGAGGCAGAGACAGGTGGATTTCTGAGTTCAAGGCCAGCCTAGTCTACAGAGTGAGTTCCAGGACAGCCAAGGCTACACAAAGAAACCCTGTCTCGAAAATACAAAAAAAAAAAAAAAAAAAAAAGTGTTTTAAGAAAAAGATGCAAATTTTGTAAACATGTGTTTTTTCTACACAAAGGGCAAAAACAACAGTCAAGGAACTAAATTCAAGTAACACCCTAACACCTGAGCATTCTGAACTTGGTCCTAACTGCTCATATCCACAAATATCTACCACATACCCTAGCCCTGCCACCCAGGACCAGCTCCAGATGTGTTCTTGCATTTATTTACTTTTCAAATATCATGTGAGGGCGCCCACAGGGCCTCTGAGGAAGTCAAGATCAACTTGACTTGTCGATGTTGGTTTTCTCCTCCCACGGTGGGAGTTCAGGGACAGCCATCAGGCCTGGCGGTGGCAAGCTTCCTGACCATAACTCCAGGATCTGGAATGCACTCTCCAGCACTCCATCCAAACCTATTCTCACAAAGGCTCAATGTGTTGCATGCAGCGAGTTCCTCTAAGTTACTTGATGTAATAAAAAGGGAGGCTAATGATATAATTACCCATGTTGAGTATTCAAGTTTCCTTTTCTGGTCATCATGTACAAAACATGCATTTTATGTGTATCAGTATAAATTTTTCTTATATGGCTTAGCAATTTAAAATATCTTAGACCAAGTAATACGTAATGTCCAAATTGGTAGCCCCAAGAACTCCCATGTGTTTAATTTTCGAGCTGCCTGAACTCTCTAGAGCAGCGCTGTTCTGAAGGTGACTACGGTTATGTAATCCAGGACGGCCTTGTAGATCTCCAACTAAAAACCTTTCTGCTCACTTACACCACCTTCTTAGAAAGGTACCAGCAGACATTTATTCAGTATTTTTTTATCATTTCATGAACTAGCAAGACAAGAAAGTAATTTTGAAAACACAAATAGAAACCCTACATAAATTAATAAGCTTTCAAACTATTTCAGGGCTCAAAATTTAAATAAGTAGTCACAGAAAAGTCACGTTTTTATGGAAATGCTTTATTTATTTAAAAAGAAACATCATGAATATACCTGCCTCACTTTTTCAAAGCAATGCAATGCCCAGCAACTGAGAAAAGGACACCCTGCTCTCTGAACCTGCTTCTAGAAATACTGAGGCACGGGGCTCATGGGAAGGAGAAATGTACAATGTAATTACCAGACATAATATATAAGAGAAAGCACACATAACTCAATGGTCATGAAAAAAAAATAGATTAATCAAAATATTTTGTTTAAAAATAGTTAAGTTCAAGTTATATGGAAATTGTACGCATGAAGCACAGTGTGTAATCAGAAGGACTCTTCAATGGTCACTTCTACAACAAACTAGCTTGAGTTAGAAAGCTAAACTTGTTTAACTTCTCTTTTTCAAAGTACTTCAAAACATCACCAAAGTAAACTACCATATTTTAACCGTTCCAAAACCCGTTCTACAGTTCCTACCACATGCATTCCCCTTGGGGTGCACACAAAAGACACAGCTGCTAACAGAGCAAAGTAGAGAGCCAATCAAGAAAAGAAAACAGCCCAAGTAAGTGAGATCAGCATCCGAGCTTTAACTACATCCCTTCCCCCTTTCCCCATCACTTCTCTCATGTTGTCTCTGGAAAATAAGCAACTAGGGGCAACTGGTGGAGTCACTCCCTTGTGAGACCTCTGCTCCTGGCCACCACAGTGTGGCCAGCACAGGTACCCCTCTCCATCTGACAGAAGTGAGGCCCAAACCTCACTCCCACCCTTGGGCTGGAGGAATAACACTGAAGACTCTACTACTACTGCAAAAAGGGAGACTTCTTACTGCTTGGTTGCCGTGATAGCACTTAACCATTTAAATAAAGCTTAAAATTAAAAACCAGAAACCAAACTGCACATAGCCACCCTCGAGAAAACGCAAAGTAAATGATAACCCTACCCATAAAGTCCCCTCCTCTATGCCCAAGTCATGGCATTCACTTTCCCTGTAATAACCCTCAACATCCACGGTTAGATCTTCCCTGCCAAGAACACTGTCAGAGCCAGCATGCTGGAGGCTGTGGGACAAACAGGCAGCTTCAAGCCCACTTTAGCCATCAGGCTGGTCTTTCCTGTTCTCAGTCTGCACACCCAAAGTGCTGGAAGCTTCTGGAGACAGCAGCTGGGGGAAGCCAGCCTGGCTCGCTGCTGAGGGGGTTGGCAGGGAAGGCCCCCCGCACAGTGGAGTCCGCCTCAGCTTGATCACTCGATGGGGTGGAGACTTCTTGTCAGAAAGGAGCACCTTGGCGGGAGGTGGCTGTGTGGCTTGGTTTTCAGAGCTCTGGGCATCTGGGGAAGCAGGACCATGTCCAGACGCCCCTGTGGCCACAGAGCACTGGGCAGCCTTCCCACCACTGCCTCTTTGAGAGCGGTTTGCCGTAGCCTGAGAGGAGAGCTGGGCAGCGTTGGCAGGTGACACCCTCACTGAAGCAGAGTTCTTGACTTTAATTTGGGTACTTGTAGAAGGGCCCAAAAATCTGACTGGCTTAGGACCAGTCTTACAGTTCACACCTTCGTCCTCTTCCCTGAGGGCTATCAGCCGCCTGGAAATACAGAAGCATTCTTTTCAGCACTTATACTTTTGGTAGCCAATAAAAGTAAGTCTCTGTTATTGGGTCGCCTCAGGATGACACTGGAGACACACATAGTATGCACTCACTGATATTAGCCTAGAAGCTCAGATTACCCAAGAAACAATTCACATATCAAATGATACCCAAGAAGAAGGAAGGAGAGGCCCCTGGTCCTGGAAAGACTCAGTGCAGCAGTACAGGGGAATACCAGGACAGGGAAATGGGAAAGGGTGGATGGGGAACAGGGGGAGGGAAGAGGGCTTATGGGACTTTCGGGGAGGGGGGATCCAGGAAAGGGGAAATCATCCAAAATGTAAATAAAGAGTAGATAGATAGATAGATAGATAGATAGATAGATAGATAGATAGGTCTATGAAGTTCACATTCAAGCCTAACAAAGAAAGAGAATGTTTATGGATAGCAGCTCGCCTCATTCCCCACCACGGTCAACTGCAATGCAGTGAGTTTCCTAAAGACTGTGTCTGATGCTTACACACTGTATCCTAAAACCACACATGGAGTACTGAGTAAGAATTAGACTACATATCACTCTGCTCCCAAGAGTTTTGCGTGATGCACAGGATAACCAAGAATATTCAGTGTTCTTTCCAAGAACTGCAGAAAGGGAGTTCTCAGCCAAATGAATGTTACTCTCCAACTCAAGCTTTAAAACCCATGCTGACAAAGAGAAAGGCTGCAAGCCTCAGGAAAGGCAATGTGCCTATTGAACTGCCGCAGCTGTATTTGCCAGTCACCATTGTCCTGACAGCCGGCAGAATCTGCATGCCGTGACACACATTTAGAGGAGACAGCTATTAACAGTCATGCCCATGCTAGACATAGGTATTTTTAAATCTGAAAAGTACTGAACAAATTACTCAGACTACTGAAATGAGTTTACCATTCATTATAAACAGCCTAAAGGAAAAAAAACTGCCAAAATTGACCTTAAAATTGTAAAAGTCCTGCCTGCTCCGCCCAGTTTTCCTTTCCTGGCCTAGGCCCCTCCTGAACAAACAGAGCATTTGTTCACTGTGGTGCACTTCCTCTCCACAGTACTGTCTGCTAGAAGCAGTGCAGCACAGTGAACCCTTGTCTTTGAAACAGAATCCTGGTCTAGCTTCATAGAATCTTCCACACATAGCAAAGAATGCTAATATAATATACACAGCTTTAAAATGTTACTGATCATAATTACACATCACTTTTGTTATCTTGTTTATGCATCAAAATGCTACTTCCCAAAACTCCGAGAAAAGATCATTGACATGACAAAGAGAAGGCTACCATCAGCCATTCCTCCGCTCTGCTTCCCGTCTGTATCTTCACCTGACTCCACACCAAGGTCTCTTGACCTTGGTACAACCGACCATTTCAGTAAAATCATTCTTTTGAGGGAAGCTGCCAGCAAGATAAGTCCCAATATCCCTGTCATCTACCTATAAGATACCAGGAGCATCTCCCTCCCTGTGGAGTGCAATCCAAAAGCTCCAGATATTGCTAAATAGCTCAGAAAAAGGATTTATTAAAAAAAATCCTTCCCAGTTGAGAACCAATGTTCTAGATTCAACATTTGCTGATGGTCCAAACAACAAAATAAACTAATAATATAATAATATATAAATTAGAAACACAGTATCTTTTAAGAAATAAAATGTTGGGTTGGAGAGATGGCTCAGCTGTTAAGAGCACTGATTGCTCTTCCAGAGGTCCTGAGTTCAATTCCCAGCAACTACATGATGGTTCATAACCTTCTATAATGGGATTTCATGCCCTCTTCTGGTGTGTCTGAAGACAGCTACAGTATACTCACATACATAAAACAGATAAATATTAAAAAGAGTTAAGAGAGAGAGAGAGAACAGCTAAGAAGTAAAATGTTTTACAAAGAGATCTTTACTAAAGAATCACCTTTATTTCTTTGAAGAATTCAGAGGGAAAAGGCAGGAAAGCAGTCACAGTTGCACTTGTAATCAAATCCCAGAACAAGGGATTGAGGAACAAAACACCTGATGCTGTGGATAAACTGAGACATTAAAAAAGAAATACAGGGGGCTGGAGAGATGGCTCAGGGCTTAAGAGCACTGACTGCTCTTCCAGAGGTCCTGAGTTCAATTCCCAGCAACCACATGGTAGCTCACAACCATCTGTAATAGGATCTGATGCCCTCTTCTGGTGTGTGTCTGAAGAAAGCTACAGTGTACTCATCTAAATAAAAATAGAGAATTTAAAAAAAAAAAAAGAAGAAGAAAAAAGAAATACAGGACTGGAGAGATGGCTCAGCAGTTAAGAGTACTGACTTCTCTGACAGAGGCCCTGAGTTCAATTCCTAGCAACCACATGGTGGCTAAAAAAACAATCTGTAATGGGATCTGATGCTCTCTTCTAGTGTGTGTCTGAAGACAGCTGCAGAGTACTCATAATTAATAAATATATGTCTTAAATAATAAAAATGTTTAAAAGAAGGGAGTCTGGAGAGATGGCTCAGCAGTTAAGAGCACTGACTGCTCTTCCAGAGGTCCTGAGTTCAAATCCCAGCAATTGCATGGTGGCTGACAGCCATTTGTAATGAGAAACAAATAAAAAACCTTTGGGTCAGGAGCCAGCAGGGCTGGAGCAAGATGAAGAAGGGAAGGAAATAAATAAACAAACAAACAAACAAACAAAAAAGAAATACAATCTTACAGCACGTAAAACACAGTTATAGACACGGCCAAAGAGTGAAAATAATGCTAATAATTTCATGGAACTCAAGAAAACATTACCAAATAAAGATGCTACTTGTGACAATAGAAAAAGAAAAAAGAATTTCAGACCAAGCCACAGGAAATGTCCAGTAGTAAGCCTAAGTACGTTTTTTTTAAGAACTGCCAACAAAGCCTGGCATTTCACTTCTGTGGGGGAAACAAGCCTGCCACAGCATGGCCACAGCATCTACCCTTCCTCCTACAGCCACAGTCTCCTAATGAAAACATACTTCACATCAAAGGACAGCAGAATAACCTACTTTTTCATAGTTTTTGTATCTTTTTTATTTAATAAGATCAATATTTTTATGTTAATGCAGAATATTTATTATGTGATTAAAAGTAAAGCCAAGAGTATTCATTTCCCCTTTATGATGGTGACAAAAAAATATCAACTACAGATTTTAAAACAAGATGTAATCATAGCTAACCTCTTTCGAATTGGGGCCATATGGCGCAGGCTTCCATGTAAAGGCCGTTCTTCCAAAGTCCAACACTCTATCAGCTCGTGGGGCACACGCCAGTAGCTGACTCCTTGGAGATAAAAAGATAATTGAGAGAGCTATAGGAAAGCACTCCGTCACCAGAGACTGGCCTAAAGTTGTCTATAGTTTGTTCCCCTCAGGTGATGGACAGGTTTGGACAGCAGATACAGGAAGTGCCTTCTAGTGGCACCAGGACAGCAGAGTCACAGCTCATGAGCTGGGTCCAAGAGCAGCTGGCTTCGATCCAGGGCATGCTCACAGAATGGGAAGTATGCTGGTTACAGGCACAGGCTCTGATCCTGCTGCGCCCGAATCTCACTGTCACTCACCGAAGTGACCTTGGCAAAGTTATCCTCTTCTATGAAAGTTTCATATAAGAGGGTATATGATGTTTTTAATGATCATAGTATATACCCTGCAAGAGTGCTGTGATCGTTAAATATGTTAATATACATGAAATGCTTAGAACAGGTTAGGTACTCTTAAAGCCTTCAGGGTTTTACAGACAATTGCAGTATGAGTAAAAGCGTAAAGGACGTTTACAGTGGTGTCTATACCAGTGCTCTGTCTGCTGCATTGGGCTACTGTGACCATCAAATCGGGTGTACCTGTGAACCACCCTGTAGACCATTGTCACCAGACAGGGTTGAGTAGTTAACAGCACTTGCTGATCTTAAGGGAACTATACGGAGTTCCCAGCAGCCATGTCAGGCAGCTCACAAGTACCTGAAACTCCAGCTTCCAGGGAAGCTGCCAACCCATTTTGGCCTCTGCAAGGACATGCATACAGATGGGCACACACAAATAAAAATGTTTTTAAAAAAAAAACTTTAAAACAAGAATAATCTAATCTAATAATCAAGCCAGGATTTTAGCAAATTTCATTCTGTATTTCAAATCTGATATACTTTGATTCAAAGTTTAAGAATGTACCCTTACAAGCCTCAGTGGCATTGTACTAGTAAAGAAATTGAACACAGAAGGTCACATATTTTACAATCTCATTCATATGAAATATCCAGGACAGGCAGACACTGAGACAGAAGGAAGACTGTGCAGGAGAGCATGGAGGAGAGACTGTGGGTTCCCTGAGAAGATGAAAACACTCTGGAACTCGACAGCAGGTGGCTGCTAAGCAGGGCAGCAACGCCACTGATGCGCATGCATTTTACACCACCTCCTTCTACCTCACCTCACCCCACTCCAATAAAACACACAAAATTATACACAGACATACAAAAAACACTAAAAGAGTAATTTTCAATAAAAAACTGTTGGGTTCTTTACAGTAACAGCTTTTAAGTCTCCACAATGAGATCAGTATCTTTTTAACCATTAAAGTTCTAGAAAACATGACTACCTTAGTAAACTGGCATATAAAAAAATTCATATATACCATATATCCAATACTCAAGAACTCAATGACACTCATTAAGGCCAACACTTTGTAATTATTTACTATTTCCAAACCTATATCTATTCTACTACAGAAGTATTCCTAAACCTGGTCCATTAAGTTCACCTGATTTTTCAGGTTAAATTTATAATAAAATTTACATGAAACTTATTTTTTGAGAGATACAGTTCAATGAATTGGACAATGCTAGTCACTCACTGGCCGTGCCTAAAAATTTCCTCCTACCACCTCCCAGCCACGGGTTTCCCTTCTGAGCCTAGTTTTGTCTTCTCCAGAATGTCATATACATCAATCACAGAATATTCATACTTGTATCTGGTTTCTTTAATGTGCTATATCAAGATTTACCCACCCTGACATACTGATAAACATGCATGCTCTACTGCCTAGAGGATATGCACTCCAACTTGATTAAGCAACGTGTTTCACCTCTGAATTCTGAAACAGCTCACTGCTCCACAGTGCAGCCAGCTGCTGAGGCGGGGCAGCCAGCCCTCCGGCCCTTCCCTCCCAGTGCTGGGATCAAGGCTGCAGTCAGCATACTCAGCTAAAACCTTTTTTTTTCAACATATAAATAATTCACATCATTGTACATAACTTGGAAAATCTAGAAAAGTAGACAGCTAAAAACTAAGGAATGATAATTCAAGATGCATCAGTACATTTTCATTCTAGTATGTTTTGTTTGTTTTCAAACAGAGTCTAACTATCTAAACCAGGTTGCTCTAAAACTCACTATGTAGCCCAGGCTAGCCTTCAACTCGGCGAGCCAAGCCTCCTGCCTGAGACTCCTAAGTGCTAAGAGTTCAGGAGTAAGCCACCATGTCCAACCAATTCCAGTCTTTTTTCATTTGGATTCCTTCTTATAAACGTTTATTTGATTCTGTGTGTATGTTTGTGGGCACAGGCATGGTCCAGTCTATGCTGGAGATCAAAGGATAAGGTGCAGAAGTCAGTTCTCTCCTTCCACCTTGTGGATTCAGGGATTAGCCTTGGGTCAATCTGGCTTGGGGAAAAATCTCACCAGCCTCCTTCTCAGTGTTGAAGTACACACTTCTTAAACATTGCAAGTTACACAGTAGATCTAAATAAACTCTTACTTATTAAATATACATAGCTAAGAACCATACTTGAAGTCACTGAATTATAAATAAATAACAATACATAGCAACTCATGCATGGGTGTACAGATTTGAAAGCTTCAATATCACCGTATGGTGACAGACAAGTGACACACTGAAAAGTATACTTCTAGGAAGAGAGGGGCGCAGATGAAAGGAAGGGACAAACAAGGGGTGCAGAGAAAGAAAGGCCGCCTTTGCCCACTTGGAAGTGGGACAGGGACTGAGTGCATGGGGAGGCGAGCCTGTATTCCCAGGAGGCAGAAGCAGCATTGCTCCAAGGCCCAGGCCAGCTACACCAGGCTGCACAGTAAGTTCTAGGCCAGCTTGAGCTACAGTGGAAAATTTTGTCTCAAAAACTAGAAGAAAAAAAGAGAAAACAAGAAAAAGTCCACGTGTGTCCATGAAGCAGATGTTTGCACCCTACCTACCTTTTCCTTCCCAAGCATCAAAGGCATCCATCATTTTCTTCAGCTCGGCTACTGAGTAATAGCTCCAAATGTACTGGACATTATTCCCCGCCTCTCTAGAAACATTGCAGAAATGTAATGACAATCTACTACTTACATATGAATGTGTCTGTGTATATCCAGGTAACACGCACTCAATAAATACTTGATAATCAAGGGGAGAAGTATCTAAGCACCACTTGTTCCTCTATTGCCCCTAAGCATAGGTTATGTACTCAGAAACCACAGCAGATAATAAGAATTCATCTCCTTTTAAAGGTAGTATTCATCAATTCCACAATATGGAAGTATATCGATATATTTTTAAAACATTTTAGAAAGCATTTATGTATAACTGGGCATAATGACACATGCCTTTAGCTCCAGCACTTGGGAGGCAGAGACTGGTAGATCTGAGTTCCAGGCCACCCAAAGCTATATAGTGAGAAATTGTCTCAAAATAAAACCAACAAATGCTAGTTAGAAAAGATCCAACTTTGATGACATTTCCCTAGCATCATGTCAGGTGCTTGGATGTCTTATATAGATTATTGCCTATAAAGATTTCAGAAACAGCAATAATCCTAGTCACCTGAGAAGCAAGCTTATACGTATTAGTGATTACATGGACCACTTCAATCTCCCACAGAATATACAGGAGAGAGAAACTCTGTTAAGTGACTTGATCAGTACGAGTTCACATGGATATCACAAGAGGACAAACGTTAAGAATTTAACACACCCACATCACAGAAGCCTAAATCTGAAAGGGGCCAAAACAAGGCCCAGACTGGCCTCCAGGCCGCTCGATGGGCTTGGCGACTCTGGCTGGTGCACGTGCCCCACACTGCAGTCCAGGGGAGGTATTAAGCGGGAGGCTTCTTTCTCTTAGCTCTATAAAGGCTGATTATGGCACTTGAGACTCAATGCACAGAGAACCACTGTTCTTGATCCTGCAAAAGGCCCAGAACTGACATCTCTGTGCAAAGGCCTTAAATCGCACCCAGCCTGAAGCAGCCATGCCATAGCTCTGAGGGCTCTGTCCACTGGGCCACACCCACAGCCTCTTGTAGTTCATTCAGTACAGTATTTCATTCAATAACAATTCTCAAAACTGTTGAAGGATACCAAGCCTCTCTTTTTGCACTTGCTTACATTGAATTTTGAACATACCTTTTGAAAATGCTTTTACTGTGAATTCTTCCTCCCAGCTGCTTATCAATGGCATCTGTCCCATCAGTTTTTGTAGCATAGACACCAATAATTCTACTCTCACAGCTTGCACCAGATGTGTTAAGATAGTGGAGAACCCAAACTGTTGGTTTATTGCAAACTAAGCCATAGGAATCACAGAAGTCTGTTAAAGCCTAAAGCAAACATATATATAAACTTAGATTTAATTATGAAATAAAAGATAAATGAGCTAGATTACTTTCATGAAAAGCTAAATGTGAACTAGTCACAAAGAGAAATAAAAATGTCATGAATTTTAACTTAGTCTATAAACATAAATATAATAAATTAATTGGGAGGTTTTTTTTTCCTTTACCAAAAAAAAAAAATCAAACAACAAAAAACCTCTACAACTCTTTATTTAGAGAGACTACTTTTCCAATCAGAATTGTTCTTTTATTTCTTCTTTTGGCTTGCCATCATCACTTTTAATTTTATAATCTTCATACAATAACTAAAAGTTAGAATTTCTCTTTCCTCAGAATACTTTCTCAAACTTCTCACTTAAGCCCACAGCTGGTCCTTATTTTTAACTCCAAACTCCAACAATGAATTAATCAGATGAGCTTGTCCTTCTATGCTGCAGGGTTGCTATGGTGAGGTCCAGCAGTGTCTGAACTCATCTGGCATTTACTTACTTAAGTCATCCACTGACTTGCACACTAAACACCCACTATCTGCTGAGCACTCTCAGGTCCCGCAGATGTGACAGTGAATATGAGAGACAGTCTAAATACTGTGTCCATACCTAACTCAGAAGACCGACACTGAGTGATCAGCACACCATGTAGCAAGCCCAGATGTGCTCGCACAGGAGGCTCCTCCCAGGACTGTGGCGCAGACCTTCCCTGGAATGGCACTGCTGCTCTGAGTGCCTGCAGGACAAGCGTCTTTGCTGTGTCCACTGACAGTCTTAGTGTCTGGGAGAGCAGGCAACGTGAACACACCTGCTGCTTATCTATTCAGTCATGGAACCAGGGTCCTCACATGTCTGGCGCTAAATAACTCCTCTATTCATCTTTAGCATTATGTGTACACATATAAGAATTCCAAATCAAACTGTCCTAGGGAAAGAACTAGATTCCATTTCTTGGTACTCCACACAGTCCCTTTACAAGGCCATACAGAATGTGGCACTTATGAAATAAACATTTATAAAATAGGCTGTTGGAATAAATGCAGGCATTCTTTGCTCTTTTTAAAATATAAACCAGAAGACAAAGGCTAAGAGCTAAGGCAGAAGAAGATGATGCTAACCTCTCTAATCTCCCAGCAAGACTTTTGAGCTCTATTCTGTTGTTTGGCTAAGTGGCATTATCAAGACTATCACTTGGCAATTAAATGTGCGAAACATTAGTAACAGATTCCATATACTCAGGCAAGTCCCTAAAAGGGATTTTTCTGCTGCACTCCTAATAACCAACCAGCCATCAGTTTGCTTCCTGAACGGACATCCAATTCTAAAGCTCCTATCAAGGTTCAGGAGCAACATCTGCTTACAGAAATAATTTCTGTATGTGTTAATTATCAACAAATACAACACCTATTAATAAGGCACAGATACCAAAGCTTTTCAAATCATGTAAAGATCTCTAAAGTGTGATATAAAATAGAAACATTTGCTGATCTTGAAGTGAACTCTGCATATCTTACTTAACATGACAAGCTGCCATATTCACTACGTCAGGTAAGAGTTTCTTACTTAGCATAAAACATAAAAAAAAATTATCTTAGTAAATAGTACCATTATACCGTCATTAACATAGTATTTCTCTAGTTTAAAAAGAACTTCAGAAGCCAAGTATATTAGTGTGTGACTTTAATCCCAGCACTCAGGAGGCAGAGGCAGGTGGATCACTGTAAGTTCAAAGCCAACCGGGACTGCATAGCCAGTTCCAAGCCACCCAGAGCTATATAGTAAGACCTTTTCTCAAAACAGAAACAACTTCAGAAGAACAGTTCTATTAAAAAAGAATCAAAAAGTGTTACGTTTTCAGTGAGATACATAAGCTTAATAAAACTTTTTGCCTAGAATTAATTTTGGCCTTTAAGAATGACTAGCAGTAATTAAGAAACATGTTCAAAACTGATTACAGACTGCCTTGCACTGTATATATGTGATATCACAAACTATGCAAAATAACATATCGCTTTGTGCATAATAAATATGTATTTTGAAACTTGAGAAAATGCCAAGACCTTTTTAAGTTCTATATTTGACCTTAAAGAATATGTCTCCATCTCATTGGCCAAGTGGTCAGACAGGCTGTACGGGTAAGGGATGCCAAAGTAGTCAGCCTCTTCCTGCAGGGCGGCTCGAGTCTGCTCGTCCAAGGGGGTCTGAACCTCCCCGTGGAGGTAGTCCAAAATGTATTTAAATAGATGTCCATCACGGTCAATAATACACGCCCCTAGAAAACAGTTCCAAAATGGTTGTGCAGATTCATATGATGATCAATAAGAAGTCAAAGCAGCCAATACCCTTACAGTAATGTTTCTTTTCCTCACAAGATTAACACTTAGTGTGGAAGTGGGTCCACATCAGTCAGATGAAGCTAAACTTCTGCCTCACTGCCACAGCAAATATAATGATGCTCCCTCAACTCAGTAGATAATATTCTAAAAACTGAATTATTTGGAGGCAATACCTATATTTCTAGAACACTGTAAATAATTCTGAATACAAACATATATGACCTGTCACCATGTCTGATTGTACAAGTATACTATGTGCACAGGAACCAGGCTAAGGGGGTGGGTGAGGCTGAAACCAAACCCATACTTTGCCTCATAAACCCTACTACACAACCATACCTTCCTGCAAAAACTGGTTCCTTCTCTAACTTACACAAAGAAACTATATGAGTTAATGGGGGACCTTCTGTATTCTCAGCCCCACATAGTAAAGTGTATTCCAAGACCCACTTGGCTCTTCAGATGCCGTCACTATCACCCTGATATAGCCAACTGCAAAAGCCCAGGCTTCTGGCAGAAGAGATGTGCCCCTAACCTCAGCACAGCTGGGCAGGACAGGCGTGTGTGGCTCCACAGTAAGGAGAGTGTGCTTGCCCCTATGTCGACTGTTTGAATGTCATCGACAACACATGTCTGGGATTTCTGGTGCTAGGTGTGGACTGTATTTGAAAGCATTGGGTTAGTCCCTTTGGAGTGTGAGAATCTACATTTAAAGAAGGAAGGCAAGCTGTGAGGAGTGGTAGCACACAGCCACAGGTCCCAGCACTCAGGTGAAGGCAGGAGAACTGCTGTGAGTGTGGAAGCCAGCCTGAACAGCTCTGGGAGCTCCTATCTCCAAAAAAGTTTAAAATTAGTTTTAAAAACAAGAAATGCTTTGCTAGCATCGCATATGATTAAAGACTTTGCTTAAGACAACTCAGCAGAATTAAAAAGAAAAAAACCTCGGCATAATGGTAACTAAGGAGTTCAACCCCCCACACCCTTTTATTTTTCTTGCAGTGATGGACACTTATCAATCCATCCACATCTCTCCTTCTCTCCCTGTCCCTCTCTTCCTCCCTCCCTCCCTTTACTCTCCAACAGTAGTTCCTGACAGGTAGACAGAGGCTCGCAGGAGGGCCAGCGGGTTACTCTCTGCTTTCAACCACCAGCTGCAGGCGGGGCAGTTCTCTAAGACCCTACTCCTGCCCAGGTCATCTCCTTCCCTCCCTGTAACACGCAGGCCATTTTTCTGGGGCTCACACATGGGGCAAAAAAAATTGAGCTGTCTAGCATCCTCTTGTGCTAATGAAGATTCACAGCAGGTTCTGTTACTCCCACAGTACTTAAAGGAAAGAGACCACCCAGAGCCCTAGCCTTTATGATGTAGTTCTCTGAATGACCCACAATAGGAACTTGCCGTTTTTCAACCACACACGTCAGGTCATACAAAACTGCACAGTTGGACCAAGAACTGAGGACAGCACTGGCACTCTCCAATGGCTGCTTTGCGAGCTATGAGGATAGTTGCTTTTTTAGGAAAATCAACCTTGAAGTGCGGAGAGAAGCTAATAAAGCATCTGTCTCACCACCATCCATAGTGCCGCATGGAAGCACCTCCTTCCAAACCACAGCTACTGCCATAACCAGGCCACGGCCGACCTGCACACCACCTCACTTCTCTGTCAACCTTTAGGAACAGCACCACAAATTTTAAAACTGGTATTTAATTTCTCTATGTACTTAATGAATCTCCATACAGTCATAATGAGCTAAGGAATTAGTAGGCTAATATAATACATTCCTACAAAATAAAATCAAAAGGAACTTAAAACAGACTCCCACTTTACTGAGCATTCACTCGGTCCACACTTCAGACATTTACCAGATTCATCCGTTTTTAGAGGGAAACGACCACTGAACATAGATGCCAGCATGGAGTCCTTAAAGCGGCACAGAGACTCTCGCCGGGCTGTGTAAGTGCAGCCACCCACGCTCAGCCGAAGGATGTCGAGCACTTCCTCTGCTTCCCGGCCGGCCATGGCTCCCTTCGACACCTAGAGCTTTGCCTTAAGCGTTCAGAAACTTCAAAACAATCGCAGTCCCAGACCTCTGTAAAAACAAAGGACAAATAAATACCCTGCTGAAAACAAATGGACGAGCTAAATATATTTCAGTACAATTATACAGAGTCTCTTTCGTGTGGTATGGAAGACAGCTAAGATATGGTGTGTTGGGAAAATCTGTGCCTGGGGTTTTACAAATATACAGTAATATAAATCACAGCTGATTAAATGACTGTTTAAAGAGTTACACAAGACAATGCCCAGCAGGCACAAGTAGAGCCAAGGTAAGACATGCTGATGATTATTGGCACTCACATGTTCTTGACAAGTCTGAAGGAACCATCTAGACTACAGAAATCAGTATTTAACATAGGAGCCAAAAGGCTTCAGCACTTACAATCTCTGGGTTCTTGGTGAAATCATTTACATTCATTTTCTTGTTTCCTTGTCTATAAAATGGAGGCAGCAATGGTCCAAAGAGCTCCGGAGACGTAATTAAGGTAACACCGCAAAGCAAAACATGCGGCACACACTAAGTAAGTATACAGTAAATGACAAACTAGATATGAGCATACAAAATTTCCCTTAACGTATACACTGAGGAACTTGAAGTAAACTTTAGAGATTAAAGAAATAAAGAGCAGAAACTAAGGATAACTGGATCATTAAGTTATAGTTAACTATATATCACTAACTGAAATCAGAAGTCTATTCATGCCAAGGGCCAGGGTGGCCAAGTGGTTAAGAGCACATGGCTATTTTTGAAAAGACCCAGGTTCAATTCTCAGTACCATATGACCTACAATAGTCAATAGCTGTGACTCCAGGGATCTGATACCCTCTTCCAGCCTCTAGGGGCACTGTATGTACTGTAGCACACAGAAACACAGGCAGGCAAAACACCCATACACACCAAAACGAAGGAAATGTCCAAAACTGAATTCTATTTCTACAGATTGTTCTAGATCCTCAGGTGACACCCTGTAAGTCATTCAGCTTCTTGACTCTAAAACAGCCAAAGCTTTGGGGAAGGTTTAAACATTTCTCCAGAATTCTCCATGGAATCTGAAATGGGCTGAAAATCAAAGGTTAAGTTCCTTACTACTGAACATCTGCAGTCTCTATACTTTCATAGTAAGTCTTAAAATGGCTGCCAAACTCAACTATATCCAAACCAATTCAGTGGTACTGACCAACTAAAATCCTTCCCCACAGACACCAACTCTGCCATATGCCAATAAAATGGGAGGAGACCATTAGAATCTGAGAAAGGACAATAGACAAAATTCATTAGGGACCAAACAAGGTCCAGGCCTCCAAAAACACTTACTGGTGTGACCTCTTGCTGCCTTAAGGTCCTGGAAGTAGCACTCTAATCAATCATGAGCAGGGCACCAACTGGTTCACACTGTTCAGTTACCTGCTCTCTAGAATTCTATTTTTCATATTCCTACATAAGATTCATCTCTTGCAAGATCTTTCTGTGCAGAATTAGAATCCTTGCACAACAAACTCTTATACAGATTTTATACCATGTGTTTAATCTCTACCTTTTTCTTCTTTTTTTTATTTTATTTTGTCCATAAGCCCAATAAAAGCAAAGGCACTGTCATTCTTGGTAATCCCCATTTACTGAATGCTTATTGCGTACCAGACACTGTGAAGAAACACTAGACAGATATGACCTAAATCATAGAAAACTTTATCATACAAACATTACTGTCCCTATTGACACAGAACACTAGGGGCAAAAAAGTCATTGATGTGTGTGGTGTCCACACAGACTTGCCTGTTAATAGGCAGTGGGGCCAGGCACAACCCAGGGCAGCCAGGTGAACCTGAAGGGTTCTCATAGATGCTCCCACAGACCATCCCTTTAACACAAGTTCCACCTCTAGGGCTCCCGATTTAGGCCCTTCACTGACTATCAGCTGCCATCTGGGGACCACAGCCCAAGGCCAGGCCCTGTGATGGCACTCCTCGAAGCACCCACTGAGGCCTCTGTTGTGTGAAGGCAGGGTTCCTGCACGATCATCTGCAGCAAACCGTCGAGGATGTCTGCTGAAAGGGCAGACTCCGGGCCACATCAGGGTCTGATTCACGAAGTCTGATCTGAGAGGTGGGGATGGGCGCCGACTCCACTTTGAGAGACACAGCTCATGGGGCTCACGGCCCTTCGCCACAGCTGGACAAAACCGAGAACGGTGGGGTTCACCAGGCCCCGCAGAGGCCAGGTCCGCCTGGGCCAGCGGAGCCCGATTCGGTCCACACCGAAGCCTGGTGCCCAAGGCGCCCGTGTCATCAGAGAGGCGGGCCGGGGCCTCCCTCGGGACGCCCCCCGAGGCTTCAGAGCCCGCCACCCACCCGGAGCCGGGTTCCTCCTCGCCGGGCGGAGCGGCGACTGTCTACTGACCTGCGGCCGCCAGGCCCAGGGCGCAGCCGCCCGACGCCGCGGGGCCCGGACGCGGAAGTAAGCCGTCGCCTACTCGGATGCTCCGCTACTGGTAGAGCGGAGCAACCCTCGGCGCCCCCGTGCGGTCCCGACGTGCAGTGCGCCAAAAGGGAGGCCTCAACCCCGGATACGCCCCGCCCACGGGACGGCGGTGGCCACGCCCCAAGAACATTCCGGAACTGTCCCGCGAGTCTAGGCCCCGCCTTGGATCACCTCTTCCTGGAAAAGAATCTTTTCCAACCCCAGGGGGCAAACTACTCCTTTAAGCTTATAGAACTTGGATATATCCATTTGCATTGTTTGTGGCTTACAAAGCTTTTTCACATGGCACACTTTAATTTAGTCTATAACTTTAAAGGTGGTGATTGGTTTCTAAAAATACTTATTAGATCTTTGGAAATTTCATACATCAGAACTAAGATGGTAGTTTTATTCTTGTTACAGAAAGGAAAACCGAAGAGGGAGGGCAAGCCTCCATTCCTGCATACCTGGCACTGTGTTAAGTCCCTTGTAGGACTATTTAATTTCATCTTAATAAAACCCCCGTAACACTTTCATCTTCCAACTGCACAGGACGAGGTATTTCAAGATGAATGAAACAGTCCTGTTTTTCAGGCACTCCACTCCTTACTAGATTCTAAAGTCCTCTTTACAGGTCTTAGGAAAGAAACCAGCCGGAAGTAAGGCAGGCAAAGAAGTTTTGGGAGACAGGGAAGGTTTGTTCAAGCTACCGGGATTTCTCACAGGGCCTGAGAATGGAGCGCTGGTCAAGACAATGTCAATAGTTTACATTTTAGTATTTTTAATGACTGTAATCAAAAGATCTGACACAAACAACTTAGGGGAGTGAAGGTTTATTTTGACTCTGAGTTTCAAAGATATCAGTTCATCACAGACACCAGCCAATTCAAAGCAGTCTATCCCTAACAGCAGCCCTCTCTTCAAATGCCCACATAGACACATGTAGGCTTGCCTCACCAATCTTATCTGAAGAAAAAAAAAAAAAGAAGGAAAAACAATTGTGTTTTAAGCACAGCTGCTCAGCTCTCCTAATGTGGTGTGAAAGTAGACATAGACAATGAAAGAAAATGAATGAGCATTACTGAAGTTCAGCTTTATATGGGCAGTGAAATTAAAATTTCTTATTGCATGGGTCAGGAAATATTCTTCAAAATGAGGGTTTTTTTTGTAACACTAATATATGAGGTATGTATTCTTAGATCATGGATTGTAAAAAACCAATGGCTGACCCAGAAAATGGGAAATCATTTGAAATGTAAATAAAGAATACATCGAATAATAATAATAAAAAAACGTCAAAAAACCCTAAAAAATAAATAAATAAATAAATAAATAAATAACCAATGGCTGCCTGCCTATGGCCCGTAATTCGCTGCCTCCTCTTCCTCCTCTTTGGAGGAGCAGGGAGGCAAAACAGATACCAATCAAATATTTACAGAGGATAATGGCTACCTCAGAGCAGAGGCGGGGCAATGTTCAGCTAAAATGAATGAAGCTTGAGTGGAGATCCCTCATTGGTGGGGGCCTGGGGGACTTCAGGTGGAGAGCTAAAAAACGGGGATGTGTTCACTTTCTGAAGAGACTCAATAATAATATTTTAAAGAAGAAAAGAACTTGGAAATTTGTAGAAAGAAAAGAAACTGGTATACCTGAAGCTGGGTAGGCACTGGGATATTGGGAAAGGTGAGAGAGGGAAGTTGAAGAGTTAGAAACCAGATTTTTACAATCTTTGTTTTGAAAGAGGGTTTTGCTCTGTCAGTAGGGCTAGCCTGAAGCTCATTGTCCTCCTGCTGAGTAGTGGGATTACATCTGAATCATCTGCGGGTTACAGGTCTACACCGGCAGGATTACATCTGAAACAGCTGTGGCCCTTGTCTTAGTTTAAGCATAACAGGAAACCATTAACCAGACTGAAGCAGGGAAGTTGTGTCTGTCTGTCTGTCTGTGGGCTGACATGAGAACAAATGAGAAAGGTATAATATTGAAGCAATTAATTATTGTAATAATTTGGAGGAGAATAATAGTGTCTCTCTGACCTGTGATGGCTACAAATAGATCCAGGTATTTAATACATTTAGAAAACAGAAAGGGCATAAAGTCAACTAGTAAATCACCCAGGATGTTTTAGTTCAGGTCCTTGAGCAAGCATCAGACAATAGGATGAGATTAAGTAGGCAAGAGACTTACCAGCTTCTTTGGTATGAGGGAGTGATGTCAAGGCAGGGAGGAGGAACAGAGAGAGATTAAACTGGATGCAAATTTAATTCCAAGGAGGTAAGGATGTGAAGGCTGTGAAAGGCCAGGCCTGTGGTGGCGCTTCTTAGAAAACTTAAAACTGGATGTGATGACTCACACGTGGAGACACAGATTCGGGGACAGAGGGAAGATCATAATCCTAAGTCTGATAAATCAGCCCAAACTACGCTGTTACAGGACAAGATGGGCCATGCTATGAGCCCAAACAAGAAAGTTTCAACAGACCTGCGGAAGTCTCCAAAGGAGTCTGTCTTAGTGTCTCTGCCCCATTCAATTGCTGGGGGTGGAAGGGGGCAGTCTGGAGGAAGTACTATAGCTTTGAGCACAGGGGAAGGATTTCAGAGCACAGCAGCTGGGCTGGAGCCCTCAACAGTGCTCCCAGCAGCTGGAGACTGGTATGCTGCACATTCGTGATAGTCATATAAAGGTCATAAAGCAAAGGGGGAATCCATTACCTTTGAAGTGTTAGCGTAAACTGAACAATGGCAAATTTCCTAGGATGTTGCATTATGGGAGAGAACATACATACTTGAGGAAAGAGATAAGAAGCTGTCCTGTGCTGGTGGTGGTGACAGTGGCAGTGGCACACGCCTTTAATCCCAGCAAGTAGATCTCTGAGTTCAAGGTCAGGCTGGCCAACGGAGTAAGTTCCAGGACGCCCAGGGCTAAGGGCTACACAGAGAATCTTGAGGATGAGAGCTAGGTGTCAGACACCAAAGTGGAAAGATAAATAGAAATGAATCTATCAAATCTTTGTACATGTCTTTGTGGGTCTGTGGGGTAGAAGATATGATGTAGATACCAGCCCAGCCTCTCAATAGCATGAACAACCTTGACTAGAGCCTGCGGATAAGCAATAAGTGGACAGTATCCAGCCAGAAAACTGACTACACTTCTGGATATCTTATCCACCCCTAGGTAGATCCCCCTTCCATACACACATACGCCTAGACCAGCAATACAGGGTCTTGTCTAAATTACAGAAACATTCTTGAATCATCCGAAGTCTCATGACCATTTCCCTCTATTCCTAACAATGCTCCTGTTGTTTTTTTTTTTTTTTCAAAAAGAGTCTGATCCATCTTCCCATCTGCAACGCCATTAAAATTCTCTAGGGCTCCCCCTCCATCATCCAGAAAGTCGACCATCCTAGACTGATCACTCAAGATCCATCCCCTAGCTTCCTACTTTTCAACCTTTGCATCAAGTTGCCCGTACCCCAGCAGTTCTTAACTGCTTCTACAGCAGGCTGTGGCTGTCAGCCAGATGGATCCCAGCTTGATTTCATGCCTTCTGATGTGGTTTTGCCTAGAGCCTGTATTGCTGGTCTAGGTGTATGTGTGTATGGAAGGCTGCCTACTCCTCCGTCAGCTATTCTTTACTTCTGAATTATTTCCGCAGGACCACATGTGGTCTCATTCACGGTCTTCTCAACACAGCGTAGAGGAACGGCTCATTTGTTTGCTTTCCTTCTCCTCTGGTAAAAGATGAACTGCCATACTGATCTTTAACTTCAGCAAAACCCCAGGCTCAAGGTACAGAGAAGAAAAGGAAGTGGGCAAACAGGCAACAGGAAAAACTTCAAAGGATGGGTTCCATCCCTCCAAATCAAAGGACAGATGTGTAGCCATGAGCCTCCTTGTTTCCAGAATAACAACTCTGAGAGTTAATTATTTATAACAAATGTCTAGGTCATAAGCTTTGGTCCATTCCTTGACTAGCTCATAACTTTATATTATTATTATTATTATCATTATTATTATTATATGTAAGTACACTGTAGCTGTCATCAGACACCCCAGAAGAGGGCATCAGATCTCATTACAGATGGTTGTGAGCCACCGTGTGGTTGCTGGGATTTGAACTCAGGACTTTCGGAAGAGCAGTCAGTACTCTTAAATGCTGAGCCATCTCTCCAGCCGCAGCTAGCTCATAACTTATATAGTAGTCTGTGTCTGCCACATGGCTGGTTACTTTCCTCAGTTTCATGCATACTGCTTTCTCGGAGTTGGGACACTCCAAGAATTCCAATCTCTCTCTACCAGAACTCCCATTTTCTATTACCTGCCTTATCAACTTTTTATTGGCAAGTGATGCTTCCACACAGTATGTAAGACATTCTATCTACAGACAGATGACCCAGATTCTTTAGTTCAAATACCAGCGTGTCACTCACTAAATCTTACAGACATTTTTAGCTTTTCTATGGTTAATTTCCTCAATTATGAAACTGGAAACTGATGTCTGCAAGAGAAGCAGGTAGGCTGACTCCCTTGCTCCTCCAGATCCAATCCCCAGGCTCATTCCCAGCCCTGCAGCAGAACAGCTGCTGCAGACCCCCTCATCTCCAGTGGATCCCACAGGTCTTGCCCTCACAATCTCCCTCCCCACACTCATTGCACTGTTCCACGCCCCGATTCCAGCAGGAACGCCTAGGAACACACAGGCCCATCTGACCAAGGAAGCAGGTAGATTGACTAAAGATCTTCGCTTCTGCCTCCACTCCTCCCAGTACAATCCTCCAGTCTCATTCCCAGCTCTAGCAGCAGACCCTCTGCTGTGGCCTCTCCTCACTCTCTGACCCAATTGCCAGGGAGTAACTATATCCTGTAGGAGAACCCCAGCACATCACTATTTCTAAGTGTCAGCTCCGATACCAAGATGCTCATTTTACCTAAAACCTCCAGTGGCCACATTATCAGGACTCCAGATGACACAGAGCCACCGCACACTACTAAGAACCAGAGGGGAAAGAGAAGCAAGGAACAAAACACCCACCCAACAAAGATAAGACCAGGTATCTGCACTTAGAATTGCAATCTTCCCCATCCCAGAGGTATTTATTGCCAGTGTGAGAATAGAATCAACAAAACAACAGCCAGGACAATATACCACCAGCAGCACAAATGGTCAAATGAAATAAATAAAATGGTTCAAGACCTGAAAGTAGAAATAAAATCAATAAAGAAAACTCAAACTGAAGGAAGTCTGGAAATTAAAATTTTAGGATTTTAGACAGGAGCCACAGAGGCACGCCTCACCAACAGAATCCCAGAGATGGAAGGTAGAATTTCTGGTATTGACTCAATAGAAAAATGGATAGCTCAGTCAAAGAAAATGTTAACTCTAAAAACTCCTGGCATGAAACACCCAGTGGATCTGGGATATTATGAAAAGACCAAATCTAAGAATTATAGGCATAGAGGAGGGAGAAGAAAGCCAGGACAAAGGCACAGAAAATATTTTCAACAAAATATCGTAGAAGAAAACTTCCCTAACCTAAAGGAGATATCTACCAAGGTACAAGAAGCTTACAGAACACCGAATAGACTGGTGGACTAGGAAAAAAATTCCAACATAATAATCAAACCATTAAACATAAAACCAAAAAGCAGAGTATTAAAAGATGAAAGGCCGGCAGTGGTAGTGCACGCCTTTAATCCTAGCACTTGGGAGGCAGAGGCAGGCGGATTTCTGAGTTTGAGGCCAGCCTGGTCTACAGAGTGAGTTCCAGGACAGCCAGGGCTACACAGAGAAACACTGTCTTGAAAAAGAGAAAGAAAGAGAAAAAAAAGAAAAAGAAAAGGAAAAGGAAAAGGAAAAGGAAAAGGAAAGGAAAAAGAAAAGCTGAAAGGGGAAAAATAAACAACTATAGACGGAGACCTACTAGAATTACACTTGGCTTCTCAATGACAGCTCTAAAAGCCAGAAGGGCATGGACAGATATGCTGCATGCCCTAGGAGACCACAGATGCCTTCCAAGACTATTATATCCAGCAAAACTTTCAACCACCAGAGATGGAGAAAAATAAGACACTCCGTGATAAAACCAAATTTAAGTATTATCTATTTATAAATCCACCTCCATAGAAGGTACTAGAAGGAAAACTTTAACCTAAGGAGGTTAACTACAAAACACTGGAAATAAATGATCCCAGACCAGCCAAAATCAAAAGAGGGGAAGTACACAGACACACACACACACACACACACCATTGCTGAACAACAAGAACAAAATAACAGTAATCGACAATCCCTGGATATTAATATCTCTCAACATCAGTGGCTCCAATTCCCCAGAAAACTACAAACTAACAATGGATGGGAAAACAGAATGCATCCTTCTATTGTATCCAAGAAACCTGCCTTAACATCAACGATGCATATTACTTTACAGTGTAGGTATGGAAAAAGGTATTCCAAGCAAATGGACCTAAGAAGCAATCTGGTATAACCGTATTAATATCTGACAAGATAGACTTCAAACCAAAAATAATCAGAAGAGCTAGAGATGTATACTACATATTCATCAAAAGAAAACTCCACCAAAGATAGTGAATTCTTAACATCTATGCAACAAACACAAAGACACCCAAGTTCAAAAAAGAAACCCTGCTCCAGCTTAAAAAACACATAGACCTCACAAACTATTAGGAGATCTTCAACACTCCACGTTGACCAATAGATAAGTAAAAAACTAAACAGAAAAATGCTAGAGCTAACTGAAGTTATAAGTCAAATGGACCTAATACATATTTACAGAACATTTCATCCAACTATAAGACCTTCTTCTCAGCACCTAAATTAAACATTCTCCAAAATGGATCACATACACAAACACAAAATAAGTCTCAACAGATATAAGAAAATTGAAATAACACTCTACATCCTTTCTGACCACCATAGAAACTTAACAACTTATCCATTAGAAAGAACATTGCACATTTTATTTTATGAAGCCACAGTTACCCTGATACCCAACCACATAAAGACCCAACAAGAAAAGAGAATTACAAACCAATTTCCATTATGAACATAGATGCAAAAATTCTCAACAAAATACTTATAAATGGAATCCAGAAGACATCAAAATAGACCATCCACTATGATCAAGTAAGATTCATCCCAGAGATGGAGGGATGGTTCGATGTACATAAGCTGATAAATATAATCCACCATACAAACAAATTGAAAGACAAAAAACACATTAACATCTCATTAGACACATAAAATACCTTTGACAAAATTCAACACTCTTTTAGGATAGGATACAAGTCCTAAGAGATTAGGGATACAAGACACATACCTCAACATAATAAAGGCAGTTTAGATTAAGTCCACTGCATAATTCAACTTAAATGGAGAGAAACTTAAAGAAATTCCACTAAAATCAGGAGCAAGATAAGGTTGTCCATTCTCTCCATATCTGTTCCATATAGTACTTGAAGTCTTAGCTAGAGCAATAAGATAACTGAAGGAAATCAAAGAGATTCAAATTGGAAAGGACTAAGTCAAAGTATCATTACTTGCAGATGATGTGATAGTATATATAAGTGGCTCCAAAAAATTCCACCTGGCATGGGCAAGGGGGAGATGCCCTCCCTCACCCCTCACCCCTCACCCCTCACCACCTGTGGCAGGTGGGAGAACTGGCCCTGGAGTCATGAGATCAGGAAAGCTATCCTTGTGCCTCACCAAACTCAGCACTCAAGAGACTGAGCCCCGCACCTCATTCGAGCAGCATAGTAGAGCTGACCCTGGTGTCATGGGTATGGGTATGCTGACCCCAAGGGCATGAGAGGAGGAGGGCTGGCCCAGCCCCTAGCCAGATGTGGCATTGGATGAGCTAGCTGGGGAAGTGCTGGAGAGCTTGCCTTAGAGTTTTGGGTGCAGGAGAGTTGGCTGACTGGCCAACCCAGTTACCACCCAGACCCAGATCCAGGGCTTTAAGTTAGTCCACCCCAACATCTACCCCATCTATGAATTGCTGGAGTGCATGAAAAGGCGGGTCCTACAGATCCAGATCTATAAGATCTCCATGACACAAGGCAACAGCAGGATATTTGAAAGACATCCCGGTAAGGATCCAGTATTGATAGTGTAGCAGAAGCCAGAAGCCTTGAAACAGATCAATGACTTACTGCAATGAACATTTGCAGTAAGATGTGTGGACAAAAGGATGTAGTGTGGGACACACCATGACACATTAAAGCTTCCATGAAGAGACTGTTTAGTTTTGTTTATTTTTTATTTTCATTTTTTATCTTAAGTTGGGAGGGGAGGTGGCAAGGACAGATGCAAAGGTTCAGGGTAGGATTGGGGTGCATGATGTGAAATTTCCAAAGTACCAGTAAAAAATGTTTTAAAAAATTCCACCAGGAAACTTCTGCAGTTGATGAACACTTTCAGCAAAGTCGCTGGATACAATATTAACTCACAAAACCCAGTCACCTTCCTATATACAAATGGCAAATGGACTGAAAAGGAAATCAGGGAAACAATACCTTTCGTGAAGGTCTCTAATAATATATCTTGGGGTAAGTACAACCAAGCAAGTAAAAGACTTGTATGATAAAAACTTCCAGTCATTAAAGAAGTATCAAAACATAAAAAGATGCTCAGCAGTCAGTAGGATTAGCATAGTGAAAATGGCTATCCGCTCTCACTCTTGCTTCCTGCGTGCTTCTCTCCGGCTCTTCCCTTCACCCTTCCCTTCCCACGTCCCTTCTCCCTCTCTCTCCATGTGCCCATGGCCATGGCCAGCCCCTTCTCTCTTCTCTTCTCTTCTCTTCTCTTCTCTTCTCTTCTCTTCTCTTCTCTTCTCTTCTCTTCTCTTCTCTTCTCTTCTCTTCTCTTCTCTTCTCCTCTCCTCTCCTCTCCTCTCCTCTCCTCTCCTCTCCTCTCCTCTCCTCTCCTCTCCTCTCCTCTCCTCTCCTCTCCCTCTCTCCCTACCCCCTCCCTCTCCCCCCT
Source organism: Apodemus sylvaticus (assembly GCF_947179515.1). Lineage (NCBI taxonomy): Eukaryota > Metazoa > Chordata > Mammalia > Rodentia > Muridae > Apodemus > Apodemus sylvaticus. The sequence continues at coordinate 55,185,807 of NC_067480.1, read as the reverse complement.
CTCTCCCCCTTCCTCTGCCTCTACTACCTTCTTAACTCTCCTCCCCATGCCCTGAATAAACTCTACTCTATACTAAAAAGAGAAAAGAAAAGAGAAGAAAACAGGGCCATCCTACCAAAATCAATCCACACATTCAATGCAATCCCCATCAACATTCCAACAAAATTCTTTACAAATGTTGAAAGGACAATTTTCAGCTTCATATGGATTTACACACACATACATACACACACATACACACACACACACACTATAGCTAAAACAATCCTGAAAAATCAAAGAACTGCTGAAGGTCTCACCATGCCCAATTTTAAGTTGTAATTACAAATGTGCAGGGAGCCTAGATCAGTTCCATGCAAGCTTCCTAGTTGGCAGTTCAGTCTCTGTGCCCAGGTTCACTAATTCTGAAGATGTCCTTGTGGTGTCCTTGACCCCTCTGGCTCCTACAATCCTTCCTCTCCCTCTTCCACAGGATTCCCAAGCTCCTCCTAATATCTGGCTGTGGGTCTCTACAGCCGTTCCCACTGTTGCTGGGTAGAACCTCTCTGATGATGATTATACTAAGCTCCTGTCTGCAAGTATAGCAGAAGATCATTAACAGTGTCACCTCAGGCTCCTCATGGCGATCTGAAGCTGTCATTGGCTGACCATTCCCTCAATTTCTGCTTCATCTTTATCTTTTTCTTTACATCTTTACAAGATGTAAGCAGGACAAATTGTAGGCTGAAGGTTTTGTGGCTGGATTGATGTCAAAATTCCTCCCTGGTTAGAGGAGATAGCACATTTAGGATCCATATACCCCATTGCTAGGAGTCTTAGCTAGGACCACCTTCAAAGATTCCTGAAAGTTTTCATTGGCCTAAGCTTCTAGCTAATCCCAGAAATGCCCCCAACCCTATTCCAGTTGTCTCTTCCAGTCCTCTCTCCCTCTGTCTTCCCCTGAGATGATCCCTTTCCCAATTTTTTAAATAAAAATAAGAATACAGAATCATACAGTGGGGAAAACTTTAACAAATGGTTAAACTGGATGACCATGTAGAAAATGGCATGTAAGAGAATCCAAATAGATCTATACTATCATCTTGCCTAAAACTAAATGCCAAATTTATCAAAGACCTCATCATAAAACCAAATACACTGAACCTGAGAGAAAAGGAAGTGGGAATAGCCTTGAGCATATTAACACAGGAGCAACTTCCTGATCATAACACCATTAGTTCTGGCACTAAAATCAAACATCAATAAATGGGACCTCATGAAACTGAAATGCTTTTGCAATGCAAAGGACATTGTCATTCAGACAAAACAACCAAGAACGGGAGGAAAAAAATTACAAACTACATAGCCAATAGAGACCAAAAGTCAAAACCTATAAGAAACTTAAAAAAAAAAACTAGATGTAAAAAAAAAAAAGAACAAAAAACTAGATGTAAGAAAAAACAAAATATTTCAATTAAAAATGGAGTGCAGATCTAATCAGAAAATTCTCAATATAGAGCACTTAATGGTTAAGAAATACTAAAGAAATGTTCAACATCCTTAGTCACTAGGGAAATGCAAATCAAAATTACTTGAAGAGTTCATTGTATACCTGTCAAAATGGCTAAGATCAATAAAACAAATGGCAGTTCATGCTGGTGAGGGTGTGGAGTAAGGGGAAAACCCATCTTTTGTTGGTAGAAGTCCAAACTTGTACAGTCATTACAGAAATCAGTATGACAGTTCCTCAGGAAGATGGGAATTGATCTACCTTAAGATCCAGATATACCATTCTTGGGCATTTACCCAAAGGATACTTCAAGCCACCACAGAGACACTTGCTCAACCATATTCTTCACTGCTCCATTCATAATAACTAGAAATTGGAAATAGCCTGGATGTCCCTCAACAGACGAATGGATAAAGAGAAGGTGGTACATTTACACAATGTAATACTCAGCTGTTAAAAAAAAAAATGACGTCATGAACCGGGCAGTGGTGGTGCAGTACACACCTTTAATCCCAACACTTGGGAGGCAGAGGCAGGCAGACTTCTGAGTTCAAGGCCAGCCTAGTCTACAGAGTGAGTTCCAGGACACCTAGGGCTACACAAAGAAACCCTGTCTGGGAAAACCAAACCAAACCAAACCAAACAAAATGACATCATGAAATTTGCAGGCAGATCAATGGAACCAGAAAAAAAATCGTCCTGAATCAGGTATTCCAGTTCCACAAAGACAAATATAGTATGCATTCACCTATATGTGGATATTAGCTCCTAAGTCGATAATATCAAGAACCATGGAATCTGTAGAACTATAGAGGGTAGGCAAAAATTAAGGGACCAGAGGGGACATATTTCATTTGGAAAGGCAAATAGAATAGATAATTATGGATGGCTAGGTGGCTGGGACAGAAAGATCAAGTGGGGAAGCAGGGGGAGTAAGGGGAAGCAGGTTTAGGGAGGGAATGTGGGGAGTAATAGCTTAAGTGAAGTGACATTTGGTGAACAATATGAATACCTAATACAGTGGAAGCTTCCTAAAATGTATGCATATATGAAGGTGATATAAAGGATTGCCAAATAATGGGGGAGACAGAATCCCAATTACCCATCTCTTGTTACCAAATGAAGCTTACAGTACTGGAATTGGGTTACAGCTAATTTAATTGTTGGCTAAAGGAGTCTCATTAGGAATATCCAAATAACCCAGGCTGTTGCCAAGATAATAGGTTGCTCTTCATAAGCTGACAGAAAGGCCCCATTGTTGAAGACAATACCTATAAAATTCACTGAACATGAAGAAATCAAGCTGGTATTTATACAGAGCCCTCACCCCTATGTTATAGCATCACTGGCACATGAAAATACTCTGCATACTACCAAAAGAGGAAATGTTAGCCCCAAGCCATGAACCCTTTGATCTACAATGGTGTCCTGCCTATAAAGATATGCATGCTAGAACAGCGGTGGCACAAAGCTTATGGAAACAACCAATCAATACAGATTTGACTTAAGACGAGCTCCATAAGACGGAGCCTATAACGTCACACTGCTTGGATGACTAAGAATCAGAGACTCCATAGACAAGGGACCTAGGGTAAAACCAAATAATACTGGTCTTAAAAAAAAAGATAAAATTACTTTCAGTTTTTTGGATTTGGTTTTTTTTTTGAGACAGAGTTTCTCTGTATATTCCTGGCTGTCCTGGAACTCACTCTGTAGACTAGGCTGGCCTGAACTCAGAAATCCGCCTGCCTCTGCCTCCCAGAGTGCTGGGATCACAGGTGTGTGCCACCACCGCCCGGCAGATAAAATTACTTTCAATGATATTCTGTTATAGGCAGTGATTGTCTGCCTGTGTATTTAAACACTGTGAGAGTTTAAAAAACACTCAGCAGTTGAGAAAGGCCCAACTTGGAACTTCCCATCAGGCCTTAGGGAAGGTCCTGGAGTCCCCCTCTCTCTCCTCTGGGTGCAGGAACCCAGCACACTAGAATAATAAACCTCTAGCTTTTGCATCGAACTCCTTTCTCAAGTCTCAAGTTGGGGCTTTCCTCCATAGCTAAGGCTCACTTTGAGTCTTACAATTGTCAACCTGTAGGTCACAGCTCCTTGGGGGTCACATATCAGATATTTTCCATATATTTATATTACCTATTCATCACAGTAGCAAAAGTACAGTTATGAAGTAGTGGTGAAATTATTTTATGGTTTTGGGAGGGTCACCAAACATGAAGAAGTGCATTAAAGCGTCACAGCATTAAGGTAGAAAACCACTATGCTATAATCACACTTGCTCAGCCATTCCTCACACAGCAGATGGGAATGAACACCCACAGCCAGACATCATGCAGAGAGTGAGAGACCTTGGCACACTCAGCTCTAAATGTGATGTCTCCATCAAATCCCTCCCCTTAGGGCTCAGGGAAAACTGCAGAAGAGGAGGCAGAAAGAGAAAGATCCAGAGGAGATGGAGGACACCAAGAAAAACAAGGCCCTCCAAATCAATGTGATCGAAGCTCATCTGAACTCCCAGAAACTGACACGGCAAGCACAGGCCCTGTACAGGGCTCAGCCAGGTCCTCTGAATATGTACATATATATTATGGCTTCCAGATCAGAGTTTTGTGGGATTCCTGAGTATACAAATGAGTAGATCTCTGATTCTTATGTCTTCTCTTGAATCTTTTTCTTCTGTTTGATTTTCTTGTCCAACTCCAATGTGATAGTTTTTTTAAATCTTACTATATTTTATTTTGTTATAGTTTACTATTATCTCTTAGAAGACTGTTCTTTTTTGTAGTAAGAGACAAAAAGAGAGTGGATCTGAGTGGGAGGGGGTGTGGGGAGGAACTAGGAGGAGTAGAGGAAAAGGAAACTACAATCAGGAAAGGTTGCATGTGAAAAAAATTTACTTTCAACAAAAGGGGAAACTTTAAAAGGGAAGCAATAGCAGCTATCATACAGGATCACTGTGAGAGTTTAAAAAACATTTACCAGGCTTGGCACAGTCTCTCCAACACGGTGAGCACTTGACAGACATTATTTGCAGCTGTTATTACTTAGCATAGAGCAGGCTTAGCAGGAAATTTCCTATTAGAGAAAATAAAAATAATTACTGTGGTAAAGTGGCATAAAGCATTGAAATAACCTTTTGTAATGGGGGGATGGCCAGGTCAAGGTGTGCTTTCCAAGCTTGGGCAAATCATTGTTCTATCCACCTTAGTGAGAAGGAGAAATCTCTGTGGGTCCTGGACTGAATACAAAGGAGGAAGGGAGCTGAGCTCCAGCATTCATTGTTCTCTGCTTCCTGACTGTGGTTACAATGTGACCAGATGCTTCAAGATGCTGTTACCATAATTCCTATTGTACTGTGCAGTTGTACCCCGAGACTGTGAGCCAAAGCAAAGAAAAACAAAACAAAACAAAACAAAAAAATTCTTCCTTATAGTGGCTCTTTGGAAGTGTCCAACCACAGCTAAGAGGAATGTAACTAATACAGAAATCCGTACTGAGAACGATGGCTGTTTCTGTGATAATCCTAACTATGTGGTTCTTAGTCCTTTAGAGGAGTTTAGAACTTCATGTTAGGAAATCCCTAAATACTGAGAGAAAAGTTTAATGCATCATTCTGGTGGAGGATAATACCAAAAGAACTGTGGACAGACTAGTTAGTTCATGATTTCTCTACAATGGTGCCCCAAAGAACCCTGCACAAAACAAGGATACCAAGACCTTGGTACTTACACCAAAGAAGGAATGCACAGCATGAAGCCAGACCAAAGAAAGACTGTGCATGCTACAGGCAGCAGAGGTAAGGAAGCTGGACTATCTATGCTCCTTGGCACACAGAAGACTCCATCAGGACCTGTGGATGCCCAATGTAGAACCACAAGCTTTGATGCCGTCTTCCAGTCTTGCTTTGTTTGGCTCAATCTTTCTTTGCTCTAACTCCATTCCTCCCTTTGGAATGAGAATGTTTACTCTGTGCCATTATATGTGGATGTCATAACTTGTTTATTGATGTTATACACTAATAGAATGGCCAAGTCTTAAAAACCACTCTATACTTACACTTTTGAATCATGCTGAATAGTAATGAAACTATTAAAGACTGTGGGACCTTGAAGTTAAAGTTGGATGCATTTTGAATTGTGAGTTGATGTCTTAGGTTCTCCACCCTCTGGGGCTGGAACATGGTCCCCTCATTCAATTACACCTTCACCAGCTTTCTGCTTTCTTTTTAAAATATTATTATTATCATCATCATTATTATTATTAATTTGATATATTCTTTATTTACATTTCAAATTATTTTCATTTCCTGGATCCCCTTCCACAAAAGTCCCATAAGCCCTCTTCCCTTGCCCTGTTCCCCAATCCATCCCTTCCCGATTCCCTGTCCTGGTATTCACCTACACTGCTGCATTGAGCCTTTCCAGGACCAGGGGCCTCTCCTTCCTTCTTCTTGAGCTTTATTTGATATGTGCATTATGTCTTGGGTATTCCAAGCTTCTAGGCTAATATCCGTTTATCAGTGAGTGCATACCATGAGTGTTCTTTTTGTGATTGGGTTTCCTCACTTAGGATGATATTCTCCAGTTCCATCCATTTGTATAAAAATTTCATGAATTCATTGTTTTTAATGGCTGAATAGTACTCCATTGTGTATATATACCACACTTTCTGTATTCATTCCTCCCTTGAGGGACATCTGGGTTCTTTCCAGGTTCTGGGTATTATAAATAGGTTGTGATGAACATAGTGGAGCATGTATCTTTATTACATGCTGGGGAATCCTTATTATATGCCCAGGAGTGGTATAGCAGGGTCCTCCAGTAGTTTCATGCCCAGATTTCTGAGGAACTGTCAGGCTGATTTCCAGAGTGGTTGTACCAGCTTGCAACCCCACCAGCAGTGAAAGAGTGTTCCTCTTTCTCCACATCAGCACCAGCACCTGTTTTCTCCTGAGTTTTTGATCTTAGCCATTCTGACTAGTGTGAGGTGAAATCTCAGGGTTGTTTTGATTTGCATTTCCCTGATGACTAAGGATGTTGAACATTTCTTTAGGTGCATCTCCACCATTCGATATTCCTCAGGTGAACATTCTTTGTTTAGCTCTGTACCCCATTTTTAATGGGGTTATTTGGCTCTCTGGAGTCTACCTTCTTGTATTCTTTGTATATCTCGGATATAAGCCCTCTGTCGGATGTAGGGTTGGTAAAGATCTTTTCCCAATTTGTTGGTTGCCATTTTGTTCTTTTGACAATGTCCTTTGCCTCACAGAACCTCAGTAATTTTATGAGGTTCCATTTGTCAATTCTTGATCTCAGAGCATAAGCTATTGGTGTTTTGTTCAGGAAATTTTCCCCTGTGCCCATGTGCTCAAGGCTCTTCCCCAGTTTCTTTTCTATTAGTTTCAATGTGTCTGGTTTTATGTGGACATCCTTGATCCTCTTGGACTTGAGCTTAGTACAAGGAGAAAAGAATGGATCAATTTGCATTCTTCTGCATGCTGACCTCCAGTTGAACCAGCACCATTTGAAGGACTTTTTTTTCCAATGACTGGTTGTAGCTCCTTTGTCAAAGATCAAGTGACCATATGTGTGTGACTTCATTTCTGGGTCTTCAATTCTATTCCATTGATCTACTTGCCTGTCACTGTACCAATAACATGCAGTTTTTAAACACTATTGCTCTGTAGTACTGCTTGAGGTCGGGGATACTGATTCCCCCAGAAGTTCTTTTACTGTTGAGGATAGTTTTAGCTATCCTGGGTTTTTTGTTATTCCAAATGAATTTGAGAATTGCTCTTTCTAACTCTATGAGGAATTGAGTTGGGATTTTGATGGGGATTGCATTGAATCTGTATTTTGCTTTTGGCAGGATGGCCATTTTTACTATATAATCCTGTCAATCCATGAGCATGGAAGATTTTTCCATCTTCTGAGGTCTTCTTGGATTTCTTTCTTCAAAGACTTGAAGTTCCTGTCAAACAGATCTTTCACTTGTTTGGTTAGAGTCACACCAAGATACTTTATATTGTTTGTGGCTATTGTGAAGGGTGTCATATCCCTAATTTCTTTCTCAGCCTCTTTATCCTTTGAGTATAGGAAGGCTGCTGATTTGCTTGAGTTGATTTTATATCCAGCCACTTTGCTGAAGTTCTTTATCAGCTGTAGGAGTTCTCTGGTGGGGTTTTTTGGGTTGCTTAAGTATACTATCATATCATCTGCAAATAGTGATAATTTGACTTCTTCCTTTCCATTTTGTATCCCTTTGACCTCCTTATGTTGTCTAATTACTCTAGCTAGAACTTCAAATACTATAATGAATAAATATGGAGAGAGGGGGCAGCCTTGCCTAGTCCCTGATTTTAGTGAGATTGCTTCAAGTTTCTCTCCATTTAGGTTGATGTTGGCTACTGGTTTGCTGTATATTGCTTTTATTATGTTTAGGTATGGGCCTTGAATTCCTGTTCTTTCCAAGACCTTTAACGTGAAAGGATGCTGAATTTTGTCAAATGCTTTTTCCACATCTAATGAAATAACCACGTGGCTTTTTTTCTATAAGTTTATGTAGTGTATTACATTGATGGATTTCCATATATTGAACCATCTCTGCATCCCTGGGGTCCCTACCTGAACATGGTGAATGATCAGTTTGATGTGTTCTTGGATTCGGTTGGCAAGAATTTTATTGAGTACTTTTGCATTGATATTTATAAGGGATGCTGATGGCATCCCTTGGTCAAAGGTTCTCTTTTTTGTTGGATCTTTGTGTGGTTTTGTTATCAGTGAAACTGTGGCTTCATAGAATGAGTTGGGTAATGTTCCTTCTGTTTCTATTTCGTGAAATAGTTCGAAGAGTATTGGTATTAGTTCTCCTTTGAAGGTCTGATAGAATTCTGCACTAAAACCATCAGGCCCTGTGCTTTTTTTTTTTTTTTAAATTGGGAGACTGTCAATGACCACTTCTGTTTCTTTAGGGTTATGGGACCGTTTAGATGGTCTATATGATCCTGATTAAATTTTGGTAGTTGGTATCTGTCTAGGAAATTGTCCATTTCATCCATATTTTCCAGTTGTGTTGAGTATAGGTTTTTATAGTAGGATATGTTAATTTTTTAATTTCCTCAGTTTCTGTTGTTATTTCTCCCTTTTCATTTCTGGTTTTGTTAATTTGGATACTGTCTCTGTGCCCTCTGATTAGTCTGGCTAAAGGTTTATCTATCTTGTTGATTTTCTCAAAGAACCAGCTCCTGGTTTTGTTGATTCTTTGTGTAGTTCTTTTTGTTTCAACTTGGTTGATTTCAACCCTGAGTTTGATGATTTCCTGCCTTCTACTCCTCTTGAGTGTATTAGCTTCTTTCTGTTCTAAAGCTTTCAGGTGTGCTGTTAAGCTGCTAGTGTATGCTCTCTCCAGTTTCTTTTTCTAGGCACTCAGAGCTATGAGTTTTCCTCTTAGCACTGCTTTCATTATGTCCCATATATTTGGGTATGTTGTGCCTTCATTTTCATTAAATTCTAAAATGGTTTTGATTTCTTTCCTTATTTCTTCCTTGATCAAGGTATCGAGTAGAGCACTGTTCAGCTTCCATGTGTATGTGGGCTTTCTGCTGTTTTTGTTGCTGTTGAAGACCACCCTTACTCCATAGTGATCTGATAGGATACATGGAATTAGTTTGATCTTCTTATATCTGTTTTGTGGCTAATTATATGGTCAGTTTTGGAGAAGGTACCATGAGGTGCTGAGAAGAAGGTATATTGTTTTGCTTCAGGATGAAAGGTTCTATAGATATCTATTAAATCCATTTGATCCAAAACTTATGTTAGTTTCACTGTGTCGCTGTCTAGTTTGTGTTTCCCTGATCTGTCCATTGAGGAGAGTGGGGTGTTGAAGTCATCCACAATTATTGTGTGAAGTGCAATGTATGCTTTGAACTTTAGTAAAGTTTCTTTTACAAATGATGGTGCCCTTATATTTGGGGCATAGATGTTCAAAATTAAGAGTTCTTCCTGGTAGATTTTTTCTTTGATGAGTATAAAGTGTTCTTCTGTGTCTTTTTTGATGACTTTTGGTTGAAAGTCTAATTTATTGGATATTAGAATGGCTACTCCAGCTTGTTTCCTGGGACCATTTGCTTGGAAAACTCTTTTCCAGCCTTTTACTCTGAGGTAGTGTTTGTCTGACACTAAGATGTGTTTCCTGTATGCAGCAAAATGTTGGGTCTTTTTTACAAATCCAGTCTGTTAGTTTATGTCTTTTTATTGGGGAATTGAGTCCACTGATGTTAAGAGATATTAAGGAATAGTGATTTTTGCTTCCTGCTATTTTTGATGTAATTTTTATGTTTGTGTGGTTATCTTCTTTTGGGTTTGTTGAAAGAAGATTAATTTCTTGCTTTTTCTAGTGTGCAGTTTTCCTCCTTTTGTTGGTGTTTTCCATTCATTATCTTTTGAAGGGCTGGATTTGTGGAAAAATATTGTGTAAATTTGCTTTTGTCATGAAATACCTTGGTTTCTCCATCTATGTTAATTGAGAGATTTGCTAGATATAGCAGTCTGGGTTGGCATTTGTGTTCCCTTAGGCTCTGCATGACATCAGCCCAGGCTCTTCTGGCTTTCATAGTCTCTGGTGAAAAGTTCGGTGTAATTCTGATAGGTCTACCTTTATATGTTACTTGACCTTTTCCCCTCACTGCTTTTAATATTCTTTGTTTAGTACATTTGGTGTTTTAATTATTATGTGACAGGAGGTGTTTCTGTTCTGATCCAGTATGTATAATTTTGTTGAAGACATTTACTGGCCCTTTAAGTTGGAAATCTTCACTCTCTTCTATACCTCTAATCCTTAGCTTTGGTCTTGTCATTTTGTCCTGGATTTCCTGGATGTTTTGGGTCAGGAGTTTTTTGCATTTTTTTCATTTCCTTTGACTGTTGTATCAATGCTTTCTATGGTATCTTCTGCATCTGAGATTTTCTCTTCTATCCCTTGTATTCTGTTGTTGATGCTTGGATCCATGACTCCTGACTTCTTTCCTAGGTTTTCTATATCTCAAGTTGTTTCCCTTTGTGATTTCATTATTGCTTCTACCTCCTTCTTTAGATCCTGGATGGCTTTGTTTAATTCCTTCACCTGTTTTGTTGTGTTTTCCCTTAGTTCTTCAAGGGCTTCTCCCTGTTTACTTGTGTTTTCCTGTATTTCTTTTTTTTTTATTTGATATATTCTTTATTTACATTCCAGATGATTTCCCCTTTTCCCCACTCCCCGAAAGTCCCATAAGCCCTCTTCCCTCCCCCTGCTCCCCCATCTACTCCTTCCCACTTCCCTGTTCTGGTATTCCCTTATACTGCTGCACTGAGCCTTTCCAGAACCAGGGGCCACTCCTCTGTTCTTCTTGGACATCATTTAATATGTGGATTATGTCTTGGGTATTCAAAGTTTCTGGGCTAATATCCACTTATCAGTGAGTGCATACCATGATTGATCTTTTGAGACTGGGTTACCTCACTTAGTATGATGTTCTCCAGCTCCATCCATTTGTCTAAGAATTTCATGAATTCGTTGTTTCTAATGGCTGAATAGTAGTCCATTGTATAACTATACCACATTTTTTGTATCCATTCCTCCATTGAGGGACACCTGAGTTCTTTCCAGCTTCTGGCTACTACAAATAGGGCTGCTATGAACATAGTGGCGCACGTGTCCTTATTGCATGCCTGAGAATCCTCTGGGTATATGCCCAGGAGTGTACAGCAGGGTCCTCTGGTCCACAATCCCAGCCCTACAAAGGATAATAGGGAGAAAACACCATTACAACGAGGAAAACTATACCCTGGAAAAAGCAGGACATTAAACTTCTTTCATCAAATCTCCTGTATTTCTTTAAGGGGGTTATTTATGTCCTTCTTGAAGCCCTCCCTGAAGCCCTCCATGAGCATCATGACCTGTGATTTTAAATCCAAATCTTGCTTTCCTCCTGTGTTGCGGTTTCCAGGACTTGCTGTTGTGGGAGAATTGGGTTTGGATGATGCCATATTGCCTTGATTACTGTTAGCAACATTCCTATGTTTGCCTTTTGCCCTCTGGTTATCTCTGGTGTAGTTGGTCCTGCTGTCACTGGCTGGTGCTTGCCTCTCCTGTGTGCCTGCAGGCCTATCTCAGCAACCCTGGGTGACCTGCTTTCCCCTGGCACAAATTACTGTGATGCTGCTGAGTTTCTGGGTGCAGGTAGAGTCCTGGTGGAGTGTGTCCCAAGTTATCCTCTACTCTGGTGATCCCTGTTACAAAGTCACAGGAGCAAAGATGGTGGCTGAGACCCACTCTCTTGTAAGTTGTATTTGGGTATGTAGCTCTGTGGCACTGATCAACTCTGGATGCAGGCTGTGCTGGCTGTCTCCTCCACACAGCTGGGTGTATAGCTGGCTTCCTGAGCCACTTGTAGATGGTGTGCTGTGGCAGAGGATGTTCCTGGTCTGGAGGTGGAAACTGGAAGGCTCCTGCCAGAGGCCTCCGGACAGGATCCTCCAATCTGCAGGGCAGGTCTCAGCTGTGCAGGCTGCCTCTGTGCTGGCTGCTGGGTGGATATCTGTCTTCCTGTGTCTCTGGGAGATGGCGCCCTGTGGCAGAGGATGTTCCCCATCTGGAGGCAGAAACCGGAAGGCCAGCTTTCGGCTTTTAATGGTCTCCTTTATTGCCTAAGCCTGGCTGTCCTGAAACTCAATCTAAGGACTAGGATGGCCTTGAACTCTGAAATCCTCCTGCCTTTGTCTCCTGAGTGCTGGGACCAAAGGCGTGCACCAGCACACCTGCCTCAGCTTTCCTTTAGTTCCTTTTCACTATTTGGAAGCTCAGCTGGGCGGGCCTGGCCTTGAGGGCATCACTCCCTCACTCCATTTAGCATCAGGCTTTCCTACAGTCTGTTGATCTCACTGTACTCAGGACTCAGTTCCATTCCACTTCCTGGTGCCTACTTCTCCTCAATCCATTCTTTCTCTGTTTTTCCTTTCTCAGCGTGCTTCTTTTCTATAGGTCTGCATATAGACTAATAACTGTAAAACAGAGTTAATACTAACCTGTTTTGAGATTTTCTCTGCCAATGAAATTGGTCCAAAAATTCTTCAGTTTGTCCTCAGGCAGACTTTTTGGACAAGGGTGAAAAGCAGGTATATTCTTTGCTAAAATATCACAAGAACACTCTCTATTAACAAACATACATTAATATGCTCTTCCTCTGAAAACCCTTGAGCCAGGCCCCCACAGTTCAAATCACCCTCAGTACCACTGTCTTCCATGTTCCTACTATGATGGACCATTAAGTCCCACTTAACTGCTTGTTTAATCCCAAATCCCAGAGTCTGCATTCCTCCTAACAATAGCATGATCAGGTCTCTCTGAGCAACATCTCAGTACCAAGTTCTGTCTTAGGGTTTCTATTGCTAAGAAGAGACACCATCACTATAGTAACTCTTATAAAACATTACTTTGGGCTGGCCTTAGTTTCAGTCCATTACTATAACAGTGAGAAGCCTGGCAGCATGCAGATAGACACAATGCAGGAGAAAAAGCTGAGAGTTCTACATCTTGATCCACAGGCAACAGAAGGAGACTGTGAGCCACACTAGGCTTACTTTGAGCACATATGAGACCTCAATGTCCACATCCAATAGTGGCATTTTCTATGGACCATTCCTATTCACAAATGGCCCTGAGAGTACAGGGAGTCTACATGGAAAGCTATGACTTTAAATTAGTGTGTTTGAGTGTCACGTTAACAAGGATTAAACATGTAATGGTTAATATTGTCAATTTGATGGATGGAGCTGAAGAACATCATACTAAGTGAGGTAACCCAGTCTCAAAGGACGAATCATGGTATGCACTCATTAATAAGTGGATATTAGCCTAGAAAACTGGAATACCCAAAACATAATCCACACATGAAATGAGGTACAAGAAGAATGGAGGAGTGGCCCCTGGTTCTGGAAAGACTCAGTGTAGCAGTATAGGGCAAAACCAGAACAGGAAAGTGGGAAAGGGTAGATGGGAGAATAGGGGGAGGGAAGGGGGCTTATGTGAGTTTCGGGGAGTTGGGGGGGGCAGAAAAGGGGAAATCATTTTGAAATGTAAATAAAAAATACATCAAATAAAAAAATAGATCTCCAATTTGAAATGATGAAGAATCACCTATGAGCCAATCCGTGACTGTACCTGTGAGAGAGTTCACAGACTGGTGTCTCAAGGAAGAAGGTAGACAAATGTAGTTAGTACAACAGAAGTTATGTTTTATTATGCTAAGGAGCATCACATAAATTCACTCTAAATTCCTAACCACGGTCCTAAGCCTATCTTGGCTCCTCCCCGTGCATCATATCTTAGGTGAAGGTCATGTCCAGTCTCTGAAAGGAGTCTCTGATTCAAGGGTCAGGATCCTGCAGGATACTCCCCAGCTGGAGGTCAGATCAAGGTAGTGTCTTCCCAGGTGTGCAGAGCTTAGCAGAGCATTGGTCTCTGCTTATATACTGCCCAGTGGATGTCATGGGGTTCTAGGTAGGCCAGCGTCTGGTTATCTTGAGTGAGTGATATCACTGAGTTTTGGCTATCAGGTGCAGCCTTGGGCATGGTGGGGATCCTAAGCTATTTTGACATGTCTAAAAGACAGTTTTTACTATGCTTTGACAACTGAGTTAGGTGAAACAGGAAGAACTGCCCTAAATATGGGTGCACCATTCATGGGTTGGAGTCCTAGGTGGAATAAGGAGAAGAAACTGAAGCGCGCCGAGCTTACATCTCTGGACTTCCTGGGTGTGGACACCATGAGAGCTCTTGCCTTAAGCCTCTTCCATCATGATCTCTCCACTGTAACCCCAAACTGTGAGTCCTCATTCTTAAGCTGCTTTTGGAGTATTTACCATGGCAATGGGGAAAACTCACAAATGCAGATAGCCTGGTAGCCTGACTGTGCAAGCCTTGCCCCTTCGCCAAGGTACCCTCTCTGTCCTCTCCACAAATGGTTTACACCACAGAGTACTCTCTGCTCCTGTGAGCCAAAGGCAGCTTTTAGAGGTGCAGTTCATCCTCCCAGACTTGTAGGTGGTGAAGTGAGATAAACAGGCCGCTTCTACCTCGTTCTGTTGGTTTATTGATGTGCCGGCTCCTTTGCTTGGACCCTGATCAGAGACCATCCTTCTTAGCTGACTTTTTAGTTTAGCAATGCTGGTTTGTTAAATGTAGATGTCTCTAGATGTAGTAAACTTTCTTTTCTTTTGTCTTCTCCAGCTTCTTTGGGTGTGTGGATATGTGCCTCAAGACAATCAAAATTTAACTGCCTGGGATCCAGCCTTACGTGTAGAAAACCAGACAATTAATTATTGAAGGAAAAAAGGAAAACAGGGAGAAGATCAAAACCAGTGTCTATTTCAGGGAACTGTCACAGTTAAGCCATGGACTTCATTAATTTAATTAACAATAATTGCACCTCAGATAAAGGCTTCAATACTGTCATCCCACAAAAAGGCATCTTGGGCTTCAATACTGTCATCTCACAAAACTACCTTTATTTTATTTTTACAGATGAGGCATTCACAACAAGGAACAGACAGCTGAAGACTGAGCTATAACTAACCACGGCTCCAGACTCTTAATCCAACACTTCCACACCCATCTATTGCTCCAAAGCCCACTGAGAATAGGTTCAATTCAGCCCAACCTGTCAAATTTTCAGTTTAGAGAGGGGATCTAAAAGGAATATACATTTTCAAACGCTTTTTTAAAAAACAGTTTTCAAAGTTTTTACACTCTTTCAGTTGCTCTAAAACCAAAGAAAAACAAACAAACAAATAAACCAAAACCCAGCAACTCTAAAAAGAAGAGGCGCTCGCATCCCTGCCTTGTTACAGATATTTGTGACAACCTCACTCCTCCTGTTCTTTTAAATTCTAAAGTTGTAGCTACAAACTAAATCTCTCCCTAAGTGCATTACTTATTTGTCTCACTGCTGCGACAAAAGATCAGGCAGAAGCAACTAAGAGACTTATTTGGATTCTGGAGAGAGATACGGTCAGGATGACTACAAACTTGCTCTGTTTAAACTGGGTTTCTAAACTACGTTTTTAAAAAGAAAAAACTAGGAGGCGTTTGGTTTGTTTTGTTTCCTGAAGGGCCTTATTCTTACCTTGAGGATTTTTAACCAGGATGTCTAGACTATGACCCTAAGGTCAGCCCCATTAGCAGTTGAGTCTTGACTGCAATCTAAAGACCACCTGGCTCACTTCCCACAATTGTTTCCCCCTCCCCTTATTGTGCAATTGTTATCCTAAAATATTTACCAGACACTCATACTGCTTCTGTAATCTTGCTTAACCAATGTTTACTTACAAACAAAACAAACAAAAAAAAAAAAACACAAGCTAAAGCCTCAGGTAGCAGTAAAAAATCCCCAGAGCTGAGCCAGTTGTGGTTTATGCCTTTAAAACCTTCTGCCCATCTTCTCCTTTTTCATTAGCCCTCAGATTGACCAAAGAGGCTGTTGTTGCAATATTGGCATAAGTAGAATAAATTTGTTTTTTAATCTCTTCTCTAACTGAAGTTTTGCCTGGTAAGGTCTTTCTCTAGGAGTCTCCACATCTCCAACGCAGTCTTCTTGTGTGATAAAAATTTTCCTGGAGAAGACATAGCACACATGTCTATTCATGCCAAATCGGCAAGACCACCAAAGTCCTATTGGATGAACCAATGAGTTTTATTGAGATTACTTACATGCATATGGGTGAGGGGTTAATTACAGGAGCAGATATAGCTCAATACAGCTGCATCACCCAGCATGGGTGACAGACAGTTCACCACACTGGGAACCCAGAGAGGGTTTCTCTGTGTAGCCTTGGCTATCCTGAAACTCACTCTGTAGACCAGGCTGGCCTTGAACTCAGAAATCCACCTGCCTCTGCCTCCCAAGTGCTGGGATTAAAGGCGTGCGTTAACTCCTGTGTTAAACCTTTTCCAGGCAGCTGGTTTGGTCTGAGTCTGCAGCTCTTCTCCTTTGAGAGTCCTCTTTGCATTTCAGCTTCATTTTATGACAGCGCAACTTCCTTCTAAGAGAGGCTAAGAGAGGCTAAGAGAGAATCTGATCAGTGTCGGCGACTTCCTGAGACTATTTTGAGTTGTTTAAAGAGCTTCCTGCAGGAGGGAATGTTTCAATCTCAGAAGAAACCGTTACGCCATTCCTGTTATGTCAAGGAAAGGTTGATAGTGTGAGTATCAGCTAAATGAATGCATTGTTCCTGAAATCAGAAATAGAAAAGCTGGCTGCTTTGGTTAGAAGTGGGGGCAGAAGATGAATTACACATCGTAGAGGCAGAAGCAATGAACTATGAAGGCAGTCCAGTTAAAGTTACACTGGCAATTTTGAAAATGTCTTTACACCAACAGTTTCCCTTGGGGGCTTCGAAATCACACCACATGTGGTCTTAAGGTTAAAGTGTGTGGTTCAGGACAGGTGCACATTAGTGGATAGTACCTAGTAGCTGTAGAGGAAGATGCGAGTCTGAAGATGAAGATGAGGAGGATGTAAAACTCCTAAGAGCATGCTCCTAAGAGCATGTCTAGAAAGCAATCTGCACCTGGAGGTGGTAACAAGTTTACACAGAAAAAAGTAAAACTTGATGAAGATGATGATGATGATGATGATGATGATGATGAGTTTGATGATTTTGATGAAGAGGAAACTGAAGAAAAGGTTCTAGTGAAGAAATCTGTACCAAGATACTCCAGCCAAAAATGCATGAGATACCCCAGCCAAAAATGCACAAAAATCAAACCAAAATCAAACCAAAATGGAAAAGACTTAAAACCATCAACCCCAAGATCAAAGGGCCAAGAGTCCTTCAAAAAACAGGAAAAAAAACTCCTAAAACACCAAAAGAACCTAGTTCTATAGAAGACATTAAGGCAAAAATGCAAGCAAGTATAGAAAAAGGTAGTTCTCTTCCCAAATGGGAAGCCAAGTTCATTAATTATGAGAAGAATTATTTCCAGGTGACTGACTGTTCAAGATCTCTGGCAGTAGAGGAAGTCTCTTTAAGAAAATGGTTTATACAGTTTGAAATATTCTGTCTAACTTCATTTCTGTAAGAGTTGATATCTGGCTGTCCTTATGATGCAAAGTAAGAACTTTCACTACTGTGTCTGATAAATGCTGTCCCCAGCACTTGGGAGGCAGAGGCAGGCAGATTTCTAAGTTCGAGGCCAGCCTGGTCTACAAAGTGAGTTCCAGGACAGCCAGGGTTACACAGAGAAACCCTGTCTCGAAAAACAAACAAACAAACAAAAAAACTCAAGAACAACAACAACAAAAACAGATGCACTGAAACTAGTAGAAGAGAAAGTGGGGGAGAGCCTCAAACACATGGGTACAGGGGAAATTTTCCTGAACAGAACACCAATGGCTTATATTCTAAGATCAAGAATCAACAAATGGGACCTCATAAAATTACAAAGCTTCTATAAGGCAAAGGACATTATCCATAGGACAAAATGGTAACCAACAGATGGGGGAAAGGTCTTTACCAATCCTACATCTGATAGAGGGTTAATATCCAATATATACAAAAAAGAAGCTAGACTCCAAAAAAATCAAATAACCCTATTTTAAAAATGGGGTACAGAGGTAAACAAAGAACTTTCAACTGAGGAATATCGAATGGCCAAGAAGTACCTAAAGAGAAACCCAAAGTGTGGATGCTTCCATCCTTAGAAGGGAGAACAATTTATTCACAGGAGTAAATACAGAGACAAAGCTTGGAGCAGAGACTGAAGGAAAGGCCATCCAGAGACTGCCCTACCTGGGGATCCATCCCATATACAGTCACCAAACCCAGACACTATTGTAGATACCAAGAAGTGCTTGCTGACAGGAGTCTGATATAGCTGTCTCCTGAGAGGCTCTGCCAGAGCCTGACAAATACAGAGGTGGATGTTCACAGCCAACCATTGGACTGAGCATGAGGACCCCATGGGGTCCCCAATGGAGGAATTAGAGAAAGGACTGAAGGAGTTGAAGTGGTTTGCAAACTCATAGGGAGAATAACAATATCAAGCAACTGAGCTCCCAGGGTCTAATCCACCAACCAAGGAGTGTACATGGAGGGACCCATGGCTCCAGCTGCATATGTAGCAGAGGACAGCCTTGTTGGGCATCAATTGGAGGAGAGACCCTTGGTCCTGTGAAGGTTCGATGCCCCAGTGTAGGAGAATTTGAGAGTGAGGAGTAGGAGTATGTGGGTGGGTGGGCAAACACCCTCAGGGAAGCAAGGGAGGGTGGATGGGATAGGGGAGGGGGATGATGGGATAGGGCATTTTGGGGGGAGACCAGAAAAGGGGATAACATTTGAAATCTAAATAAAGGAAATATCCAATAAACAAAAAGAAAAAAAGAAAAAAGTATGTCTCTACTTAACATATTTTTTAAAAAATGGAAGACGGAACTCAGGCAGGCTGGAAGATATGTCAAAGATTTAGTGTGTGTTGGGGTCTGCGAATCACTGCACAAGGCACTCAAATACAAAGCACTCATTCACAGTCAGACAGGCTTGGTTTATTGAGTGCCATACTCCAAGACTGATTGATTAGGGCAGTGGTTAAGCCTTGGGAGATGACTGTGACATTGAGTCCGGGTCCTCTAGGTCTTTTTTAAACCAGGGATCTACAAACATCTGTGTTGCTTATTCAGTCAATCATGATTTAGGGATAGGGGACTTCCTTAGTAACCTGTCTTTGTTGTACACGTATCTTGTTCCCACTGGTCGGGGTATTCACCTTGTCCAACTCTCATGTCCTAGCTCGTCAACTAGGATGGCACTTGTCTAACACTCATGTCAAGGAGGATGTCAGTTCCCAGGGAGGTCTTGGGAACTTAAACTTCCCTAAACTACTCAAAATGAAAATCTTATTCCAAATAGTTTCATATATGTCCTTTTTATGTTGAGAGCCATCCCAGGAGCAGCTTATAAAAGCAAATACCATAAGAGCTTATGCACAGGCGCAGGAAGTCCTGCCGGGCAGTTTGGATCCAAGTTTATCGTGGCTAACTACACAATGTAGTCCTAACTGACTTCTATTCTGATTGGTTTCCAAGAGCACAGAATACAGCAGAATATGCAGTCAACTTGGGCATGAGAAAGTTTCCTAGTCACAGAAGAACAACATATGAGAAAGTTTCCTTCTAATATTAGTAATAGCACAAAATGACAGGCTAGCCAGGTTAACAGTTACTTAGGCTTTAACATTTTACCTAGGTCTTAATTGAGGGTATATGCACATACTCGCTTGTGAAGTTGATTCTCTCCTTCCTCCATCTGAGGCCCAGGAATTGAACTTGGGGACCAAGCCTGGAAGTAAGCACAGAACAACCTCACTAAGGTCATCTCTTTTTTTAAAAATCCTTTTTCTTTAAGATTTACTATAGTTAGTAGCTGTCTTCAGACACTCCAGACGAGGGTGCCAGATCTTGTTACAGATGGTTGTGAGCCACTATGTGGTTGCTGGGATTCAAACTCAGGACCTTCAGAAGAGCTGTCAGTTCTCTTAACTACTGAGCCATCTCTGCAGCCCATCTTTTGAGTACTCACCATCCATTTTGCTAGTTATTGGTTGGTCCATTTGGCTTTTATTGATGTTCCATTGTTTTAAGTTTTCATACCTCCTAGGTATTAACCTTCTGTCAGATATGTAACCAGCAGAGACTTCTGTCGTCCAGGCTGTCTCTTCACTCAATTACCTCCTCTGCTGTGCAGCAGCCTTTTAACGCCATGAAATCCCATGAGTCCATCTTTAGTGTTCTTCCTAAGCCACTGGAATCCTTTTTAAAAAGTTCTGGCCTCTGCCCATGTCTTGAAATGTTTCTTTCATGTTTTCCTAAAATGAATCCAACTAGAGATAAGCGTATTTAAAAAGGAGGTAGACACAGAAAGGCAAATATCATCCTTTCCTCATGTTTAAGTACTAGAATTCTTTACGGATACATAAAAGCATTTACACATACATACATGACATGAAAGCATGTGGAAGACTAGGGGAAGGGAGGATGCAAATGGGAGAGAGAAAAGGAGAAGGGAAAAGTAGAGTTAATTAGGACGGGACGTGAATCCAGCCAAAATACATGACGATACATCTGACTATCTCATTATGAAGCTTGGCAATGAATATACAACATTTTTTTAAAACTTTAAAGTGTTATTTATATAAAGATTGAAAGTTTTCTTCTTTATATGTAGGCTTTCTTTGTCTGCTGTTATCCCCAAATTTGGTCAAGTGGTTTTCATGGTTTTAGAATTTTTCTTTGCATTTATCTTGTAAATTTATTTTATAGATGCAAATTTACCTCCGTTCCCCCCCGAAAAACAAAAGTATAAAGCAAGCACTTTCCCATCCCTTTAGATTCTTTATGATGCAAAATCATAATGCTCAAATGCCATCAATTAAAAACCTCGTCAATGACCTCATTACATTTTGTCCAATTAAGACAAACTTCTTTTTTTAAGATTTATTATATGTATAAATGTTTTGCCTGCATGTACGTATGTGTGTGCATACCCAGAGGAGGGCATCAGATCCCCCAGAATCGGAGTTACAGATGGTTGTGAGCCCACCACGGGAGTGCTGAGAACTAAACCTGGGTCCTTTGCAAGAGCAGCAACTGCTCAGAACCTCTAAACTCCCTATTTGCATTTTTTAAAGTGATGAAATACAGCAGGGTTTTTTTTTAAATCATTTCTTGAAATTCTACATATCTATTATTAACTATTTGTGAAAGGAACCAAAGTGACTTGGTTCCAAATAAGACTAACATATTTTAAAATATAGTTGTGATAGTTAAAAATGACACTCTGTGTACTCTGCTAAAATGGAGTATCACTGCTGCTCTTACAAGTGCAAAATTGAAAAAGGTTTTTAAGTGAAGTGTAAAGAAGCAAGGATCACAATTGGAAGGCCAGGATGCAGTAAAGTAATCGCACAGCGAACAACACAAAGCCCTGCAAAGGACTTGAGGTGCCCGTCGACCCTTTAGGGTGTCGCACTTATTCCGTGGCGAATCGCCTTTTCAATCAGAGATGGTGGAAATGGCTACCAGAGGCTCAGAGACGCAAGGAGAACCTGTTTACACAGGATGCAGCGCCCACCCCGGTCCCCCGCTCACCTAACCACGCCCATTCGACTCTCAGCGCGTCCCGCCCCTTCCGCCTTCCACTTCCGGGTAGCGCCGCCATCTCGGAATCTGATTGGCTGGAGCGCTAACTGCTAACTGCCGCGGAGTTTAAACATAAATCTTGGGCTTCGCGGATTATCGAACTTCCAAGCAAGTGTGGGCGCCCACAGCTGAAGGGGTTGCCAGTCGGCGCGGGCGAGGCCTGCGGTGCTCGCACCCTTCTCGGCAGCTCCTCCTGGCGCCACAGTTCTCGCCGCTGCGCGGCGGCTTGTAAGGCCGGGACGCGGAGCCGGCTTCGGCTTGGGCGTTAACCTCCGTTCTGACTTTGAGCCCCTAGCTGAGCGAGGGGTCGCTATTAACTTTCAGGTCAGTACCGGGAAGGAAAAGGGATCTAGGTCCTTGTGGCGAGGCCTGAACCGGTTGCTGGCGTGTAGATAGGCATGTTATCTCCAGGGCAGGGCCTTTGCCTAGCTTGTTTCGAATGGAGAGCTGATAGCTTGGCTCGGATCTGGGCATTGGGAGCTGACACTTGGGAAGAGAGATGTGCTGTACGCTAGGGCAGGGCGTAGGGGGTCCACGGGAGGAGGAATGCAGAGTATTTTATCAGGAACTGTTTATTTCCCTCCTGGGAAGTGGGGTCAAAGGATGAGAAGAGATCACAGCAGAAGCTGTGGATGAGACTGGGGGATTGGACTGGAGGGAAAGTTGAAGATACGCAGTTAGCCTACCTGCTTGCTTCCCTGCTCAGATCGTGAGGTGAAAACCTGCAGTTAGCCTGACTGCTTCCCTGCGGTTTTATGTTTTTATTTTTGGACAAAATTTCAGAACAATTGAACTTTAATGTTGAAGCGTTCCTAAGGAGTGAATTTCCTCCCTGTTGCAGAAATTCACACCCCACACAGCCATCTTCTCGGTCATTTATTTGTCAACTGTCTTTCCACATCTGTTCAATGCTTTCAAACATGACCATTAAAACATTGGGCAGATTTTTTCCACTGAAAAGTACTTTCGTGTGTTCATATTTATTTCTGTCAGAAATGTTTATCCAAGGAGCTGCTCTGTGCCAGGCACTAAGAGGCTTTAAGAGTTCAACAGAAAAAAAAAATTGACAGAAACTTGTGTTTGTCAGCATTGCTCTAATCTCTCTTCTTCTCTGCAAAGATGCTTGTGATGGCATTAGAAATGCCTAGATAAATGAGAATCTTATCATTGGATCCTTACATTAAATCTGCAGCGTGTGTATGGATGGAGAATTGCATGTACCTGACTAGGTCACTTTGTAGCCTACTATAGGATTGATTACAGGATATGAAGAATTGGAGGGCAGTTAGGGTGAGGAAGATAAAGATGATGTGGCACCTAGGGATTTTTGTGATGGACATGAAAAGAATACTGAGATTGTTCTGTGGACTCAAAGCTTGTGGAGGGAGTATAGGTTTGGGGCGTTGACCCCGTTTAAGCACATAGCCCAGCATCATTACCTGCCCCTCAGTGAAGCTTTTTCTGATCTGTTTTCTCTGCCTAGATAGCATTAACACTTCTTAAATATCTTGTGTGTTAAAGTCATTGTTTTTGTCAAACGGTCTAATTATTTATTTTTCTGTTTCTATTACTTTGTTAACCAGTCTAGACCATAACTCTAGACTTAAGAAAGCTTATAATTTCCCATCTTTCCAGCCCTCTCCACTCCTTGAATGTGTCATTTCTTTTGTGCTTCTATAAAGATCCACCTGCCTGTCTAAGGTTATAGCATAGTAACAGAACAGTGTCAGCCTCACACTGGACTCTTCTTCCATGACAGCAGGGACCCTACCCTGACATCTGCTGGTAGCCCATTGTGTCCACTAGGCATGGAGATATAATATAGGTTTGAATGGAAAAACAAAAGTATTTACCTTTTTGGAATTCACTAATTCTCCTGAGTATATAAATTCATATTTTGAGATTTTTATGCAAAGGGCTTTGCAAATACTTATGTGGGCAGTGTATTTTATATTTTAAGTCATAGTGGTTGAGCTTTAGAATGGTTGTTACCAGTTTTTACTCTTTGTTTTATTTATTTATTGGTTTTGGTTTTGGTTTTGGTTTTGGTTTTGGTTTTGGTTTTGGTTTTTTGGATTTGGTTTTTTTCGAGACAGGGTTTCTCTGTATAGCCCTGGCTGTCCTGGAACTCACTCTGTAGACCAGGCTGGCCTCGAACTCAGAAATCCGCCTGCCTCTGCCTCCCAGAGTGCTGGGGTTACAGGCGTTCGCCACCACCGCCCGGATAGTTTTTACTCTAATTAATCAGTGCTGTAGTCTCCCCCCACCCACCCACCCCATCTTTCTTTTCCTTTCACTTTAGAAATGGAGTACCCAGGGATAGAAGTTGACTCTGTTACCTCTGGAATTAAGAGACGAGTGAAGGACAGAATTGCAAAGACAAAGTTGAATGTTTCTCTTGCTTCAAAGATCAAAACAAAAATATTAAGTAAGTACCTATTTAGCAAATATAGAAAACTACTAAAATGACTACTTTATTAGCTGGTGCTTTTTCTGTTTTCTTTTTTCTGTCTGTGGCTTTCAGCTATTCAGCTGAATGGTTTTGCTAATCTGTCCTTGGTGATAGCTGAATTGTAAGCAGTGTGGCCCCCAGGCAGCTACCTCCCAATATGGCTTCTCTAGAAACGAGCTAAATAGAGTAAGAGATTTGCTCTGCATTCTGAGGCAGTCAGGTGATAAGTCATGTAGAAGTGCTTGGCCAAGATCAGTGTGGTAGGTAGTACATGATTTTATATAGGCTAGAGTTCACCAAGAAAGCACTATGCACTTTGGAAATGAGATTTTATGAATCCTGGCAGTAAGGTGTTAGGACGGCAAACAGATAACAAATAAAGCCTCAAACAACAACAACAAAACCCCATAAAGATGGGAAACTCCCCAGGATAAGCTTTTATTGCTCCCAAAAATATCTCAATGGTTTATGCCCATGTTGGCTACTGTCTGCCTGCTGATGCTACACCCATGACTTATGACAAAGCCAAAATATCTAAGTATCTTTAAATCAGGACATTGCTCCTACCAGGATCTGTAGGTAAATCTGAATTAGCCAGCTTTCTGCAATGGTTATTTCCTACTTCATTTGTCAGGACCATTTGGAAAACAGCAGGAAAATGTTGTTAGTTTAGCTTCTAGATGTCCTAAAACTGGTTGTGGTCTGTTTCTATTGGTTATGCCAAGGAGAGCCAACTGAAACTACTCTGTACCAAAGATGAAAAAGATGAACTCTTCTTACAGATTCTTTCCTTCCTTCCTTCCTTCCTTCCTTCCTTCCTTCCTTCCTTTCTTTCTTTCTTTCTTTCTTTCTTTCTTTCTTTCTTTCTTTTTTTCATTTTTTAAAATTATTTACATTTTTTTTACAATACAGTCGTTGCCCTGCTATTCTTTCTTTTTTTTGATGCCCCAAAAGTCTCTCTGAATATCTGAAAAAAAGATTATATTTAACAAAACTTATTTTAGTAAGATATGTTAGAATATGCCTATAATTTTAGCACTCAAGAGGCCAAGACAATTGTATGTGTGTGTTACTGTGGAGTATGTTATTGGCATGTAGTAGAATCTAAATTCAAGTTATGAAAATTTAATCATATTAAAGGAACATAATACTTTTAAGGTTAGTTTAATCATAAACTCCTCACCGAAATGTCTTTGCTACCGTTTCAGTAACAATTTAAATCATAGTAACATAGAGTACGGTCAGTTAGTAAAAAGTTAGAATCATTTGGGTAGAGGTGAAGATCCTACTGGTTCTAGACAATTAGTTCTTTCATTTGAAGTTTAAGAAATGGCATTTGGAAGAACAGGCAATTTTATTGAGTTGGGGAGCCACAGAAACTTGTGCAAACCTTTCCGATTGGCTGCCCTACCTCCTGTGGGTCTCCAGTGAGAGCTGTGGGGTCATCTTCCCACCTTGCCTTGTCAAGGTTGAGAGGGCGCAGGTGGCTGTAGGGCAGCTCACTGTTGGCTGCTCTGTCTGCAGAGCTCAGCTCTCGTTCCCAGCACACACCTCAGCTTCTGCCTTCTCTCTAGCTTTTCTTTCTTCAGTTTCAAAATCTGGGCACATTTTTTTCTCTAAAACTGTACATATATTGCCATTCATTTCCGAATATCATTTGATATCTATAAAGTAAACTGCTTTTTTTTCTGAAATTATTTTACTAAGGAATGTGAGATTTTATTAAAGAAATAAAAGATATAAATTGAATGTTAACTTTTTAAAAATATTTTTGCAGACAATTCTTCTATTTTCAAGATCTCTCTAAAGCACAACAACAGAGCATTAGCTCAGGCTCTTAGTAAAGAGAAAGAGAATTCTCGAAGAATTACTACCAAAAATATGCAATTACAGAAAGAAGTAGAGAAACTGAATTTTGAAAATACCTTTCTTCGATTAAAGCTGAATAACTTGGTATGGAAATTGTATTGTTTTGGACTCTCCATTAAAATTTGGACTCTCATTTAACTACATTACTATAGAAACTCTAAAAATTTTTTTAAATTTCAGTTGTTGTAGAGAATTATTGAACATCAGTATGCTGTGTAAGTCTATACTAAAGGATAGACACCTCTTGGTGATAGAATAGACATCTTGTATATGAGTATACTATAGCTGTCTTCAGACATACCAGAAAAGAAAGGAGCATCAGATCCCATTTCAGATGGCTATGAGCCGCCATGTGGTTGCTGGGAATTGAACTCAGGGCCTCTGGAAGAACAGCCAGTGTTCTAAATTGCTGAGCCATCTCTCTAGTCCTCGAATAGACATCTTAAGTCTTGCTCTAAATGCATGCTGTATGTACTATAAACCAGTGATATAAACCATGATCAATATTTGGTTGTTTGCCATAAGCAAAACTTGGCCCATTCATACATGAAAGAGTCTGCAAATATTTCTGTTCTCCTTTAGCATTTCTTTGGCTACAAGCCAAATAAAATTGGAGGTTATCTTTCTTTGTAGTTTTAAGTCTAAAATGAGTAGAAATTGGTTTAAAATAGAAAAAATGGCCTGTAATACTTTGATGATTTAATTCATATTACTGACCAACTATGTTTGTTTTCCGTGTGATATACAGTTATGTGAAAACAAAAATATCAGAAAATTGATAACTAATGTCAAATGTTCAGTGTATCTGTGTGTTCATGGCTGTTCTGAGTGAACATTAATGTAGCATTTGAGCTTAATGTGATCTCAGTTGAAAACAGTCACCAGGCATGATTTCCCGTCTGTAATCCCAGTAGTTTAGAAGCTGAGGCAAGAGGCTTGCCACTAACTCAAGCCAGTCTCACTATGTAGTTAGTTCTAGAACACCTTGGGTTACAGTGTGAGGACTTGCCTCAAAGAATAAGAATAGAATAAAAAAAGATTTTCTTTTTTTAATTTTTCATTTGAGTTTCCTTACACCGATGCTATCTATAAATGTATCATCATGACAAATTTCAAACCTTAGTTAAAAGATGTCTTTATTTTCCATGCACAGAATAAGAAGCTTATAGAAATAGAATCACATGTGAGCAATAATTTGTTAACCGCAATTGAAATGAGCAGTCTTTCTGAGGTAAGTGAATTCATGTGGGGAGGGCCATTTTTTTAGCATTTCTAAAGACAGTTAAGATTAAATAGTATCAAGGTGTAAGATATCCAAATGTGCAAAGAAATAACAGTAATCATGTATAATCTGCATCATCTTTACAATTGGTTATTGAAATTATTTCATTAAAATCTAATTTTGATTTAAAATAATAGATTAAACTGCTCTTTGGAACATGACTCACCCAAAATATTTAGAAACAAAGTCTTAGAAGACTGGAACATTTCAAGTTAGAAAAGAATTTATTTTAAAATGAAAAGAATTGAAAAATTATTGAGGTGAAAATAGGCATTGTATACAAATTCTAGATCATTTAAAATAGTGACACAAAATAAACCACAGACATACATAAGAGTCAGTATCATCCATATGAGTCAGGGGAAAGTTTTGCCATTCTTCTGAGCCTCCCCTAAGGAAGACTTTGCCAATCCTGTGGGCTGAGGTCTTGTCCCTCATGTCAGTAATACACATTCTCAGGATTTGGTCCACTCCCCCATTCCTTACTCACTGAACCATTTCCTATTGCTAGCCACATGGGTTATCTATTGCTGTTACCTTGGTGTTAGTGTAGAGTACTTTTTTCTCCTATATCATTATATTTTTTCTTTTTTGGATTATTTTGTATCAGTATGCAAAAAGCTTATTATAATTCACCTTGAAACCACCAACAAAAACACACTCTCCTCAGTTACTGTCTCATTTGTACTTTTTCAGAGACTTGTTCCCACATTCTCCTTTCTTTTGATTCACACCCTAGACTTCTACATCACTATAGTGTTTCCATAGGTCACCAGTGGCACTAGGGTGACAAGATCCCAGGGGGAGCGGTTGGTCCTTAGGCTGATCTTAGGGCTCTCAGTACTCTAAGATCTTTCCCTGATTTTCTGCCTGTTCTTTCAGCCTGGTTGTTTGGTTTCCTTCCTAACTGCTAAGTTTCAGAGTACCCAAGACTTAGTTATTAAATTTCTCTTTTCTGTCTATACTCATTCTTGTTAGGTAATTTTGCCAGTCTTTGTTTTAATTACTAATCTGTACTGATAACTTCCAAATGCGTGTTTCATGCTACATATATGTAGTAGACATGAACAAATTATGTATAGTTATAACTATCTTGTATATATATTAGTGTATATCTTTGATTTTCTATTTATAGAAAGTTTTGAAGGGTTGCTTAACAAGAATATGAGGAGTGATTATCACTAGAAAGTATGATGAAGGATGAACTATTTTAATCTTATTTTTATAATTATTTACCAGTTAAAGCCCAGAGTAAAGGCTGGTAGTTCGGTGGGAGAATAGTTAGCTGGCATGAACGGGGTCCGTAGTTACTTTCCAGCTATACACATACACAGTGCAAGAATGTTGTTCTGTTTCTCTTGGTATCCTGGTATAATTTGCTATTTTAATGACAAATCTGATACAATAGATTATTTCTTACCATTTTTTTTTTTGTTTTACTCAAAAAATAGTTCGATCAAAGTTCTTTTCTCCTGTCAGCTAACAAGAACAAAAGGATCAGTAAGCAGTGCAAGCCTGCACATCAGACATATGCGAGGTAATTGTTTAAAACTTGCTTAAGCTTGACTTATGTGTTTGTGCCATAGAAGATAGTAGATTGGGCTTTGAGTGGTTTTATTTACTCATTCTAAAAACAGAAAAAACAATTATAGATAATGACTTATAATTAAATAATGTGTAATGTTGCTTTGTTGAATTAAACATTTCATAGACTTCTATTTTATACTTCAGTTTAGTATACCTTTAGTTACCTGGGCTAGACTGACACTGGCTCAGAGCATAGACTTCATAACATAGTCATTGCTCTCTGTCAGCCTGTAGCTGTGCTACTTGAGGTGGAAATGGGAACCATGTGTTGGGTCTTGTTAACTGGCTCTTGAGGACTCTGAGGAAACTGTCCTCAAATGCAGATAAACTAAGTAGGTTGTAGTAGTTGCTACTTTTACTTACATTTCTTCTGGTCTTTTTTCTTGCTGAGCAAATCTGATTAACTCTTTGCACCTTTAACATCATGTATACTTACTGTCCTAATCTGTGAGATTACCTCTCATTTTGGCTACTCTTTTGTCTAAAGTCTCTTTCCCTTTTTGATTGACTTGGTTACAAGTCATCAAAGCATACCCAGTTTCAAAGCTGACATGTTAGACAGTAGACCCTGAGGCTGAAAGATGTGAAGTGACTTAGGCAGTGCCTGGAATCTTTCCATCTACTGAATAAGTTCATTGTGTTTGTTTTAAGTGTATACAGCCTCTGTATATTACATAATGTATATGTAGACATGAATTGCCTAAGTGTAAAGATCTTGTATTTGTGTAGGTATATGCATGTGTACTATTCCAATGCATAGCAGAAAATTAGAAAGTTACTTAAAGAAACATCAGTAGTGATTATCCATTGGGTAGTTTGGTTAAGGGGAAACTTTGCACTTCAATAAAAACATTAAGTAAGGCATTCATCTTTGAAATACTGTCTTTACCACAGGAGGGGAAGAGCCCTCAGGTCATGCCATTTCTGTCGTTTTCTATTTATTCCAGTTTGTTCCATTGGTTTATCTAAATCTGTATTGTTACCATTTTGTACCAGTACATTTTATTAGTGTATTTTTAAAGTAGTAAGTTGTATTATCTTATACCTGTATATTTTCAAGAACTCATTGGCTGTTGTGCATTTATTGTTCCAAATGTCTTCTTATAGCCAAATGTGGTGGTGCAAACCTGTAATCTTAGTGCTTGGGAGGCTGATGCAGTAAAATCTCAACAAGTTTGAGGCCAACCTGAGCTTACATAGTGATTTTCAGGCCATGTTGGACTACACACAGTTAGACCCTGTCTCAATAAACAAACCAGAAAACCACAATCAAGTATATTTGTTTGTCATACAAAAAATTCATTATGTCCTTTAATGAGATTTTTGTTTGAAATATTTTGTACATATTAAAGGCAGGTTTTCATACATAAACAGCATTATATAAACTTATCTAGAAGACCCTAAAGGAAAAAAGAAAAGAAAAAGTTACCCATGATCTCAGATATATCCCTGTAGCTTCCTCTCTGATCATCACCCAGTGCCTGCCTACCTAAGGATTCTGACCTTAAAGCATCGTATATCAATTTTGTGTGATTCCTCTAATGATCAAAAAGTACTTCTAAGCCGGGCGGTGGTGGCGCACGCCTGTAATCCCAGCACTCTGGGAGGCAGAGGCAGGCGGATTTCTGAGTTCGAGGCCAGCCTGGTCTACAGAGTGAGTTCCAGGACAGCCAGGGCTACACAGAGAAACCCTGTCTCGAAAAAACCAAATTCAAAAAAAAAAAAAAAAAAAAAGTACTTCTAAAAATCTGACTTTAGCTCAGCATTGTTTGTAGGAGTTATCTATATTGTAGCTGTAAGTCATCCTCATTGCTATGTAGTATTCCATTGCATCTCCATTCTGCCGCTCTGCTGGGTTTCCAGCTTTGATCTCTTACAGATAAGGCCACCACATATAGATATATAGATATCTCCTGCTTGGTGAATGAATCCACATTCTATTTGGTATAGACCACCAAATTGTTTCTGGAGTATGGTCCTAGCAGCAGTGTATGAGTATTCCTGTCCTATATCCTTAGTGTGTAGTGGTGTTAAATTCAAGTTTTTATCTTTACTTCCCTGATGACAAATGAGGTTAAATACTTGCTCATATGTGTTCTTTTGAGTAGTATTAATTTTTATTTTGCCTATAACAAGTATTTTCTCTCTGGCTCGCATCTTTTCTTTTTGGTCTCCTTGGGATATTTAGATAAATAGTTCTTTATAAAGCTCAGTTTGTGTGTGTGTGTGTACATGTGTGTGTGTTCCCTCCCAATGTTCTGATTCTTTCTGTGGCCCTTTATTGATCTTTACTGATTACAAGGTCATTATTCTGTTTTCTACCAAAAGTGGGAAACAGAATTATCTTCTGTTGGGGTTCAGGAATTGCCACACAGACCATATAAGTACTGATCTCAATTAAGCAAGAATATTTTATTGAACAGACATCTCAAAACTAATTAATCAGGACCATAAAAAAGAACTTGGGAGCCTAAATGTGGTACCAGTCTGTTAGGGTAAGCTTTTTATCTGAAAAAAAAAATTTAGAAGTGCAGAAGGGTAGAGGTAGTACTACATTTTGGCTAACATGGCAAAGTATTATCAGCTGAAGTTTAAGCTGGTTGATCCTAAGAGAGGTAAGAGACATGTTTCAGGACACTTGTAGTTGTTTCTTAAATTATGTTTTCTTCTCGATGTTAGCTTGCACAAATACAATTAATTTTCAGATACTGGCCTGTTTCCTGTGAACTTGTTAATTCTAACAGCTTATTGGGGCAATCTCCTTGAATTTTCTATGAATATACTTTTGTTATTTGTAAATAAGAACCATTTTCTTTCCCTTTTGCAAGCCATTTCTCTTTTCTTTTTTTTTACTTTGTTGCAATAGCTACTTGTTTAAGTTGGAAAAGTCATAACAATAGGCATTCTTACTGTACTTCCATTGTTAGGTATGATGTGAACACTTGTATTTTCTAGATCTTGTCAGATTATTAAAGTTCCAGGCTGAGACAAAATATCACAAGTTCAAGGCAAACTAAAAGCTTGGGAGAAGTTATCTAAGCCCACAATTTGTTTGTTTGTATTCCTTCATTGTTTATTATTGTGTATGCATATGGGTATGGTGGGTGGGTGTGAGTACACATGCCACAGAACTTGGAAGAGGTCATTTTTTACCTTCTACTGTGGGATCTAGGGATCAAATTCTGGTCCTTGGACTTGTATGGCAACCCAATGGGCCATCTCACTGGCCCTAAGCCTATAGTTTTGTTTCATTTTGTTTTGTTTGTTTTGTTTTTTGTCAAAACCTTTTTCATAATATCCCATTTCTTTTACTAAAAATTAGAACATTCAGATTTCTTATTTCTTGGCCAGGTTTTTAACTTTTCTTTAAAGACTCCTTCTAGTTCTCATTTTTCAATCATCTAAAGTGTCAAATTATAGTTAGTCAAGAGCAGCTGCTCCATATGATAAGACTGTCTCAGAAAAAGGGAACTCAAAAACTCATGGCTGGGAGGTTTTTTGTTGTTATTGAAAAGATACTCCTTTATTAGTTTATATAATGAATTTTCATTTTTTTCTATTCATATAAAATACAGTGAATTGGTTAATTACTATTAGTAGGTGTAGGTATACACATGATATGTATATAGGGTGTGTACATATGATGTGTATATAGGGGTGCAAATACATGGCATGTCTATGAAGATCAGAAAACAACTTGGTGGAGTCTGTTTCCACTTTTACGTGGGTTCTAGGAATTAAACTCAGGCCATCAGGATTTCCAAGGCAAATACCTTATCTGCTGAGGCATGTCTCTTTATGATCTATTTTTGAATTCCTTCTCTGCATCACAAAATCATTATTGTTGCTTTAAAGGTATATTTCATATGTATTATAATGAAAGCTATTAATTTTCTTTTGTTGCAATTATTTTTCAGGTTTAGGTATCTTAGTTATGCTGACTGATAAACATTATTTTCTAATTTAGGAAGCATATTATAAAGTGGTATTATTTTTCTTTAAGAGCTTAAGAAACGTTACCTCAGCCTATAGCTTTCATGCAGAGAGGTTTTAAGAATATGCCATTTTTTTTTTAAAAAAATACTATTTTTAATTGTCTCTGTGTGCGTGTACGTGTGCGTGTGTGTGTATGTGTGTGCGCGCATGCGCGCGCGAGTGCGCATGCACTTGTGTCTGTGTTTATAAGCATGTGAATGCAGATGCTCGCGAAAACTAGAGGCTGATCTTCCCAGGGTTGAAGTTAAAAATAGTTGTGAGCTGCCTAGTATGGGTGCTAGAACCAAACTCAGGTCCTCAGCAAGAGTAGTACATGCTCTTAACTGCTAGACCATCTCTCCAGCCTGCCCCTATTCTATTTCTTTAATAATCTCTATGTTCTACTTATCAAGTTTTTACTTTTTTTTTCATATAATTTTTCCATTTTTTCTAAATGGTCAGATTATTAGTATAAGTATAGTGATATCTTTTTCTTTCTATGTGATTTTTGTAAAATACAGGATTTCTTATTTCATTCTCACTTGCCTTTAGGGTTCTATTAACTTCAGAAAATGATGATGACAATGATAATGATGGTGCTGATGATAAATGGAATACAAAGAATAACAACAGAACTACATCAAAGACATCACCTGATAGTACCTCTTCCGTATCAAGACAACCTTTATCCTTACAGCAATGTAATTTGGAAGTATTCCTTCCTAAAGAAGATAATCAGAAAACATGTGGTTCAGGTCATCTAGAACATACTTCAAATGTTGATATACTTCCTAATGGTAAAATTGTTTTTAAAACTTTATGTAGCTTTTCTTAAGGGCAACAATGTCTAAACAGCTTATCAGTTAGTAGATCTCTTGTATTGCTAACTTACACTTGCTAACTTCTACCATTTAAAACTACTGGTGAAAATTTCAACTTGAAGTAAATAGCCTGACAAATGTCAGATCCATGGGCACCTATTACTGTTAGTCTAGAAGCAATCTCCAAAACTGAACAGGACCAAGCTTCCCATTTTGCTTAGCTTGTAATTTGAAAATACCATTATATAGATTTAGTTTCATCTTCTCCTTTACTGGATATGAAAACTGTTCATCTAGATGGATATAGTGACTTTTTCAAGCTCATAAACAATTAATGATTATGTTGGTTAGTATTGATTATCAAGCTGATATAGTCTAGAATCATCTGGAAAGAAAATAGAGATCAATGAGAGATAGTCTGGATCAGGTTTGCCTTGTGGACATGACTGGAGGATTACCTTGATTTTATTGAGATGGGAAGACTTGTCCACTGTGGGTAGCACCATTTCCTTGCAGGAGATCCTTAACTTTAAGAGTGGAGAAGGCAGGCTGAGTACAAGCTTCTATCACCCATTGCTCTCTTCCCTGACTCTGGATGTGGCTATCCTCTTCAAGTTCCTGCCACTTTGACTTCCTTGCAAAGATGGGCTGTAACTCGGAATTATGAACCAAATAAATTCTCCCTTAGGGTGCTATTATCTATATTTTACCAGAGCAACAGAAACGAAAATGTCATAGTATTAATGAACTCTAGTAATGACTTAGTAAGAAAATATGATGACGCTTAATTTCGTTATATGGTCTTCCTGATTGATAATCCTGTACTGTAGTCTATGGTGCTTACGTGTTTATTAAGTATTAACAGACTATAATATAGAACCCTAATTGTTAAGCTTAGAGCATGGTATTTTTCCTTTCCACAGTCTTAGGTATCCTCCCTACCAGAGTTACTGCTATTATTTGAGTTCATGGTCTCCTTCAGCTCTAGAAGTAGGAATTAATGGCTCCATTGTTGTATATACCCATTCTAATCATGGGACCGAGGCTGAATGAATGCTCAGTAGTATGCATTTCAGATGTAAAATGTGACCTGTGAGTAGTCTAATGTAGATAGTAGAACAGTAGAATAGAGTAGCAGTTAGTCTAGTTTTTATTAACATGAATTCTGAATGATATAAGGGTCTGAGAAGAACAAATTGTCACACGTCCTCTCTGAAACAGTTAAGTATCTGCATTGTTTACTGTAGATTATTACTTATTTTTGTTTTTCTTTATTTTGTAGAGAGCCATTGCCACCCAGATCAAAGTCCTAAGAGTTCTCTGAGTGAGATGGAAACTGCTCCATCTCCCAGCCTCAGACTAGAAAAATTATCACTTGATAATGTGACTAAGAGGAAGAAGTGTGTGTCGTCAACTGCAGACATTCTGTATGTGACAAATTTAGATAACCAACTGATTTCAAGTCCAGTATCAAATTGGAATAATGAGATAAATGGTGATACTAATGAAACCAGTAATAACACGCAAAGAAATACAGAGTGCTTTCTTGACTTACCTTCCGAGTCTTCCAGTGTTCCTAATGCAAAGTGCGTGGAGCAAGTACAGAACACTGATAACTTCCACTTGCAGAAAACTTTGTGTGACTACGCCGACATGGAGTTAACTGCTACTGATGTAGGCAAGATTGTAGCAATTTCAAAAAGCAATAAAAATCAAAAGAAGAAAAAAGCAGATTGTAGAAAGGAGACTTTCAGAAAAGTGAAAGGTACAAGCTCTGATAAAAAGAGAGAATGCACAAAGAGAAAATGTAAAGGTAGTTCAGAAGAAGATGCTGAGGAAAAGAGTGAGACCAGACCAGAAGGAGGCTCTGGTGTCCTAGATGGCACAGGGGATTCAGAAGATCCAAGCTGCATTTCCAATCCTGAACAGCCATCTCAGGTAAACATGCAGAAGAAAATCACCCCCCAGAACAGCTCAGATCAGGAGGACATTCAAAATAAAAAGAGGAGGCAAACATATACGACAGATGAGCAAAAGGAAGCATACTCTTTGTCCAGACATTCAGTCAAATCCCTTCAAGATGGCAAATTTGATCTGTATCAGAACCCCCTACACCAGAATTTAAATAAGCCTTCTCGACAGACATTTGTGATTCATAAATCAGAAAAAGTTAATTTATTTCCAAATCAAGAAGATAAAGACACCACTTCTGAAAACCTAGAAGTTACAAATGAATTTTATAAACCCGATCTTTCCATCAAAGCTGATGAAAATGTATGTGACAATGAGACTGAGACAATGTTAGAATTGAAAAAGTATGTCAATGCTCAACAAAATCAAACAAAAATAAATAAGACTAAGCAGAAAAATCGAAGGACAAAAATAATTTCTATCACGAACCAAATATATGAAGACAATGATAAAGATATTCATGCCCTAGAAAAAGGCAACTTTCCCTTCCAAACCCAAGCAAATAAAGAAACCACCAGTGGAAACCTAGAAGCTTCAGAATCATTTGAAATACCTCTTGTTTTCACAAGGGACAACAGAAGCTCATGTGACTATAAGACCCAGAATGTTCTGGATCAGCACAAGCAAATTGCTGGTATATACCCTGCTCAGAATGAGTCCCAAATTAGCAAAAACCCTAGGCAGAAAATAAATCGCAAGACAGAAGTAATTTCTGGAGTGAATTGTTTTAGTAATGACAAAGGTGTTCATTGTTCAGAAAAGGATAAGTCTTTCTTGCTACAAATGGATAAAGACATCCCTGGAACCTTAAATGACTTAAGTGAGTTTGATATGCCTGCTTTTTGTAACAAAGATAGTGCAAAGTCATGTAATTATAAGCCTGAAATGCTCTTAGGGTTGGAAAAACAAGACCCTAGTATGCAACTTGCTTGTCAAGATGATTCAAAAGTAGATAAGAAGCTTAAACAAAAGGTAAATCGAAAGACAGAAATAATTTCTAAAATCACCCAGATACATGAAGATGATGGAGGAAGTGCTCCTGACCCAGTAAATAAGAAGCTCAGTCAGAAGGTTAATATATCAGAAATCATTTCTCAAATGAATCAAATATATGAGACTGTTAATGAAGATGGGAATGGCTTTAAAAGCTCTATCAAAGATTGCCAAGATGTTAAAAGTTGTGACTTTGGGGAAATCAACAGTAAAAAAAAGGAAAATTGTGGTCCAATTCAAAATCCTTCCACACTAGTTAAAAAAACAAAGAAAAAGGTATCATGTAAAGCAGGGAACAGTTTGACAGGAGATAAGAACAGGTGTACTTTGCAGCTAACAGATTCTTCACAGGTGTCTGTCACCTTAGATGCTGGCTTAAAGCATGGTCCGAATAAAGCAACTTCTAGTCCTGGAGAGAAGGCTAACCTGCCAAAGAAGCGGAAACAAAGCACTGTGAGCTCACTGGGAGATGCCTTGTCTGTGAGCGTGGTAAAAGGAGGAAGCCAGCCAGCCAAAGCAGTTAGTAAAATGACATCCAACTCAAAGAAAGGAAAGACCCCTCTAAGTTGTTCTTCTGAAACCCATGGAACAGCGGAGATAACACCCAGCACTGACCTCACTAAGGCCCTTGACTCCCAACAGTCTGAGAAGGAGAACTGTTTGGAGAATGAGAAGATTGCCAAGAGTAAGCCAGACTTTTGTACAAAGGTGTTGAAACCTTTATCTCAGACATGTTCATCTAACATACAGAATTCTTCCTTGGACAGTATGTGTAAGAGGTCTCTACCTTTGAGCTCTTCTTCTAGTAAAAATCTGATGCTAGAAGAAAGTTCCTCCTTGGCGAGTACATGCATCTTTCAAGTAGGGGATGATGCTCATAAAAAGATAAAGGAAGGCACACAGAAGTCAAGACCAGGTAGGCCGAAGCTCTAGAATTACATTCTTTTCACTTAACCAGTGGTGTATTTTCAGTTGAAACAGGCATTTTTTTGTGAAAAATCTAAGATAGTGTGAATATCATCATCTATAGAAACAAAAGTGAAAGTTTGTACATTGAGAAGGTCACTGAATATCTTGGGCACTTGAAATATAAAACTTGAGTTAGCCTTTACTATGAAGTTATCTAATAATGGCTTTAGGCAGATAAGGCCTCTCTTCATGTGTTTGGAGGAAATTAAATGGTTTAAATGCATGTATAGGGAATTGTATTGAATTTATTCTACTGAAGACAAGTTTTATAAAAGTGGGGCTCAGTTCAGCAGCTTACATAAAATGGGATTAGAAAAATGTAAAGGTTAACAGATACAGTATGTGGTAAATGTTTTAAAAGCAGACACTAAGCTAAGGGTGTATAGTGAGAAATTTTGATTAGAGGAAATTGCAAAGATAGCAAGAAGGTAGCACTTTAGACTAATGGATAGGAAGATTTTTTTAACATTAGTGTTTACTTTTGTTTAACTGGTTTTTAAAATAATAGCTATAAATAATCAAATAAAATCAGAGGAAAAAACCTACTAAAATGGCAACCACCATTTACCATATGTACATGGACTTGAATCTGTGAATATTTAAACACATTCTTGAAATCATATTTCTATACTACTGATTCTCTCACTCCTCAGTGTTCAGTCATGGGGATTTCCTTTGTCATCAGAGATTTTATAACATGAGACATTCTTATGTAGAAGTTTTTCTACTTGGAACCAACATTTCACTATGTCTATAGAACACTAGAATTTTGACGCTAAGGCTAGTCTAGATAAAAGGGGGACCCAAAACAGAAGAATTCCAAGAGTCTAGGTGGTAGGTATGTTAGAGGAATAACTCATCTCTGTCTCCCTCATGGTGTCTTTGACACACTGAGTATCCAGATCTGTATGTTTTGTATGAATGTGCAGAGATTGTGTAGGTTATGAAGAGTAGAGCCATACAGAGCCTCTGTGATTTCAGAAATAAAACATAGAAGACCTTTCTTTTTATTGCTGTCCTAGATAGTTTTATGCCAGCCTGACACAAACTAGAATCAATTGCAGTGAACAACTTTCTGTTGAGAAATGCCTCTTGTAGGCAAATCTGTAAAGAATTTTCCAGATTAGTGATTGATGTGGAAGGGCCCAGCCCACTGGTGAATAGAGCCATCCTTTGGCTGCTGGTCCTGGGTTCTATAAGAAAGCAGCTGAGCAATCTATGGGAAGCAGGTCAGTAAGCAGCACCCTCCATGCACTCTGCATCAGCTCCTGCCTCCAGGTTCCTGCCTTGATTTCCTTCAGTGATGGACTGTGCTGTGGAACTGGGAGTGAAGAAAACCCTTTCCTCTCCAAGTTGCTTATGATCACTGTCTTTATCACAGCAATGAAACCCCTAAGTAATGTCTTACAATTGCTCTATTTTAGCTCCTTTTTCTCTCAAAATTAAATTTTTTAAGTTTTAAAATTTGATCACTTTGAATGGTAAACTGTATTGACCTCATACTTATTTCCATATCTTTACATATGCTTGTACAAATATTTGTGACAATATTATTTTTAGGCAGCAGAACGTCCTTGGTCTTGATGAATACCACTTCTGTTTCGAGTAACACTGCAAACCCTAAGGATGAGTCAGAAGATGAGTCTTCATATCTGATGAGAAGGAAAAGACAGTGCACCCCTCTCAACCTGGCAGAGCCAAGCCTTAAAAAGCAAGTGTTGCAGTGTTGTTAATGTGCTTGTGAGAACTGTGTTGCCTGGATTAGTATTTGAACACTCCTGAATATCACTGACTCATATGAATCTGTTACACAGTATGAACCTGGTAACAATTAGGTCAAAATGAAACCTTGTTCTTCTGCTTTTTTTTCTCTAGTTTTAAATTAATGTAGTTTCATTTAATCTCTATCTTACTACTGTCATTTTTAAAACTTTAATTGGTAACTATAATTTTTTTTAATTTGTTGAATACAATTTACCAGCCATCGTTTTCATAGCTCTCACGTACATGTATTTCCTGTGTTGCTCCCGAGAAATCAGTGTGCTTTATATTTCCTTTGGTCCCAAAGAATAACAATTTTTTAAAAAAAAATTTTAACTGTAGATAGATAGTAGTGAAGAAAGACTTCTAGTCCTCTCCCAATTTACCCACTCCTCCAGTTCTATAATTATCAACATTGTGCTCTATTTGATTCAGCTATTGTACTTTTAAAGCAAATCTCTGAGTGATTTCATTGATAAGATTTTTCTGATGCTGGAGAAATAGCTTCATCAGTAAAGCACTTGAATAAGCCTGAGTCCCTTCCTGAGTGCAGACCCATAAATCATGTAAAAGTCAGGCACTACAGCATGTGCCTGTGAATCCAGCACTGGAAAGGGAGAGACAGTGGGGTTCCTGGAGCTTGCTGGTCAGTCAGTCTAGTCACATCTGAGAGTTCCTTTCAGTGAGACCCTATCTCAAAGAATCAATTGAACACATCTGGACATTGGCATTGACCTCTACTCTACACACACATTGCTTAGCAAAGTTTACCACATTAGGATTAGGCAGGACAGCTCAAGGTGGAGTTTGCCCTGCACGCATGAGGCTCTAGTTCACAAAACTATCAATAAATTCTTATTGTCCTTTAATGACTAATCTATTCAAATTTTCTTAATTGCCATAAAGTCACTCTGTTTACATTGTTTTCTTCTAACTGGCCAGCTGTATACCACAGATGGGAATACAGTTTTCTGCTTTAGAGTGCTAAGCAGATCCCTGTGTTGTGTTTAGCTTTGCTTCTCTTTAACCTCATCATACCTGTGTCATTTCCTACTCCTTTTTCTCTCATGGCATCCTGAAGATTACCAGGCAGTTAATTTGTAGAATATCCACAAATTGAGATTTGGGGTTTTTGTTTGTTTGTTTGTTTGTTTTTACCTTTTTCCCTCATGATCATACTGTAGTTATGCATTTTTTTTAATGAATTCCATGTGAAAGATATGTCCTGGCATCATACCAAGGATTTATTATGTTAGTCTGTTCCTTTACCATGATAGGGCTAGCTTTGTTCTCTTAGCTACTGTTGAAATCTGCTGGGTTTCTGCAATGTGAAATTTATCTTTTCCTAAAGGATTTGGGCATTTTGACATCTGGCCTCTATCCTACACACACACACACACACACATTTCTTAGCAAAGTTTACCACATTACCACATTAGGATTAGGCAGGACTGGAATTATAGCTCAAGGTGTAGTTTACCCTGCACACTATCTTTACTATGTTTACTTTGTTATTCAAGTGATTCTACCTTTGGTATTAGGAGCCCCTTCAGAATAGCTTCTGATTTCCTTTAGCAAGACATACTCTTGACCATTTCATTACTTTCTGACACCACAGATGTTTCAGGTTTGTCATCAACTTTCCCTGTCCTGGTCCTAGAATCAGACACTTCTTAGGAATTCTGATTTTTTTTTTTTTTTTTTTTGGCTTGAAAAATTGTGTTTAGCAACCAGATTCTGTGTCCTACGAATGCTCATGGCTGACATTATAGTGCTACCTGCCTCTTGCTACACAGCATTACCATAAATCTAGTAGCTTAGAGAATAGTACTATTTATTCTTTTTCAGAATGTAGGCATGGCTTAATTGGTGTTCAGGGTAGCTTCTCTTAAGACTGTGCGCAGAGTGCCACAGTTCTTCTCTGGAGGCTCTGCTCATAGACACTATTGGTAGAATCTTCTCATGAGGGTAGAAGAGGACTTTAGTCGACTATTTTCACCTCATGCTATATGGACTTCTTTCCCAACAAGGCTACTTGCTCAAAGCCAGCTCTGGAAAGACTCTACAGCAAAACCCTTTATCGAAATAGTGTTTTATAGTGAAATGTGCTCTCAAAAGTGAGGTGGCCTTCACCCATGCTACATTGTTAGACACAGATCACTGTTCCTGCTCATAATCTCCTGGAAGGACGCATGTAAAGGCATGACTGCCAGTAGATGGGGATTGTGGGTAGTGTCCTTGTTATAGTCTGTACAGCACTGGGATTATGTTTGGGTCTCTCACAGAGAGCACTAGGATACACACACACACACACATATGTATACATACATACATATGTATATTCTATATATGTGTGTATATACATCCTAGTTTCCCAGTGTTGTGTGGCAAAACTTTCCTGGGAAGAAAAAACCCATACATATATCCACAGCAAATAGGGAACCACAACAGGCCAAAGTCCACTTTACTGAACCAGTGAGTTTTATTGGAATTACTTAATGGATGAGAGGTTACTTACTGGAGCAGGAGTGGCTCAAAGACAACTGTATCACCATACCCCACCCGGGTGACATCTCACAAAAGCTAGAAAACCTAGAGCTCACTGCACAGCGTACAGGTAGCACAACAAGCTGGAGAGAGAGCTTTCCTGGTGCCTCAGTTGACCTAAACCTCTTCCAGATAATTCAGCTGGTTTCTGCTTCTTCCAGGCAGCTGGTCTGATCTCAGAGTCGTCTTTGAAGTTTGGCTTGTCTAAGAGTCTTTGAAGTTCAGCTTCCTTCAGTGTGAGGAGAACTCTCAGCTTTTATTGCTTATTCTAGTGAATCTGGTCAGTTTCAGTGATTTCCTGGAGCTATTTTGAGTTTACCTACTGCTTAAGGAGCTTCCCACAGGGTGGAATGTTTTAATCCTGGAGGAAATTGTTATACAACACTCACATAGGCATACACTTTTATATTTCTGTATATATTATATATATAATAAAATGATACATTTTTATTATAGTTTTAATTTAATATTCCAGGGTTCATTTTAGCATTCCTCTTTGCTTAATATGTAAT
Organism: Apodemus sylvaticus; assembly: GCF_947179515.1. Lineage (NCBI taxonomy): Eukaryota > Metazoa > Chordata > Mammalia > Rodentia > Muridae > Apodemus > Apodemus sylvaticus. The sequence continues at coordinate 55,143,340 of NC_067480.1, read as the reverse complement.
ATCTCAATAAGTAAAGAGCCTAGTTCTCATCTGAAAATATTTTCTTGTTTGTTCAATTCTAGTACATAATTTCAGAATTATTATTCCATATCCCTGTTAAAACCATTTTACCAACTGGATTTATATATAATTCTTTCTGCTGTGGTTTAGTTGGTTTCATAATCCACCGAGGTTCAGACATAATTGCTTCTCTTCATTGTACTGATGTCATTCCTGTCTACACTGTGGTGGAACACACATGCTCCAAAACACAGAATATTGCCATATTTTTAATTTGTGCTAGTGGCGGGTAAGAAATGCTATCTGGGTGTTGTTGCATTTGCAGTTCTCATAGTAATATCCCTAGGTTCACTCTATCTTCATCTCTTATTTTTCCCTGCCTGATCTTTCTGTTCTTTTGTTTGTTTGGTTGGTTGGTTTGGTTTTGGTTTTTCAAGACAAGGTTTCTCTGTGTAGGCCTGGGTGTCCTGGAACTCACTCTGTAGACCAGGCTGGCCTCGAACTCAGAAATCCGCCTGCCTCTGCCTCCCAAGTGCTGGGATCAAAGGTGTACACCACACTGCCTGGCAATCTTTCTTATACTAACTGTGCTGCAGTGAAATCTGTGTTGCTGTGTACCCATGTGACTCTTTTCTATCAAGTTTTTGTTTCAGAAAGATAATAGCTCTGTTATTTAAAGTAAAAATATGATTATATATTCATTATAGATTATGGATTTTACTATTAAAATATCTTCTTTTCATATTCAGTACTTTGCAACTTAAAAGATAAACGTTTAAAAAAAAAAACTTTATTTAATCTTCCTATGATTCCTATATTCCAGTCCTTGGGTGTGGGAGTTCTACTTGAAATAGACGCTCTTGAAGTATTCTGCTTCTGACATGACAGCTGGGTTGTCATCATTCATAACTTATACTGAGAGTATATTGTGCTTTTTGTTTAACATTTTTTATCAAGTCCAATTACTCAAAATGGTATAGTCAATGACTCTGGAGATGAGTTCCAGCAGAGAAGGGACCCTGCTTCCCAGGTAGCCCTTCTTTCTGCCATTTTAGTTCAGAGACTGTATGTATACATTTCAGCCAAAAAACATAACCTCTTACACATGCGCATGTGCATGCACACACAATGTAGAGAAGGGATTCTGTGCCACCTGGAGCACTGGGTACTAGGAGGATGGATCAGCCCTCTCCTGATGAAATGCTAAAAACCAAAGTAAACTTAATGTGTTTCTTGGCTAATATGAATGTAAAAAGGGGCTCAGCCCAGAGAGAAGTGAGCAGGAACCCTAAAGGGTAGTTAACAAAGCTTGACTTAACATTCTCAGCCTTAGGGTCAAGGGTCAGAATGAATATCCTGGGACTTGGCTGGTATGAAGTCTAATGCAGATCCTTTCAATAATGTTGAGCTACTCTCTCAATAGAACCATAACCTAAAAATAAGTTCCCACTGACCTCAGCCCCAAGAAGTAACTGTATTCCTGAATGTGTGAGACAAAACTAATATTCTAGAATGTATAATTAAAACCAAGCCTTTATTCAGATTTCAGTTGGAATCTGTAATATCAGGAAAGTATAAAGACTTGAGTTAAGAATGGAGTATAAGAAACCCATAAATTGTAGTTTTCCTTTTGTTGTAAGAAGCAAAGTGAATATTTTCTGGAGAACACCTTCTCTGGCTCATGCATTTCCCACAGGTACAGTTCTGAGGGAAATGAGTATCTAGTTCACAGAAAACATACTACAATCCTCCGCCCATGTGCAAGTGCTTGAGGTTCCAGCAGAAACAGTTGCAGCTGCAGCCAGAGTATGCACTGAGTGCCTGTGAAGGAGAGGCTTGAAGGTGCCTAAGACGGTGAATGAAAACGGTGAATCCCAGAAAAGCATGCCCAGTGTGACTTCACTGGGATAAAGAGGCCTACTGTAAATAAAGTACTAGATATATAGTCATGGGTGCTGAATACTGAATACTTGAAAGGTCACACCTCACCCATGTGGCAAAGCTGTGTCTAGGGAAACTGATTACTAGAAATTTTCTTTTCTTTTGCAGCAAGATGAGAAGATGAAGTCAAGGTGAAGTAGATACGGATCCTAGTTTTTCTGAGTTCTCAATGCACACGTCAGAACAGAAGCCTAAGAAGGACATGAAACAAAGAAGGATTCGGTTGGTTGAGTTTTGTACATGAAGAAGTGTTCTGTTTTTGTTTTTGTTTTTGTTTGACCTTTCTTGGATTATTGCTAGATCTATGTGCATAATATAGCTATATCTTAGATAATAAACTTAAAAAAAAAAAAAACCACTGGTCATCACATAACTTGTTGATTTAAATTTCTATCAAAATCATATAACCAAGCAACTATTCCTTTAACCAAGTAAAATGTATCAATAGATAGTCTTGCATTGGTTATCTTGTATATCATGCTATCTTGTGTTTTGCTTTTGAGCCATTCAGTTACATGAAGATCATAGAGGATTTGAAAATCATCTATTGTTGGAGCATGTGTCTGGCTCCTCTCACCATTCTATGTTAGGAACACTTGTTTGGCAGCAGCCTGTCTCAGTTACACATGGCAGGATGACTGAGACAGAGGAAGCTGTCGTGGTTAACAGCATCTCTAAGAATTTCGGGCCACATAGGAGATATGCACTCTAGGCATACTGAGAGTAGCTTTCCAGATTAGTGAAGGTGGTAAGCGCAGCACCATCCCAGACTGGGGCTGTAAAGAAGGTAATGGAGAAGACTGGTTGTCCCCAACATTGCTCTTTTCTAACTTGCTGAAATGTGATTGGCCACCTCACATTCCCACTGCCATGGCTTCTCCACCATGATGGGTTTTATCCCTTCAGACTGTACACCTACTCCTTTAAAATACTTTTTTATCAGGTATTCATCCCTGCAACCAGAAAAGTAGCTAGTACCCTAGCTTTTCAGACATTTAAGTGTGTGTGTGTGTGTGTGTGTGTGTGTGTGTGTGTGTGTGTGTGTGTGTGTGTGTGTGAATGCCATGGGAATACCGTCTGTGTAGGTAAGAGAGCCACAGGAGCTTGACTTACAGGCCAGTGTGAGTGGTTGGAACCAAGCTCAGATCCACTGGAAATGCAGCAAATGCTTTTAACCACCGAGCCACCACTCCCAGACAGGTAAGGCATATGCACAGAAGAGTACATGAATCCTCTAGAGCTGGAGTTATAAGAGGTTGTGAACCATCTGGCATGGTTGCTAGGAACTCAATTTGGGTCCTCCATAAGACCATGAACTGAGCTGTCTTTAGCCCATTTCCATTTATTATTATTATTATTATTATTATTATCATTATCATTATTAAGTAATAGTCCTTATGTCTGAGCCCACTACATAGTTTCCCACAGTCACAATTAGGCAAGCTTTAGCTGATGGAGGTATAAACACTTTCTTAGATAATTTCTGCCTAATAAAGGGATAGGCCCACTAATCTGTTCATGAGCACTTGAAGTAGTCCTTGAACTGTCTTAGGATGACAGGTTTGAGACCTGTTTATTGCAGGAGAACAAGGCACAGAATTCTTCTTAACATTAAGGATGCCATCTTGACTGCTAAAACACAAGAACACACCACCCTGCTTGTGCAATGGAGGTTGACGGCCTTGTCAGAGGAGCGTTTACACTGTGGGGAGAGTTGCCTCCCTGACAGTCTGCTCATGCTTCAGGAATACTGTTTAGGACTTCTGACCTCCTGGAGTTCCTCTGACAAGATATTTTTTGTTGCTTTTTTTCCCTACCTTCCATGAGATTTTTCTTTTATTTATCTCTCCCATGAAAATTACTTCATATTTTATAGCCAGTCTCTTTCTTGTTTCTACTTTTGGTAGAGTTTCATTATACTTAAAAAAAAAAAGTTTCTGAGTTATAAAAGTACCCACGGTTTTAATTTTTTAATTTTTTTAAATTGTGTGCATACATGCATACATGCTACAGAACATGTGGAGGGTCTGTTCTCTCCTTTCATCATGAGGATCCCAGGACAGAACTCAAGTCATCATGTTTGCTTTTTGCCCATTGAGCCATCTTTGTGAGTCCTACATTTAAATTTCAGACTAATAGAGAGTTTATGTATGGTGTGAAGTATACCAGTAATATTTTACTATTTCTCAAGTGATCTATTGAACACACACCTATTTACTGATTTGAAGTTTTTAGTGTTGTGTTTCCATGTGTGTCGATTGTTGATTTTCCTTTTGTTCACTTGTATGTCATTTTATGACTTAATTCTCTTTAGAATGTCAGTGCTTTCCTCATAGGTTTTGCAAATCTTATAATAAATTTATCATTAGGCACTTTGTCCTTCTATGGGGTTGACACAAGCAAGGCTTTCTCTTCAGTTCTCCTAATTTACTGTTTACATATGTGAAGATTACTGATGTTTGTATGTTGATTAATAAACCCTGTTGCTTTGAACAATATTTTCTAGACATACTTCTTCAACCAAGCTATCTGACCCTATTTTTTGTGATTCTATGATTAATACAAGTTCCTTGCCCAAAGCCATGAGTTGGTGAAAAAGAAGTTTGCTCAAGAAGTGAAGTTGGCACCTCACTTTGGAAGGTGATAAACAAAAGCATTCATCTCCCAAGACAAAGACCAACTTTAGGGACTCGGCTTTAAAGGGAGAGAGGGAGGGGCAAGAGGGCAGGACAGGAAGGGTGGGAGCAGAGGAGGCAGGGTTGTCCTATATGCATATATTCTGGGCAGTCTTCATCCTGGGTATGTTTTCTCTTTGGCAGAAGATCTTGATAAAGCAGCTAAAGTTTCATCTCTTAGGCCATTCCCTATATTCTTTAAATAAAAGAAACGTTGGTTTCTTTTTCACCATTAATAGCCAAACACCTGCTAGAACCCCTTAAAAGTGGAAAGAGGGTTGATCCGTGGTGGCTTGTCCCTGCCAGGCAGATGGGTATGAGTGCTGGGACTTGTGGCAGAGAAAGGAAGCAGGCAGATTAGGGTCCTGTGATCTGCTTTGTCCGATAGACCTGTCTGCTGAAATAGGGCCACCAGCTAGGGAACCAGATGCTGGAAACATAAGCCTGGGTGAGTACACGTAAACACTTTCCCCTGCAAGTTAGCCACTGTTTCGCCTGTATTTAACAAGACCAGCAAATGGTTTGGCCCTCTGTTTGACAAGTCTGAAGACCAGAAACATAGACTCTTTAAGTCTAGAGAAATGTTACTGGTTAGTGAGTTTGAGATCTTTTTCCTAAGAAGTTAGCCTGCACTTAGCCATTAACAAAATTATGTTTTACTGAAGAACAGGGAGAAATAACAAAAGACCTTCTAAGACCCTGCATTGCTAAAGACTAAAGGGGCCTGGCAAGAGAGAGAGATGTTTTTTGTGTGCGTGAGCCCACCCCCCCCCCACACACACACATGCACACACACAGGTCTAGGAATATTTGTCAGTGCACTGGAACCTTGTGTGTTTTAGCCTTTTGCTTTGAAAGAGGCTATCATCATGTAGCTAGGGTGGTTTGAAATATGCTGGCTTCAAACATGATATCCCTATCTTGGCCTCTGGGAGCTGGAATTACAAGTGTGAACTACTACGCCTGGCTAAAGTCCACTTTTTAATGCATAGCAGCCATTGTCTCAACTCTGTCACTTGACACTTGCCAAGACGGAAATGTTCTGTTCTTTGCTAGCTGAACTCTTGTCTAGAGGGCACTAGAGGAGAGAAGCAGAGAAAGAAAGGGCTCTGCTCCTTCCTTACTGCTCACACTTTCTGGGAGTTTCACCTTAGTAACTGCATTTGGCCCAACAGTGCCAGTTGACTGTAGTTACCAGCTAGCTTCAGCATCCGGGATCAGCCTAATGCTCCAGTCTGCAGTCGGGCATCTCTGTCAGAGGCCACAGCCTATCTTTTCACAAGACTCCTTCCTTGCACCCCTCTTTAGAAATCTCAAGCCCGGGTCTTGAAAGCCCCTCTCCTGAGGTATTGGCAAAGACTGAACACTGCCCTTCTTCAGAGGTGTCCCAGATATCTAGGTGTAATTAGTCCAACCCCTACCTTTTGTTACCACAGTTGCCCACTGCTAGAATGTTCAGTCTGCATCTTCAGCAGCATGTGCTGCGTGGATAAAAGGATTTGTAAAGAAGTCTTAAACCTTCACCAGTTTTACTGGTTCTATAATACTGATGTTCTTGTTCTTAAATAGATTTATGGACAAAATAAAGAAAATAGCTTAAATTTTTAATATTTATTATATATGAGTGTTTTGCCTGTGTGTATGTATACCTGTGTATGTGTGTACATGCATGTATGTGTGCGCACGAGTGTGTGTGTGTATATATGTATGTGTGCATGAGTGTGTGTGTGTATGTGTGTGTGTGAGTGTGTGAGTGCGTCTGGGGCCCTGGGTCATCGGAAGAAGGAAATCAAATTCCCTGGAACTGGAGTTGCAGAAGACTGTGAATATTAGGAATTGAACTTGTTGGAAACAAATGCTCTGGGCCACTGAGCCATCTCTCCAGCCTCTAGTTTAAGATTTTAGAAACAAGATTATTGGTATCGGGGGAATAAAAGAATTCCAGCTCCTTATCTATCCACTATTACTGTAGCAGAATGCCCAAAATTAGATACTCTATAAAGAAAACAGGTTTGTTCTAGTCCTGGATCCTGGAAGCTCTTAACCTTTGAACCATTTTCCCAGACCCTGTCAAACATGAAATATTTTTCAAAAAAAATGTTTTACAGGTATGGAGGCTCACACACACCTTTGATTCTAGAACTCAGGAGGAGGCAGGTGATAGAAGCTGTCAATTCGAAGCCAGTAAATTTCAAACTAGCCATAGCTGTATAGTGATGCTTACACACACACACACACACACACACACACACACACACACACGAAAGAGAAGAAAGAAAAGAATGCGTGCACACACGTTTTCTGTCTACTGATGCATTTAAGGGTAAAACACTGTCTGAAAAGTGTTTAAGATACTCGGGAAGCCAGGAGGTGTGAACCACTCCTGGAATTGTTAAGATATGGTTTCTTCTCTACATACAAATTTGGGAAGTTTTCACAATAAGAATATCTTTAATCCCAGTACTCAGGAGGCAGAGGCAGGTGGAGATGTGTGAGTTCAGGTCTACAAAGAGAGTTCCAAGACAGCCAGGACTACACAGAGAAACCCTGTGATTGGAGGGTAGGGAATGGGCGGGGATGGGGGGGGAGTGGGGGGATTTTGTTTTGTTTTGTTTTGCATGAATAAAACATCGATGCCAAACCCCAAAGATTTCTAGGGAGATATATTAAGTGAAAGGAGGTCTCATTTGAGACTTGCCAAGTTTTATAAAGTGGATTCTAAAATGTAAAGAAAGCCAAAAAAAAGTAACATTAAGGACGCGGGACTCTTGGGAAGTGACTCAGCAGTACAGCCAGGCTGCCCTCCCCCTAAACAACCAGACAGAATTCTGGAAACCACATCCAACAAACAAGTATTGGCACAGGATACTAGAGGAATGACTCAGGACTTCCTGAGGTTGTCTGCAGAGCTACACCCCCACCCCCCACCCCCGTCCCATCGATGCCAAAACCCAAAGATTTCAGTATGTCTCCCGCGCTGGCACACTCGATAGTGTCAGGATAGTTTTCCCTTTAAGACCTCGGCAGCACTGGCTCTTCCAGAACTTTCTGGGAGGGTGGAGACCCAGAGGCACAGGCAAGCCCCGCCCCTGCGGCCTCGGGTACTTTAGTCTCTCCAAGTACCGGTGCTGCTAGGAATCTCCAAGCGCTGCTAGGGACTGGCTAGGGACCTCGGTGTCATGGAGTCCCCACAGCTGCTCTTCTACGTGAATGGCCAGAAGGTGAGCTCCCCTGCACCAGTCCCAGGCCTCAGTTCTGGGCCCTATCCCAGCCTGCGCCCTGCTTTCTCTGAAACCTTAGCATGGGGTCTCATTATAGGTCCTCAGCATAGGAATCTGCATTATAAAACCTGGCAAGTCTCAAAGGAGATCAAATTATTTTTCAGACCTTTTGCATCACGACTAGCGTGTGGAAGACTTGAGAGTTTCAGAAATGTTTGAATCCCAGGGCCTCTCCCCTCCCGACAGCCAGCAGCCAGCATCCAGACCTTTACTCCCTTAACACCCCCCACCCCCATCCCCGCTGATAACATCTTCCAGCACAATTGAATAAGTAGCTTCAATTCTCAGCTTATCTGGGTGTGCCTTGACAGGGCCACAGAAAAGCACTGATTCTAGCTACCTTGGGATTTTTCAGATGAAGTTGTAACTTGGTGAAGCCGCTTGCCAGAATCAGGGACACCTGCAGAGTGTGGAATTTGGTTTTGTTTGTGAGTGCCAGCGCCTTGGCTCAGAAGACTTTATGGCTGCTCCAGGCAAGGCCTGTTGCTTGGGGACAGTAAAGTCCTGGGGCATTATTTAAAGCAGCCACCTGAGCAGTGGCCTAGCTTATTTGAAGTGTTCATAGTATAAACGGATAGCTCTTTGTGTGGGGGATGGAGACCTGCTGTCCACAATGTCAGTACTGCTTCCTTACCATCCCCCTGTGTACCCTGGCTAGGGACAGCCAGAGCCCTTGTCCTAGCTGGCATTGGCTGACCCTCAGGAAGACAAGGAAGGTTTAGCCCCAAGCAGACCTTTCGTGTGTGAGGCCTCTTCTGAGGCTATGAGTTGATTCACACAGCTGTAATTTTGTAATGTTTTCTTCCATGAAGAACAGGGTCTCCCAAACATTGACGCCTCCATAAAAAAATTTGAGTCCCTGCTTCATGACCCTGAAGTGGGACAGATGGATTGATCCTTAATGAGCTCCACTAGCCCCACCCCCACCCGGTCCCCTGCAGGACCACCGTGAAGGTGAACTAGAATAATGGGTGAAATGGCTGCCCTGCTCCATCGGGTTTCCTTTTGTATAACAGAACAAGCTGGAGAGTGTTCTGTTCTTACTAAACAAACAGAATCCACTGCAGATCTGCCGCTCACTGAGTAACCTCTTGGAGGCAGACTCCAAGGCTGCTAACAGGGCAACACTACTTACTGCGGAAAGAGCGATCATGAATACTCTGTGTGTTTTCATGAACATCCTGACACTAAACTGTGTTTAGGCTTATGGGATACAGCAAACCACAGAAACAATGCGACCCCTGGTGGTGTGGAGTTGACGCTGTGCTGGGGAACCAGCCAACAGACATAACTAAATGGACAGAGTGTGGTGTCAGGCAGTGGCAAGTGCTGCCGTACAAATGGAATGATAAGCAGGAGCTGATGGAGTAGATGGAGGGGATGCTTTGACCTTTCAGAGCAGGGGCATTGGAGCAGTGTGTGGGGTGAAGTAGGACCCAGCCAAGTGCGCACACATAGACACACACACATACACACACAGACATACACAGACACACACATACAGACACACACAGACACATGCACACACAGACACAGACACACAGACACACACACACCTCACATATATACATGTTTGTACACAAACATGCACAAATGTATATATGTACACAAATACACATATATACATACACACACAGATATGGAGAAAGGAATTTCAGGTAGAGATATCCAGGTGCAAAGGTCCTGGAGCAGGAGAATGTTTACATGCGATGGAAATAGATCGTTAAGGCTGGAGGTATGGCCAGGAACCAGAGTACAGCTTTATAAATGATGCCAAGAGCCTAGAGCAAGAGAGCAGCCATGTTGAATCTGAGTTCTCCTCCCTTCTCCCCCTCACCTCCCTCTCCTGCTTCCAAACCAGGAGGGTTCTTAATGAGTAGCACAACCTTATGCTGTACTGATTCTGAAGACTAAATGGGTCCTTCCTTATCTGAAGTTCACCTTAACCCATCTTAGTCCCACTATTAGCAATGCTGGACCTCCAGGTTCCTCGGGCTGGATCCTGGGATCAAATGTTCTATGAACACTCTAGAAATAGTTGTTTAATTTTATTTTTTCCATTTATTTGTGTGTTTATTTGTTCATTCATTAACTTTACATCCTGACCACAGCACTCCCATTCCAGTCCCTCGCCCTGGGGTGCCAACTCACCCTGGCACCTCAAGTCACTCACTGCAGGACTAGGCACATCCTCTCCCACTGAAGCCAGATAAGACAGCCCAGTTAGGGGAACAAGATCCACAGGCAGGAAACAGATTTGGGGACAGTCCCCACTCCAGTTAGGGGACCGACACAAAGAACAAGCTGTAGGCCTGCTACATATGTGCAGGAAGCCGAAGTCCAGGCCTTGTGTGCTCTTTGGTTGGTGGTTCAGTCTCTGAGAGCCCCCAAGTGTCTAGGATAGTTGGCTCTGCTGGTCTTCTTATGGAGTCCTTATCCTCCCTGGGTTCTTCAGTCCTTCCTCCAACTCTTCTGTAAGACTTCCCATACTCTGGGCCTAATGTTTGCCTCTGGGTCTCTGTATCTGTTTCATTCAGCTTCTGGGTGGAGCCCCTCAGAGGATAGTCATGCAAGGCTCCTGTCTGCAAGCACAACAGAGTATCATTAAGAGTGTCAGAGCCTTGCCCATGGGATGGGCCTCAAGTTGGGCCTTTCATTGGCCATTTTCTCAGTCTCTGCTCCATCTTTTGACCCCTCGCTTGCAAACAAACAAACCACAGAACCATGTCAGGTTTGTGTCCCTCTCAAGTTTAGTGACGCATGTGTCCAGTTCAGGTAAGCAAGCTTCACTGCTGCTTGCTACACGGGTAGAAGCAGAGAGCAAAGAGCTGTTTGGAGAAGCACAAGAAGCCACTGAGAGAACAGCCCAGTGAAAAGTCAGACTCGTGCCTTTGCAGACTTCTGGAAGACCTGCACTGTGCTTGGTGACCTGCACAGCAGGACTCTGGCTTTTGCTTTTCATTCTGCATGAGAGGAACCCTGAATGCTAATGTAATGAAAGCTAAAAGTCCCTGCATTGCTGTTGCCTGAGCCCTGAACTACCTGCTGCCCGACCCTACCTGCCCTTGGGGGTTGGAGGAGAGATGGTCCAGAATCAAAGTCAGAGTCCAGGAGCAGGTGTGCCGAGGCCCCAAGCTCCTTTATACCCTCCACCCGCGCCCCCATTGGTCCCAAGAAAGCATCTCTTCTTAGCAGCAGTTCCTGATTGGCTGGCATTGTCTGCGGCAGCAATCCTTGGTCTCTCAGGCAGTCTTCAATTAGGTCCTCCTGCAGGAGATACCTTTTTGGCTGCATGGCCCCAGACATTTATGTAGAGGTGGTCTGTGTTCCTCCTTCCCGGCTTACACTGAGTATAAGTGATATGAGTCAGGTGAGCTGGCAAGGGGGTAAAGGGGACATTTATGAAAGACATGGTGCCAAAGAGTTTTAAGTTCTTAAACTCAAGGACTCTGGTGTTAATTCACTGAAGGCCTACCCTTTTTGGTTCCTCTACAAGGAACTAATTTCAGGGTGGAAGAGAGGATCCTTTTAACAAGTGTCTGGCTGGTTCGGATGGCATGGTGTTGTTTTAACAAAATGTCAATCCTTCAATTTTACCAACAAAGACTAAGGATGCTGGAGTAAAACCCTGCTAGCTCAGAGAGACAGAGAATGCACCCAACTGACCTTCCTCCATAGCCGGAGGTCCCAAAAGGCAGAAGCCTTCTTTTCCATACCACCTAAAACAAAAACAAAAACAACAAAACAAAACAAAAAAAAACCCTCAAAACGGAATGCATTCCACTTCCTGTGTGTGTCCTCCTGACTTCCTCTTACTCTCTATGGTTTTTCCCTATGTTCAGTTGCAGCCAACTGGTCGCTTGCTCCTCCTCTTGACCTAGTGTTGGCTTTATTTACTCCTGTTTACAATATTCAAGCAGCAAGCTCTTGAATTAAAGATGTGTGCAAGGAATGAGCCATACAACAACTAGAAACAGGTTCTTCCAGTAAATAACTCATCCCATCTTGATTGTATTTGGCAGTCTTAGGATTAAGTTTTTTGAGTTTAAAGTTCTATACAATGTTCACGTCAGTCTCCTATGAACTCAGCAATTTAAATGTCCTGAGCAATTTCTAGTCTGAACCTGATCTTTGCGGGTAGTAATCATGGTTAAGTAGAACACAGCGGTCAACCCAGAGGTGCCTGCCGTCTGTGCAGAACCTATCAGCACAAGAGGCATGGGGCAGTTTTTCCCAGAGGTTAGCATTCCCGCAGTCCACGTGGATTAGTCATTGCAGGGCCCCATCCTCTTCTTGGAGATCCCAAAGGTTACTGTCAGTAATGGTCATAGTTTATTGTATAGAACTTAAACACTTAAACCTTTTCAGATCTCCAGAAGGTTTGAGGATCACAATCTATTAAGCATATCCAAAGCACACAAACTTTTCTCTTAATTTGTTACCTGCTTCAGACCCAAACTGAAAACATATTCAGGAAGCTAGATGAAAATTATCTCTAGAATTATTACTGTTATGACTATTAGTATCACGACAGAAACTTTTTATAGACATAATAATATTATAGATTTTGAGTATAATTTTTATACTTTAAGAAAAGTTGTAAAGAGTCAAGTCAAAACCAAAAGTGTTGGAGCCCAGGAGTCACCTCACAAACCACACGAGCCCTGATCTCAGACAGACAAGGACAGTTTATTGAGCATACAGGCCAGGACTGGTCCAACAGGGACAGACTTGGAAGCTGAACTATGACCCCAAATTGAGATCCTATAGGGCTTTTTATGCCTGAGATCTACAAACATTTGTGCCAAGTTATTCCACCAATCATGATTTAGGGAGTGGGGACTTCCTTAGGAACATGTCTTTGTTTTACTTTGTAATTGTCTTATCCTGTTCCCATTGGTCGGGTTATCCAATGTGGTGGGGGACTTGCCTTGCCAAACATTCCTGCTTTCTCTTCTGAACCAGGATGTCTGTTACACATGCACCTGTCTCTTTCTGCCAAGCAGGATGTCAATTTCCCAGGAGGTCTTGGGTATTTAAACTTTACTTGACCCCCACCCAAAATGGAAGTTTTATTCCAAATACCTTCTTATATTGGTACAGGTGCAGGAAGTGCTGCTGGGTGGTTGGTTTGGGTCCAAGCTTATTGTGGCTAACTATACAAAGCAGTTCTGCTGACTTCTATTGTGATTGGTTTTTACAAATACCAAAGCACAAAACATCCTACTAATAGTAGTAACAATATATGAGAATGTTTTCTTATAATATTAGTAACAGCACAAAACGGCAGGCTAGACAGGTAACATTTACCTAGGCTGTAACACTTTACCTAGGCCTTAACAAAAAGATTATGATATTAGTGGCAATAAGATAGTATCTTATTTTTTGTTGGAGTCCAAGAGTAGCCCCACAAACACCAATCTCAGTCAGACAGGGATGATTTATTGAATGCATATCCTAAGACTAGTTGATTAGGACTGTAGCTCAGATGGGACTGAGCCACAGCAATGAACATCTATGTCAGCTAATAAAGGAAAAAAACCCACAAAAATCACAGTGAGTTCATACACAGGTGCCAGAAGTGCTGCCCCATGGTCAGCTCTGACTCAATCAATTTTAGACATAACAGTTCATATATATTGGCCTTTAATTTGATAGGTCCTACATAAAGCGTTGTAGGATTTCTTAAGATTAACAAACATCAAAACATATGGAACATAAGAGGGGATGTGGTCAACACGACCTTGCTCTGAGTCAAGTTAATTTCTGTGTCAATGGCTGGCAGGCACGTTACAGCAACAATATAAATACTTGGATGGCATGGGAAAAATGGCTACAGCTATGATGGGGGGCAAACCTCAATAACTTTTGTTTTCCTTTGTCCCATACCCGGTGGCTCTTCTGATATGAAATAGAGATTTTGGGTTTTCCTTTAACAAGCATGCATGGGTTTAGAGAAGGAGAGAGTCGTGCTTGAACCCCAAGGCCAGCTTTAATTTTTTTTTATTGGGACCACATCAAGACCATTCGCCACTGATGTCTGTGGAGGGCAGCAGAGACGAGCTGGGGGTGACCACTTGGCCAGTTTACTCGTTTTCTTGGGACGCTTTCTCCTGATGACCCATCTTCTTTCTTCAGATGTTTCACTTGTCCAGTGGTTTCTGGATACCTTGGTTGGGTGCTTTTATTCTCCTGGAAAAATAAAAACAAAACCCTGCCCAAACTTTGGCATGTTGTGTCTTCACTAGAGCAAAATGTTTTTTGGCAATAGTAAAAGTATTATCTTTCAATTGAAATTTTAAAAAAGTCTTTTGAAAATTTGAAACTAAGTATACCTTTATGGATAAATATGCCTATATTTTCCTTTCTCTTTCTATACAAATTCAAAGTTTAAGAGTATTTAATTTTGGACTACAAAGGACATTCACTTTGAATTTCAGCCTGCTTTTTGCAAGCAGCTTTTAAATTTAAATCATGGTAATTCTTCTGTGTCTGCCTCTCCTCCCAAGTGTTAGGATTAATGGTGTGAACCACTGCCTGGCTATGGATTCCTTATAAAAGTTATTCTCATAGCATTGTCCTGGTTTAGTTTGGTTCTCCATTACTCCTTAGTTTTTAGTGTTAGGGGTAAACTTGCAAGTTTTTCAAATGTGCAATCCATCATACTTGCTGACTTATTCTGAATTTGTTCCCTGGCAAATTTTAATATTCTAGTCTTAATTAAACAAGAGCTAATTTGTCCACTATTTCATTATTTTCAGGCCATTTTGCCTATCTTGCCTTTATGGGCTACATAAAATTTGATGTCTTTGCTAAGTTTTGCTAGATTTTGTCATTTTCATTCATGCCTCCTATGACCAGGTATCTTTGTCACTTATCTGCTAGTTGATGGCTTTCCATTTCGCTGACCTACATCATTGCACACACACCATGACCTGGAGAAACCAGAGATTTCCCCGTTGCTTTCCTGGTTGTTTGTCTTATAGCCAGTAGCGCTGCACTGATTTTGTGATTCCTTCCTCAGCATTGCCCGTTTCATCCCCTGGTCTATAGGCTGCCACTTTCCATTAGTTTCTATTCCATCAATGGTTGATAAATCATCAGTAAACCATGCATTAGCCAAATGTTGTGACCATCCCCTCAGTCCCCACACTTCAATAGGTGCCTCTTTTGGGGAGGAGTGAGTGAGCAGATTAGGCAACTGAGCTATTTTCTCAGTGTGGGAAGGCCACATCCTGGTCATGAAGGAATTCAGATAGGTACCAGTTCCACCGTTAAACATTTTCTTCATGACTAAACCTGTAAAGGACTCTGTCTTCAAAGGACCCAATCCATCATTGTTATTTTTTATTTTTATTTTTCATGCCTAGTTGACCATTTTAAAGGTAGAGTGGTTGATACCTTTGAAAGACCAACAGCTGTCATGTTCTGCTTATGTATAACCTGAATGTCTGTGGCCGCTTTTAATAATACCTTTTAATACTTTTCTTGGAGGCAGTCTTTATTTTATGGTTTGTTTCTGAGATTGGAGAAATGTTAGTCTGTGTTTTCTATTTCTGCAACAAATCACGTCCCCACAAATTCATGGCTATATTAACCACATGTGGCTTTAATTTCCCTATTTGTCCTTCTGGCCCTGCACACTCAACCTATCCTGCACTTTGTTTTACCTGAGATAAAATTCCAATACCTAGAAGCTGAATATTTATCTCTTAAAAAGGCCAACCTGGGTGCCAAGATTTTGGTGAAATTATTGCCACATCTGATTCTGTATCTACTAAATCTTTAGTTCCTATGCTATTTATTTGTATTTTTAGCTTTGGTCTCTTATCATTTATAGCAGTTTGCCAAAATACTTGTTTTCTTATCTCTCCTGAATATTTTGTTTTATCTACTGAAGCTGTTCTGTCCATGATTAAATCCAGAACAATGTTGTTTTTAACAATAGACATTAATTCTTTTAATTGTTCTGTGGATGATTTTCTCTGATGCTGACAGGCAATAATTAATCAAATTTGATTTCCGGTCTGCTGGAGGCCCCCTAGGGCATTTCCTGATGGCAGTGGATTGCCTTGCCGGTCCCTTGCTGATCATTAGTCTAATGCCAGCCTTTGCCAACCTTCCGCATGCTCCAGAAGGCCAGGCCTTCTTTTTGATTATCTCTAGAAAAAAAAAGAAAAACATTGTTTCTAGGAATGCTTTGCCTACAGTCTCTTTTCAAATGACCTGGGTTACGACAATTAAAACATCTGACATTTTGATTTTTCTTAAAACTTTTAGAAATTACTTTTATCAGTTTAGCATTATAAACATGAGATCCAGTATCAGCCATGTCTGTAATCCATTCATCTGTCGGTGCTGATCTTGCCTTTAAAGGCCTCACCACCCCTTTGCATTCTGAATTAGCATTTTCAAAAGCCAAAGATTTGATTAATATTTTTATGACTTCTGAATGTGATACTATCCTAATTACAGCTGAAGTCAATCTTCGCATAAAATCAGTGAAGACTTCTTTGGGGCCTGTATAATTTAGTAAATGATTCAGACCTCTTTCCTGATTCTTCAGCCTTGTCCTAAACATTTAAAGCTGCTAAATGACATAGTACCAAGGTGTGATCATCGCATTCAAGCTGCCTTTGTAACTCAGCATGCTGACCTTCACCTAGCAACTGATTTTGAGAGATATTAATACCTTTATCCGTATTTTTTTGTTATATGGCGCTACCATCCTCTTTTCACTGCTGGCACTATTGGACCAGCTTCCAATATTGCTGCTGCCAAATATTTCCAGTCTTGGGGATGATTCTGTTCTGGGTTGCCTATGAATTTAATATCTGCTTTACCTAGGGTGAATGCAAGCCATATGAAACAATCATTTCCTTAAATCTCCTCAAATCTATTATGTCTATAAAACTTGATTTAACTTCTTCATAACCTTGGGGGTGCCTTTTGCATCCTGAAAGGTCTTGTATATTAACTGGATAAACTAAGGTTGGTTTTCTAACAATTTGGGGTTGCCCATCTTCGATACAGTCTTGTCTAAATTCCTCTGTCTGTTTCTGAGTATTTTTCTTATTTTTCTTTTACAAGTCTTTCTAAGGCTTATCAATCCGCTTCTCATACTTAGCACAAAACACTGCTATGGCTAGTAAGGATAAAATACAAATTATCAGACTGATAGTAATTATAATCAATATTATATTAATATCAATTAAGTCATTTATCTTTTTGTTTTTTTGCTTCTATTTTTAAACCATCTAAAGTAGCACTATATGGAGTTCTAGCACCTTTTATTATGGTGTACTGCACAGACATACATGTATAAGCAAAAACTGATACACAACATTGAAATGTAATGCTTTAAGTTAGCACATAAAGAAATGGATCTGTGGCAAGTTTGCTTTGTTTCTATTTGTCCTCTTCCCCACTGTGGCCCCCCAGCTGGTGCCCTTTGCTGCTCTCACGCCCCATGCATTTGAGATTCCTTTGGCATTCACAGAACAGAACAGACAGAAAGAAGCATGGCTTGCTATATACTCTTCTGCAGTGCATGTTCCTCTAGAGTTTGCTTTGTCTTACAAGTGCCTGACTAGAGGTGCAGGGGGGCAGTCAGCAGTGGAGTGTATGCCGTCTCTTCCTTCATTCCACAAAGGGCCAAGTGCCACATATGGAGAAAGATGGTCATGGTTTATATGAATATTTTAAGCATTACCTTTAAATTTTATGTGTATGGGTGTTTTGCTATTCAAGTATGTCTGTGCAGTACGTGTGTGCTTAAAACAACTATTTTTTTAATTTAATCAAAATAGAGAAAGCAGGGTTCCATGGCCAGCCATTATATCTCAGTTTCTGCTCCTGACTGTCAGCCCGGTTGCTTAGGTGTGCCTGGCTGCACAGCCATGCGTGGTTCACCCAACACATGCATGTGCTGCTTCATTTGCTGCTTTATTTGGGTGTTTGGGGACTTGGTTGGATGTGGTCTCAATGTCCTCGGGGGCAGGGGAGTCTTTTAAGTTACTGTCGCCATCTCTCAGATGCTCTGTTCTGACAGCAGTTCTCTCTGTCCCTGCTTCTCCCCCTCCCGACTCCACTGTTCTGTTCCAGTGTCTTTCTAGGGGATGGGGACAGAGTTGCTAGTGTGCCCATGTGTAAAAACGGCCACCACCTTAGGGAACAGCGATGAGTCGGGATAAGGGACAGGAGGGGTTGAAGATTTATCCTTTCACTTGTATGTTGACATTTGCATATCACAGGAACATTTCTCTCAAATCAGCAGGAACCTATGATGGGAGCATAACAGCACAGCAGCTCTCATTTCTGCATAACTATGTTTCTCTTGCTCAGGTGGTAGAAAAAAATGTCGATCCTGAAATGATGCTTTTACCGTACCTGAGGAAGAACCGTATCCTTTGCTGTGTACTATGAGGGTGTTTGTGTGTGTGTGTGTGTGTGTGTTAAGTCTGTGAGTCTGTGAGAGTGTACATGTTTGTATGTGAACATATGAGTACATACATAATTCTGGAAGACTATAGCATATTTGAGTATGCATTTGTATGTTCTTGTGTGTGAGTTTGGGAGGAATATGAGTGTGAACCTTTGTGTGAACTGCGAGGGTTTGTGGGTGTGTTATTGAGATAGACGATGTTTGAGTCCGTGTGTCTGTGAGTATTGAATGTGAATGTATCTGTAAGTGTTTTGTGTGCTACTTGGGAGAATGTGTGTGTTTGAGTGAGAGTGAGTGCATGAATGTATGCATGCATGTAAGCGTGAATGAGAGTGAATGCATACCAGAATGTGTTAGGTATGTGTATGAGCCTCTGTGTGTGTATGTATTAGTGAGCCTCTGAGTGGCAGCCATTGGTGAAGCCACACTGAACTGTCCTATGCATGTCTGTGATGGCGTTGCTTCCTAAGGCCAGGGCTATTCCAGAAAGAAAAAAAAATGCAGAGAATGTTCTCTTTAACTGAGCTCCTCCCAGTGCGACTCACAGGAACTAAGTACGGCTGTGGAGGTGGGGGCTGCGGCGCCTGCACAGTGATGATCTCACGGTACAACCCCAGCACCAAGACCATCAGGTAGGTGTGGCAAAGTCCAACCGTGAGTGAACTTTTCGCTCCTTTGTTTTATTCCCTCATTTGGTGAATGTATGTGGAAAGAACAATGCTGAGCACTGAGGATTCCCACCAATATGAATATGAATAGACTGGAAAAATTACCCCCTTCAGGGAGTCGAAAAGCTGCCTGACTCTGCTGTCTGGGAGCTTTGGAATGGCAATGGAGGATAAAGCCATGATCACACTCTGTAGTCAGGGCCTGATAACATCTCCATGCTCCCACACATGCATTCTCTGTCCCAAAGTCAGAGAGCTCTGCTCCAAGAAAGAAATAGAGGTAGCATCACTCTCCTACTTAAAATCACCCCTGGTTTCCTATTTTGTTTACATCTTGCATTTGTCTTCAATACATTGTTGTTTCACATATTTAACGATGCCTCTGTCTCTTCCCCTCTTCTTCTAGGACTCCACTCATGCACTTGCTAGAGCACCTTTCCTCATTTCCCACATTCCAGGCGAAGACTGGGGTCTGAGTAGGAGCCAGGGCTCTGCTGTGACATCATTCCCTGAGAAACCTCTGCTGGCTTCACAGCCTGACTGCCAGCTTTTTAGAATACTGAAGGTTCCTTTTTGGTCTTCTTTCTTACCTAGGTGTCACGAGATCTTTGGCAACCATGTTTGTTGTCTTATTCTTAGCCCCTAACATGATAACATTATACTCAGTGAAAGCCTAGAGTTTTCTCTCAGTTCTGCCCATTCTGATCTTTGTGACAGCACCTAGATACCTGGGGAAATTCTTCCTGTCAGTCCTCTTTGAGCCACTTCTCCAACCCCAAGCGCCCAGGTCACATGGGTCAGGACGAGTCCAGCTTTGTGTTTTAACCCTTTCTACCCAGCCACATGTGACCATTAATGATCTGCTGACTTAACAGTCTGGTTTCTCCTTCCTTACTCTGATATAAGGTGGGCTCTTCATTTTCCTTATATTTCAGAGACACAGCAATTACATCTTAAGGCTTACAACTGTTCATAGATCTTCTCTCTTATTAGGATTCGAGTATAGGGTTTTTAAGCTTCTCTGTGTATAGGATGAGTTTGTTTTATACACATATATGATGTATTAATTCTTTCAGGATTTCATACATGTATACCATTTATTATCATCATTCTCCTGCCTCTTCTCCCCTAATTCCTGGATGTACCTGTCTCCCATTTTATGTCTTTTTTTTTTATAACCCACTGAATCCAGTTTGTGCTACCCATGTCCTCACGGGTGCGGGGTCGTCCCCTGGAGCACACCATATGCCACACCCTAAAGAAAACCAACTCACTCTCCCCAGCAGCCACCAACTGTCATTGTCACCTGAGGGGATGGATTCTTTTTTAGTATGATTTGGTAGCTTTTCTGACTTATATTGGTTTTAAAGCAAGATGGTCTTTAAACTCTGTGGTTGAGTTCATTTAGACCAACGTTCAAACTCACTGCCACTGGGAAGCCTTCCTTGGCACTTGCTATCACTGCCACTGGGAAGCCTTCCTTGGCACTTGCTACCTGGGATCTGCCTGATTCTAGCCCGGGTAGCAGAGTCTCCCACACCACTGGGCTTCACCCTGCTGACTTTCCTTCTCTTTGAGGCCTTCTGAGCTCACTCCCACTTGGGGCCCACAGATGCTATCTGTCTGCCCTTCATGTTGAGCTCCTTCAGATCATCCAGAGTTTAGCAGAAGCATTAATAATCTCATCTCTCCTTGATTCCCCACACAAGTCAAATTCCTCCTCTCCTCACAAGCCATTAATTTATCCGCAGTCCTTCTCACAGTCTGACTGACCTTTCAAGTTGTCTATCTTCCCTGGGCTAGAACACACACTCTGTTGGGATTATTCTGTCTCATTCACTAGTGAGTCCCAGTACCTGCAGCTCTCCCTGGCTGTAGAGCATGTAGATAGTCACCCAGGTCTTATGTTTACTCATCAGTGAGTGATAGTTTTTCTTTTCATTTTTTTTTTCTGTTTTTATCCTATGGAGGCAAACTTTATATCCTGCTTAAACATGAAAATTTGTCTTAAATTTTCATGAATACCTTTCAAATAATAAATGTAACTTTAACAGCTTTGTGCGTTACATAATTTTGAAGCATCAAAACCATCATACTCCTATGTCTTCTCCCCTAATTCCTGGACTGCCCCCCCCAAATAGGGGATTATTTTTAGCAGTCATCAGTGAACCAACCGTCTTATGGGTAACGTTTATGTCCATGACTTATGCTATATCTACAAAGGTGTAATTGCAGAGTTAGTGAGCATGTGAATTCTAAAATTATTTTTATGTCTTCCAAATGAACTGTCTTCCAGAAGGATCCCAAGAGCAGATTTGCACTCTTATGAGCGGTAGGGGTCCGATTTCCCCAGGCCTTTATTAATAGTAGACATTATGATTTTAAAAATATTTTTGATTTTATTTGATAAAATGGTGTTTCTCCTTGTTGAGTTCAAATCTTTGCAGATTATTATGGGCTTTGAACATTTGTCTCTTGTGTCTGTTGCCCATCTGTAGTTGTGTTTAGTAAATGAGCTCATTTTAAGTGTTATTTTGAACTGGGCATTTTCCGAAGTGGTCTTGTGGAGTGGAATAGCTCTTTACCTGACACTCTCTTCTCTTGAAGGGCAGAATCAAACTCATCTTATTACCCAACCAGCCTTGGCCCAGCTCCCCCCGCTGGAGCAGGATGGAAGTAGGTTAAGGTTCATGGCCAGTTACATGCAATTAGAGAGTGTCAGCCCCGATCTGGAAGGAAAATAATTAAGTTGGTTGAAGCTGTTCAGAAATTGGAGTTATGAGGTCTAATTTTAATTCTGCCACCGGTACTCCAGCTGTGACCCTGAATAGATCACTCTCATTTTCAGATGCCGCGTCTGTAAAAACGAATGTATGCTGAGGAGAGGAACTGCAGATGAAGCGCCTGGGCCATCACTCCTCACCCTCCTCCTGGAGGTGCCCAGGGAGTGCTCAGGCCTCTTTCCCACTGATGTCGCATAATTTGCAATCTGTGCTTCTCTTTTGCATTCTGAAGGCATCATCCAGCCAATGCCTGTCTGACCCCCATCTGCTCTCTGTATGGTACAGCAGTCACCACAGTAGAAGGCATAGGCAGCACCAGGACCAGACTTCATCCTATTCAGGTGAGGGTGCCCTGCTCCCTAAGGGGACTTAGAGTAGGAAGTCAGGGCTGGGCGGCGTGGTCACAACAGTTAAAGCTCAGCTGGGGCTGAGAGTTAAGCTGCAGTGCTGTGAGTAACTGGCTTCTTGGGAGCATGCTTTGGAAGACTAGAAGACCCCCTTCTTAAGGAATGTCTGATGTCACCCGCTTCATTTCCCCTGTGTTCTGATTAGAGGGAAGAACCGTCCTGCATCTCCAAACCCAGAGGGGAACACTAGCCAGATGCAGTGACACATGCAATTTGGAGGTTGTTGTGGGAAAGTGGAAAATAACTTGACTTAAAGGCCGAATTGAAAATATCACACATACATCCCAGCCCCAAAAGATGTGTCAAGCTTGGACTTTTCCAAGGACACAGGCTCTGCCACGGAGTCTGCAGCTTCTCTTAGCACAGTGCCTTTCTGATATTGTCTCAGGCCTAGAGCCCTTCACCTCGGGGTGCTCCTCCCAGCACGCCATCAGTCCCTGTCCTGACCTAGCAGTGGGTGGAACGTAGCCACGTAGAAGACAGGCAAACGTCGCGTTCTGTGGATGTGATAAACAGCTTGGGTTTAATGCTTTGAAACCCATTAAGCTAACAGGAGAGGATGCTGCCTGGACAGTCTGTGAGACCTGCCCTCACACAAGCAAAGGGGCCCTTTTCATTTTCAACTGACACTGAGCTCTCATTGGTGCCATGCTGCTGGGAGACAGTAGCCAGAATGCATTTCTCTCTTGGAAGTCAGACTCCAAAGAGAAAATGGTAGGGATGGAAACAATACGGGAGAAATAAAGGCAGTGTTTCTATCTTGATTGGATTCTGGGTTCTGGTGCTTTATAAACTCCTGCATGCCAGAGCTATGGGAAGATCAAGTCATTTGTGTTATACTGAGTGTTTTTGCCTGTGTAGTGTATGCATGTGTATATGTGCATGTATGTGGTATATGCATGTGTGTGTGGTATGTGTGTATATGTGTGTATGTGATGTGCATGTGTTCATGCCTAAGTATTCCATGTTTACAAGTTAAATATAATTTGGTCATGTATTCTACTTCCTCTACTACAGTGGTTCACACATTCATTGCGGGCTGAGGAGTCTTTAAAAGACACACAGTTTTATCTCTCCCCTGACACTCTAAGTTAGTTGAGCTGGTGTGTTACTGGGGTGGGACTGGCGCATTAGTCAGAGTTCTCTGGAGTCACAGAACTCCTCTATATATTGGAATATCTCTATATATTGAGAGAATTTATTGTGATGGCTTACAGTCTGCTGTCCAACTAACCCAACAATGGGCAGCTGTGAATGGGAAGTCCAAGAATCTAGTAGTTGCTCAGTCCCATGAGGCTAGGTGTTTCAGCAGGTCTTCTGTATAAGCTGGAATACTGAAGAAGTAGGTTCCAACAGATGTGCTGGCAAATAAGTGCCAGCAGGCAGAGAAGAAACCTTCCCTCTTCCGTCATCCTTCTGTAGGCCTCCAGCAGAAGGTGTGGCCCAGATTAAAGGTGTGTACCACCAGGCCTGGATCTAAGCTTTTTGGAACTTGCTCTGTCCCAGGCTGGCCATGATCTCAGAGATCTGTTTGCCTCTGTCTCCTGGGAGTAAAGGTGTGCACCACCTTGCCACGGCCTAAGCTTTTCATGGCTACTGTGTCTCAAAATCAGGATAAAAAACACATGTCTTCTAGCCTCAAGATCTGGATCACAGGTGTGCCCTCCATTTCTGGATTGTAGTTCATTCCAGAAATAGTCAAGTTAGAACTGGGAATAGGCATTGCAGTTGGTAAGTTAAGCTCCCTGGTTATTCAAAGGCTCAGAATCAGTGTCTTAAATAAAGTCAGGCAGCTTATAGGGCTCAAAAGTCAAGCTTATACACTGACCAACCCAAAGGAAACCTCCTGAGATGAGATGAAGGCTTTTGGGAGGCCTTTCTCCATATTCACTGAATGCAAAAATGTTCTGAGAAAGTCACTTTGATGTTTTAGGCCTGGAACAAAGTGCAAGGTCTGTATTTCTAACCTTGTGCTTTCCAGGAGAGGATTGCCAAGTGTCATGGTACCCAGTGTGGGTTCTGCACCCCTGGGATGGTGATGTCCATGTATACACTGCTCAGGAATCACCCGGAGCCCACCCTGGATCAGTTAACCAATGCCCTTGGTGGTAAGTATGGTTTTACCTTTAAGTGATAATGACAGTACTAACTGGAAAGCTACCATATCCCACATGCTGAGTTAAATGCTCTTTGGTTATTAGTTTAAACAGCTTTGTAAGATAGCTGCCATTATCATCTTCATTTCATAGATGGAGAAGCTGAGATTTAGAGAGAGTGAATTATTATACATTATCCCCCCTGTAGGGAAGAGTTGATCTCTTGAAGTCAACCTGCAAACCAGAGCTGCACATTGTGTTCGACTGATGGATTGCTTGAGCCTCCTGGTCTCTCTTCCTATCGTTCTCTTGTTTTCTCCAATCAGAAAGCTGGGCTCTTCATCCACCCTGAGGTCTGAGTGTGGCTCTATTCCTGTTGTTTCCCTTTGGTTGAGTGTGTTAGTGGAGTCTTAGGAGAGCGGCCTGACTTTGGGGAATCTCCCCCCAACCCCCAAATCTGGTCTCTGCCCTCATCCGGGAGAGATCAAATGGGAAAAGTGAGGAAGGGCAGGAAGGGATTTACATTTTCGTTAGGTTTAAAGAAGGGAGATTGAATATCTCCTAATCCTGCTTAAAAACATGTTAGTTGTCTTGGTGGGCTCAGCCTTGAGGGGAGAGGAATAGTGGTTTTGGATAAATACTTTGTAAAGGAC